>NC_133510.1:64288000-64593500 GCF_049354715.1 Callithrix jacchus | reverse complement strand
GACAGCATAAAATCAAGATGGTGAAAAAAATTTTTTATCTGTGTTAAGCAGAGATAAAATGTAAGCAATGAAAGTCTTTCTTTCTTACCTAATTCCCAAAGGGACCAGAGAGGTTATTTAATCCTGTTCACTTATTTTGTAGTTGAGGAAACAGAGCGAGAGAGAGAGAGAGAGAGAGAGAGAGAGAGAGAGAGAGAGAGAGAAGGGCAGGCTTGCTTGGAGTCACAAGAGTATTAGTGGATTTAAATGGGAATCAAACTCACAGGTTCTGAGTCCCAGATACATGCTTTTTCATTTATATCATACAGCCTTCCTCCTGCCACACTTGGTTTCCAAGGCCCAGTCCCAGGTTTGTCTTTAGTGCTCTGGGGGACGGGTGGGAGACAGACCTCTCTTCTCTTCTGTCTGTTTTGTACCAAGTAGTGCCTGTGAGTTGAGACTGAGAGTGAGAACCAGTGTGGGAGGAGAGAAGAAGGAAATGGGGTTTCCATGAGGTGGCCCATTAGACCTTTTGCATCCACAGCCAAGATACACATCATTATAATTGCAAAGAGTTGCGGGAAATGCCAGAGCAGCTAACATTTCTCTGTTTGTGAACTGGACAAACTCTACCACAACCCAGGTGGATTGTCCCTCATTTGATACACCCCAACCTGCAGCAAATTCTCACATTCCTTCATAGGTAAGAACTGTCTTCTAGCTCTTAACCCTCTTCCATGTGACTCAGGTTGGAAGATCATCAGAACAAGAATTTCCCTAAGTATAATATTTGAACATTCTGAGACTTCTTTGTCTAAGGAGCAGTTCGATCTGTTCAGGGAAAAAAGGAGATGTTATTTGGTAAATAATAGAAAGAAAAATGCCCATTAATCAATAGATCTCCTTTCCTCGTCTCTTTTTATACTCTTTCTCCCACAAATAAGTTTAGCTGAATAAATACAGAACGAAGATCATCTAAGACCTTTTTCCTCTCCTTTCCTTTCTTACTTACTTCTACTTTCAAGATATGAATGAGTTTTAAGAAAGGCATGTATGCTGCTACAGGAAATATTGAAGTTGTACATTTGGAAAAAAAATTAATCCCATGTTCTCAATGTAGGGAGACATCAAATATCTTCATTGGATGGGTATTAAAGACATCAAGAATAAGAAATAGCAGTTCATTGGAGCTAGTTTATAGATGGGTTCATCTAGAGAAAGTAGGAAGAAGGAGCATATTTCTCAACCAATGAGTTGGCTCTGTGAATTCGTATCTTTAATTCTCCAGTTTTATTTCCTTTGTGACAAGCTCTTTCCCACATATACTCATTTTTCTTCTTTCCCTGTTTCCTTTTTCAATATCTACACACACTCTTCTCCTTGTCCCTCTGCTTATTTGACTGAACTCTTTTCTCAATCTAAAATCTGTGTTTAGGACATTCTGCACCAGGCCTGGGTATGGCAGGGCACATAATACTGTGGGTACTGGAATACCCACTTTAGTCTTATCCCTTAGGTGGAAAAGAGAACAGATGTAAGTTTGCAAGTGGAAACACACGTGTGATCTTTTCCCCTTACTGTAGCCCAGAAGGAACCTTGTAAGTCACAATGTTGGCTGAGACCAGACCTCCATTTTATTCTCTATTCTAATAGATGGATTCTAATCCAAATCATAAACATTGAACTGAAAATGACGGTTGGGATTTCATGTTTACTACATAATGCTCAATCACAGGGTTCCATCTTAATTTTCAAAAAACCAAGGGTTATGAGAACATGTTATTAGTATAGCTATAAATGGTTTCTAAACACCCTGGGGTGCATGTGAATAACTCATATGTTAGATCGCTTTCTATCGCTCCTGTTATATATTCACCTTGTTATTTCTGATAATAGTCTCAGTAGAGACAGACAATAAACCTGATTTTCCTTCTTCCTACTAACACTTTGTGCTGCAAGAAAATCATACAAGATCTTTATCTCTAATCACTCAGGCTGAACAACTGTTGAGTCTGATGCTTGGACATACAAGTTGAAGCTTCCTACCTCCAACCTCCCATCCTAGGTACTGCCCTCCACCATCTAGAAAGTCTCCTCACCTCCCTACCCAGGACCATTTGTGGTATACAGAGTCACTAGCACTTCCCTGGAAATCTCCTGTAAACTCTCACAGTCTTGTCAAAAAACTTCTGTGGAACTCTCCTCTCTTGTCTTTGCCCTGCCCTGGGGACCCACCCTTTCTCCTCCACTCACTGATGAGCTGAGTGGCACAGACAGGGTATGGGAAAACCCCAGGGTGGAGGATCTTTCCACTCCTCCATCTTCCCCAAAACTCATTTGGGTGATGACAAGCTCTGCCTGCTACCACTGGGGCAAAGGGAGTTGGAGGAGCATGAAGCCCCCAGTATTACGTAGGTCGCTGAAAGATCAACACACCCATCTATCCATCTCTGAAATGTGAAGCCTGAAATCCGGTCCTGACAGGTGGATATCCATCTATCTTGAGCCTTCTGGTTAATTTGACCTTGCGTCACTCAAGTGTGTAAATCCTCCCTTACAGCTGACCTCAATATATTTTGCTGCAATTTATCTCAACAAGTTTCTTCTACAGCTTCTGAAGAAAGAGGTCATAGAATAGAAAGCGAAATTGATATCGGCCACGTTGGAGCATAGAAAGCAAAATTGATTTCTCAATGGTTGGAGCTATGGACACTAGAGTAGGACCTGAAATGAAATTGGGAAACTTCTTCCTTGAGAACTTTTCAGTGTTCTAATCAGATGGCAGTCGCAGCAACAATGACTTCAGCAAGACACAGAGAGAGACTCTGAAGGTGAGAAAGGTAAAAAAAAATTCCTAAAACAGTTATTCAAGTCATCAAAGAAATCCATGTTTTGAGAACCTAGAAACATTACTTCTTTGATAATAAAGAGGAGAAAATAAACAAACTGAAGCGAAAGGGCGCCCAGCACTGTTCTCCTAAGCACAGTGATGGGTACTTTTAAGGTCAAGGTAAGAGCGGTGCGAGATTTTCTCCTGATATTCCCTTTTCTTGGAGCCTGCTTCTTCTCTGGCTTGTTTCCGTCTTTCTCCTAGCATCACCCTGAATCAGTACAGCCTTGAGACTGAGATAAAAGCTGTACTTACCTGTCCGCTGGTAGAAAGGTGAGTTTGAGGCAAACCAGTTTTCAAAGCTGGGCGGAGACCTTCACAGGTGTGGGCATAGAGGTGAAGCGAGTGAGAAAGTATCATGTTGTAGATTATGCCTTTCTCCCTGAACTCATTCAACTGCTGTCGCCTGCTCAAAAGGGGAAGCGGAAATGAGAACACCACACACACACACACACACACACACACACACACACACACACGTAGATGCAGTCCCCGCCTCCCAGCCCAGCCACATCCTTTGCTCCAGCTCGGGAGACTGAGTGAAGGACAAACCATCTGTAGACACCGTGCTCACAACTAGGAAGACCTTCCTGCCCCAGAGCTGCCTCTGTCTTTTCAGAAAAACAGGAGATCTTTTCTTATTAACACACAGGCACAGTCCATTTAAAGATGTGTGTGCAGGAGTCTTCCTACCATATAACTAGAATTCCACTGCTGCAGACAAATCCTTCCGTCCTCAGGAGGAGAGCTGTCTGAAAACGGGAAAGCTCTCTCTGGTAAATGATCTCGCGTTTATCTCAGAGGTTCCCAGCCCTATCACACACTTGAGAGGGCTCTGAGCCAGTCACTCTGTGTTTATCACTCTTTCATACTCCGGTAAATTCCCCCGAAGCTTGTTTTCGAATACTGCCTACTTTTTTTTTTTTTCTGTTAGTTTCTTAACTTTGTTTTTACGTTCAAACCACTTCAAAGTTTTTGTAATAAATGACTGCTTTCCCCAATGTTTTCAAAGCTGAACTTTTGAAATCTGTTACACCCTGAAGATGTTTTCAGTTGATTGGTTTTCTGTTAGGAGAAGGTTTATTGAACTCTAAAAGGTTTCTCCCAGTCCTCAGTCACCTTCACCCACCCGGGCGCATTCAGCTCTGTTAACTATCCTTCCTCGCTTCTCCAATATCTCCTAATGCACTTTCCTCTCTGTAGAATGCTCCTTTATCTTGAGTATCTTCTTTCTCTCTCTCTCTCCTGGTTCTACTGTTTTCTTCTTTGAATCATTTATTTATGAATATTTATCACAATATTTATTCTATAAGGCACTCCTCTGTGTGTTGAGACTGATTTTCACATGTTCCTTAACTTCTTTCTGTTTTGATGGCTATAAGTATACTTAGGTTTTTTTTTTAGCCATGTTTTTAAATTCCATTCCCAATTATCAATAGGACAACTCCATTGAGTGTCCATAGTATAGTTATAATATGGTAGAAATAATCCTAAATAAAATTCTTGTGTGTCAAATTAAGTTCTCAAAACATTATTTTCTTCAAGTATAATGTCAGGAAAATAATAATTCTCTCTGTCTCTCACTCAATCTTCCCCCACCCTATTCCTTTTACATAGGCATGAAAATGTCTAACATAGTTTCTCAGGACATAGCAGATGCTAAACATGTGCTTTTCTGAGAATTAGCTTCACAGTCAACAAGTAAAATGCTAAA
Source organism: Callithrix jacchus (assembly GCF_049354715.1). Taxonomy (NCBI): domain Eukaryota; kingdom Metazoa; phylum Chordata; class Mammalia; order Primates; family Cebidae; genus Callithrix; species Callithrix jacchus. The sequence goes on along the minus strand of NC_133510.1, from coordinate 64,588,917 downwards.
CCCAACATGCTCTAATTCTCTTTATTTACTATTCTTTTCCATACAAGTTAATTGTAAAAACTCAATGAATGCAACTTCAACAATTCTTTTAAATCCCAAGTTTCTGGAATTTGCTATTTTCCTTAACAGTTGTTTTCAATATGTTTGGGTTAGGGAGAATATCACTCCTGTAGGGAGTTTGGAGATATGTGGGGGAGATTTAATTTTCAAAGAAAATGGGAAACTGATACTGGTACTTAGTACCTGAGGGCCAGGGATGCTGAGTGCTTTTGAAGGGATGGGATGGTTCAGCAGCATAAGGAATAATTGTCCTGGTCCGGTGTCAACATTTTGTTAACACTGATCATTTCATGGTTAGGAGAGCAGGCTTTAGTGTGAGGCTCTGGCATCAAGTAGCTCTGTAGTCTTGGACACATTAACATCCCCAGGTCTCAGTTTCTAAGCTGCTAAATGGGGGTTAATCTTCTTACAGGAGTGGTTGCAAAGCTATAAGAATAAAGGAACACAGTAGTCCAGCGTCCACCTCACAGCAAACGCTCAACAAATGGCAGCTATTTTTAAGGCTCTTGAAATACAATAGTTTCTTTTTTTTAATTTTTATTTTAAGTTCAGTGGTACATGTTCAGGTTTGTTATATAGGCAAGCTCGTGTCACAGGGGTTTGTTGTACAGATTATTTTATCGCCCAGGTATTAAGCCTAGTACCCAATAGTTTTTTTGATCCTCACCCTCCTTCCACACTCTACCCTTTCATAGGCCCCAGTGTGTGTTGTTTTCCTCTATGTGTCCAGGTGTTCTCATCATTTAGCTCCCACTTATAGGTGAGAACATGTGGTATTTAGTTTTCTGTTCCTGTGCTAGGTTTCCAAAGATAATGGCCTCCAGCTCCATCCACGTTGCTGCAAAGAACATGATATAATTCTTTTTTATGACTGCATAGTACTCCACGGTGTATATGAATCACATTTTCTTTATCCAGTCTATTACTAAGGGGCGTTTAGGTTGATTCCATGTCTTTGCTATTGTGAATAGTGCTGCAATGAACATACACATACATGTGTCTTGATAATGAAATGATTTATATTTCTGCAGGTATATACTCAGTAATGGGATTGCTGGCTCTAATGGTATTTCTGTTTTTAGGTCTTTGAGGAATTGCCACACTGTCTTCCACAATGCTTGAACTAACTTACACTCCCACCAATAGTGTATAAACATTCCTTTTTCTCTGTAACCTCACCAACATCTGTTATTTTTTGACTTTTTAATAATGGTCATTCTGAGTGGTGTGAGATGCTATCTCGTTGTGGTTTTGATTTGCATGAAATATAATATTTTCAATTTATCCAGAATGCTTTATGTCTATCTGTCAAAATTACCTCACTCACTAAAGATACCATTTCACAAGCAATTGCTAGAAATCATTTTAATAAAAATATTTTTGATTTATATTTATATTTATTCTCAATTTTTGTGAGTACATATGTAGGCTTATATGTTTATAGTAGTTGTGATTTATTTTTTAGAAAGAAATATTTTTCTCTTCTACAAGCAGCTTCTGAAAGACAAAGATGAAGACTATATGATTCCTAGGAGAAGGAGGTTCAAGGTATTTCCCTGTTTGTCTTCTTTCTCATTGTATAGTCTTTTTCTCTTTCTTTGCTTTTCCTTCCCTCCCTCCCTTCCTTCTTGCCTTCCTTCCTTCCCTCCCTCCCTCCCGGCCTCCCTCCCTCCCTCCTTTCTCTTTTTTCCCTCTCATTTGCCCTTCCCATCCTTTGAAAACATTAAATGCCTCTATATCTTTGGCATCATGAACTTCTCTGAGTGTATATTCCAGGTGCTTCATGAAAACAAAACCACTTGTTCTTTTTGTACTAGATGCAGTAGTTTAGGGTTTCCGAAGGTTATTTTGTGAGCTTGTTCATTTTTTCCCCTTGGTTAAAAATAAACCCCTTACGCTATCAGAGATAATGAACTAGCTCCTGACTGCCTGTGTGATTCAGCAGTTTGGTGCCTCATCATAGGGCCTATTTGTCATTCCATGGCTCCCTCTCTTGTGTTTTACATAACTTAGTAAAAACACTGAACTAGGAGTAAAAGGGCAATCTGAGTTTAAAACTATACTAGTCACTTGATTCCACTGGATATCGTATCATCTTCTGGCAAATAAAGAACTGTTTTCTTAGATTAGCTTGGCTTTAGATGTCTGTAACATCTGTTACAGATGTTATTTTTCTCTACCCTTTTATAACTACATGTAGTTTGTTATGGAAAATGAAAATATTAAGTGACTGATATTTGGTAAGAAATTATTATAAAGGTAGTAGAAAAAGTATTTTGAAAAACTTCTTTTCAACTGAAAAGCCAAGTAAATATTGCTTTTGATAATATTTTCCTCCAGACATGTAACCTGATAACACTGACAAATAAGAACAATTTCTGAACGCTGATGTGCCCATCAAACAGATGGGCTGTATTTGGGTACAAGTTCTGGAGCTGCAGAACTGAGGGCTGAGCTGGCAGGTTGCCCAGACCTGGGGCAGAGCCAGGACAGCTGCCCATAGAGGCTGTCCCAAGACAGAGAAGCTGCTGTTCAGAGCTACTGCTCTGGGCCGAGCAGCTGGGCCCCTCTGCCCAGACCCAGATGCAAATCACCTGCCTCCATTTCAGCTCTCAACCTTCTTTTTTCTCAGGTACTAGGATTTGCAAATGCGGTTTTTGTTGTTGTTGTTCGTTTGTTTTGTTGTTTTATTTTTTTTCCAGGAATGTGTTCCTCCAAATTGCTGATATGGGAGTTCGAGCGCATTTGTCTCCTTCCTGTAACCAAAGGCTCAAAAGTAGAACAAGAAAGTGGATAGAGTAGTAGGGGAGAGAGCAGTGGTTTAACTCACCAAGGGTTTTCTGAACTTTCTCCAGGCAGAAAAGTGTCCACCAAAGTCACCTTGTTCTTTTTTCTGCTTCTATGTTCTGGTTGTTAAGGATACAAAGAAATGGAATTATCTAACGTTTCTAAGCTGCCCATTCTTCTAAATTGCTCTACTCAATGCCAGAAAGTTCTTCCTTCTGTCTGGCTGTATCTTCTCTCTGTAAAAGTCCAGCAGAACATTAAGGCAATCCATCTCAGGCCTCTGCAGAGGGTGTTCATTCAGTGATCTGGATTGTAGTTCTACCCAAAATGCATTTTGTTAGATATCTTCTGAGTGCCAGAAATGAGACAGACCTGGGGAAGGGGCTGAGGGGAGGGTGGAAGGAGAAGAAGATATACAAGAGGGAGAAACAGTATCAAATGCTATCCCTTAGAGGCTTATTTTGTAGTATGATCAAGTAATTTGGGGAAATACAGGGTTAACAAAAGACAAACATGTTCCTTTAAGTCAGTGGTCCCCACTGTTTCTGGCACCAGGGACTGGTTTCATGGAAGACAATTTTTCTATGCAAGCAGGTTGAGGGGGGTGGTTTGCTGATGAAACTGTTCCACCTCAGATCATCATGCCTGCCACGCACCTTCTGCTAGCAGCCAGGTTCTTAACAGGCCACCAACCTGTGCTGGTCTGTGGCCTAGGGGTTGAGGCCCCCTGCTTTAAGTCACAACTTCTTGAGGCTTTTAATAGATTAACATGAATTGTGACTCTCATAGAAGGAGGAAGTTTTGTATTTCCCAAATGTATTGGTCTATGGATTCCCCTCCCCTCCCCTCCCCTCCCCTCCCCTCCCCTCCCCTCCCCTCCCCTCCCCTCCCCTCCCCTCCCCTCCCCTCCCCTCCCCTCTCCTCCCTTCCCTTCCCTTCCCTTCCCCTCCCTTTGCTTTCCCTTCCCTCCCCTCCTTTTACTTTCCCTTCCCTTCTCTTCCCTTCCCTTCCTTGGAGCATCCCAGAAAATTATTTTGGAAAAGCTTTCTTCCACTACAGCCACTTTTCTGGATTAAATAATGGCATTCATGTCTTTTATTATATTCAGATGGCTATGAACAGAAGATTGACTTCTCAGTGAGCCTACGTTGTATCTTTCTTCCCATCGAGTCCATTTAACTCAGAATCACAGGTCTTGATTGAGTTTTTCAGCATGATCTACATGGTGAGTGCTCAGTGTTTTGTAAGCCAGTGGAGGAGGACAGAGCCTGGATGTGGGTGTAAGTGCAGTGGGGGAGGAGAGATCTGGGAATTTAGTAGGATGGGAGGCAGGAGCCTTTTGGGGCTAGAGAGAGATCTATCAGGAAAAATCTCAGGGACTTGACAAACAAGAAATGTGGAATCGTTTTAAAACTCGATCTCTCTAACTAGAAGAAAAGAGGGTTTCTAGCAGGGTTCCTCCCTATACCAGGGACCTGGTACAAAGTAAACACTCATAGCAACAGTGTAATTACTGAAGGGAAAGAAAAAAGAGGAGGAGGAGTGAAAAGCAATGAAAATTTGTAAGTGAAAGAGGATTTAAGGTGGGTCGGGCCATTATCTTCAGTGCATGCGACTTGCAGTGCACTTGATTTACGTGCAAATGCAGTAGCTATGTTCAAGCTGCTCCAATAGCGGAAAAACTCATAAAATGCATGACTTCCAAGCAATAGGAATTTATTTCTGAAGGTTCTGGAGGGATGTCCAAAATCAAGGTGCTGGCAGATTTGTTGTCTGGTGAGAGCCTAATTTTTAGGTCATAGACACCTGTCTTCGCACTATGTCCTCATGTGATGGAAAGGGAGAGCCAGCTCTCTGGGGTCTCTCTTATAAGGCGCACTAACACTGATCATGAGGGCTCTGCTCTCCTGACCTAATCATTTTCCAAAAATGCCACCTCATAACACCATCACCTTGGAGGTTCAAGTTTCAACACATGAATTTGAGGGGCTGGTATGAACATTCAGATGATAGTAACCTTGGAGAAACTATGAGGGGAGCATCAGGGGTTAGTGACTTAGTGGATTTGGGGAACATTTAAAACTGGGTTCTTCAGGCCAGGAACATTTAAAACTGTGTTCTTCAGGTTTTTCAACACTCTAAAGCCTTGAAAAGGATAGGCATCAAAAGACACAATAGCAAGTAAAATTTGGGGGCTGTTGCAGATTTGGTATGAGGGAAAAATTGGTGGGGTGAGTGAATATTGGTGTTAGAGCTTAGAGGTGGAACACGAAAACTTGGGTTATTGTGGGAAAGGGGCAAGAGGTCACAGATTGGAGGAAGGGACAGATTTTTTTTTTTGAAGAGCCTAGGTGCATCTCTTATCTCCACAAAACGGAAGCCCTGAAGTCTGAGGTCACTCTACCGAAGTCAGACTGCATTCCCTGTTCACAGTAGACTGGAGACCCTGGTGTGCAGGGCAGACACAGGTAAAAACAGAAGAGGGTGTGGGACAGAACCCAGTGATGAACTGCAGAGCAACAGACCAAGGTTTCTGATAGGATGTTCAGTGTTTCCTCAGCGTAGTGTCGGTTAATCAGAGGAAGTGGGACAACTGCTGCCTTCTGATCAGAGGAATACCTGCAGGTGACGAGACGGTGTATGTGTTACCCCAGCGTGTGGTCTGCACAGGAGTCTCAGCTCCAAGGAGAGTTCTCGTTGTTAGCTTTAGAGAAAGAGTAGGAGGAAGACGTGGAGGAGGAAAAGAAAATAGAGAGGCTGAATCAGAGAGAAGCAGAGAGAGAATCTGAGGGAAATAATTTACATGCAAGAGAAAGTGAAACTCAAGTGTAACCACCCACCCACACTGCAAAGGGCAACTTCTCTGGTCCACCCACTAGGGAAAACCTCTCAGGTTTCTCAGGCACCTGTTCTGGCAACAATTATCCTTCTCCCAGAGTTTGCCTCCGCCTCCTTTAGAAGGTAGGAACAAGTGATAAAGTGGGAGTGAAGATTTAAATGACTTCAAGTGCTCCACAGCTACATATTGTACTTTTTGCTCTACTTACATTGAACCTGTCTCTTTTGACCTGGGTGTTAAGGAGTGAGAAGTAAAAATCCTGTCCTTTAGCCCTTATTCTGCTTCTTTTCTGGATTTCAGATTCCTTAAATGTAAAACGAGGAAGTAAAAATAAATTGTCTTTAAGATTCTTCCCAGTGTAATGTTTTATATTTTGAATAATACTAGCTACCATTTAATGAGTAAATACTCTGTGAAAAATGATTAATATATCTTAACTAGAATCCTCAAAACCATCTCAAAAGTGAATATTGTGATTCACAGATGAACTAAGTGACATTGTGTCTCTGGCTTTTCCCACCCTGCAAACCTCTGTGTTCGTAGATGAACCCCTGACCTGATAGACAGTCAATGCATCGCTTCGTGACGGGGACATGTTTTGAGAAACACGTTCTTGTGCGAACATCATAGAGTGCACTAACACTAACCTAGATGGCATAACCTACTGCTCACCTTGGCTATGCAATGTAGCCTATTCCTCCTCAGCTGCAAATCTGGTCAGCATATTACTGTACTGAATGCTCTTGGCAATTGGAACACAGTGGGAAGTATTTGTGAATCTTAACATAGAAAAGGTATGGTAAAAAATACAGTATAAAAGATTAAAAAATGGTACACCTGTATAGGATACTTACCATGAATGCAGCTTGTAGAAATGGAAGCTGCTGTGGGTGAGTGAATGAGTGAGGGGTGACAGAGACTTAGGACATTACTGTCCACACTGTAGACTCTATAAACACTGGACACTTAGGCTGCACTAAACTTACTTAAACATTTCTCTTTTCATTAATAAGTTAAACTTACTGTAAATTTTTAATTTTATACTATTTTACATTTTTGTTAATGACACAGCTTAAAACACACGATGTACAGAGGTACAAAAATATTTTTAATATCCTTATTTGATGTTTTTAAAGTCTTAAATTATTTTACTTTACTTTTTAAACTTTTTTTTTAAAGTTGGGACACAAATACACACATTAGCTTTGGCCTACACAGGGTGAAAATGACCAATATCACCATCTCATACCTGCACATCTTGTCCCACTGGAAGGTCTTACGGGGCAGTAACATGCATGGAGCTGTCATCTCCTACGATGATGCCTTCTGAAGGACCTGCCTGAGGCTCTTTTACGGTTCACTTTTTTAAGAAGTAGAAGGAGTGCACTGTAAAATAACAATAAAAAGTATAGTGCAGTAAATACATAAACTATAGTGCAGTTTAGTATATGTATAGGTATAGAGCAGTGAACCTAAAAGTATAGTGTGGTAAATACATAAACTGCATACATAAACTGTTACTCCAATAACAATTAATAAATAGTTTTATCATTATTAAATATCATGTATTATACATAGTTGTATGTGCCGTCATTTATATGGCTGGCATGCAGCATCTGTTTACATGAGGAATAAACACAAACATGCGGGTAAATAATACGTTGTGCTACCACATTACCATGGCTATGATGTCACTAGGTGATAGGAATTTTTCAGCTCCATTATAATTTTACAGGATTGTGGAGTATATGGTCCATCCTTGACCAGAATATGGTTATGCAGCTCACGACTGTACTCCTAATAACCACCAGGTGGCAGCCCATACTCATTCTTTAAGGTCACAATTACATAGGTGGAAATCTGAGACTAACCCACTGCCTAGGAAACTGCCTTTACCCAGACTGATGAATTCAGTTATGGAGTATCTGAACAACCCGTTTATCTGATTTGTTTCACAGGCGATTTGGATGAATTTAGGAACTAAATAAGCAATTGAAGTTTTCTTCCTTTGATTTTCTGGACTTCTTTTTTATTTTTGGAGACAGGGTCTCCCTATTGTCCAGGCTAGAGTGCAGTGGCACAATGACAGCTCACTGTAGCCTTGACCTCCGGGGCTCCAGTGATCTTCCAACCTCTGCCTCTTGCGTAGCTGGGACTAGGCATGCACCATCATGCCTGCCTATTTTGTAGAGTCAGGATCTTATGTTGCCCAGGCTGGTCTCAAACTCCTGGGCTCAAGCAATCCTCCCGCCTCAGCCTCCCAAAGTGCTTGGGATTACAAGTGTGAGTTACCACCATGCCCAGCCTGATTGCTCATTTTAAATTGAAGAATGTCCAGGGTTGAATAGAATTTCAAAAGGTTAAGGAGTAAAAAGAAGGCTCTCCTGGCAGAGAAATCTGGGTGAGCATAAAAACCAAGATGGAAAGGTACAGGGTATGTTTGGGAAAAAGTCAACTGGCTCAGCCTGGGTGTACTATAAGTTGTGTTATGAGAACCAGTGAGTAGAACCTAAGATAATTAACCTAAATTAAGTTTAGATCTAAGAAATCTTGAATATCATATTTTGGGATATAAATTTTGTTTTAACAGTTTTCCTTTGAAATGGAGAACATCTGTACAGGTGTATGACTTAAGACTGTTAATATTCTACTTTGTTATAATGTCTTTTTTCCCAACACTTTGAGAATCCACTGTAGATATTACATCCCTTTGCCTTTTAAAAATAAAGGCTTTTTTTTCTTGGACTCAAGATGGCGCAGTGAGAACAACCCAGGATTGAAGCTCTGGTGAATGCGCAGAGGGTGAGTCAGGGCCGCATTTCCAGAGGGATCTTTGTTGCCCACAGAATGGGGAAATTCCCACGTATAAAAGAGACGCGGGACGCCAGGCAGAGGTTTTGGCTGGCGCTGTAGCACAGCGGCGCTCCACAGTGCTCTGCACAAAGTGTACTGGTCCGGGTGCCCTGTTGAACTGGCAATCTGAGACGTGAGAGGGCTGAACTTGAGACTGAATGGGACTTGGACAGTGAGCCAGGCCAGGAGATTCCAGGGAAACAGTGTTTGGGGTAGCGCAGTGGGACAAACAAAACGGCGATTCCAAATGCTCCAGGTGCAAGCACAGCTGAACCCAGGATGGTGCAGCTCCATGGGGGAGGGGCGTCCGACATTACAGAGGCAATCCGCCCCTACTGAAGTACACGCCCATTGCTGATGCAGCCTGCCATTGCTGAGGCAACCCACCACAACAGAGAGACTCCACCGCAGGGTGTAGCCCGTGGCAGCAGGGTGGAGACTGCAGCAGCACAGCAGAGCCTACAGCAACAGGGCGAACCTCACACCAGCAGGGCGGAGCCTCGGCAGGCAAATAGTGACTAGACTGCCTCCTAGCTGGGCAAAACAGCACAACGGACACTCACAAAGAAAGCCCAAACACCCCGAGACAGAGCATCTGAGAAAAAAAAGGTTTTTTTTTTATGAGTTCTGCTGCAGCAGAATTAAACGTAGCAGCCTAACAGCCCTGAATGAACAACAGAGCTCACAGCTCAGCACTTGAGCTCCTATAAAGTACAGACTGTCTCCTCAAGCAGCTCCCTGATCCCTCTATATCCAAAAGACTGACATTTGGCAGGCACCATTCTGAAACAAAGATAGCAGAAAAAGAAACTGGTAGCATCCCTCACTGTTCCGCAGCTGCTACAGGTGCACCTGGAGAAAAAGCAGGGCCTGGAGTGGACCTCAGCAGTCGTACAGTGGAGGGGCTAGACTGGTAGAAGGAAAACCAAGTAACAGAAATACTTCATCATCAACAATCTGGGCATCCACTCAGAGACCCAATTGAAAAGTCAGCAACTACACAGATGACAGGTGGATAAATCCACAAAGATGGGAAGAAACCAGTGCAAAAAGGAGGAAAACACCTGAAACCAGAACACCTCACCTCCTACAAAGGACCAAAACTCCTCACCAACAAGGGAACAAAGCTGGACAGAGAATGACTGTGACAAAATGACGGAATTAGACTTCAGGAGGTGGATAATGAGAAACTTTTGTGAGCTAAAAGAACATGTTTCAAATCAATGCAAAGAAACTAAGAACCTTGAAAAAAGATTTGAAAAAAGATTTGAGGAAATGATAACAAGAATGGATAACTTAGAGAGGAATATGAATGAATTAAAGGAGCTGAAAAACACAATACGAGAACTTCGCGAAGCATGCACAAGTTTCAACAGCCGAACTGACCAAGAAGAAGAAAGAATATCAGAAGACGAAGATCAACTCAATGAAATAAAACGAGAAACCAAGATCAGAGAAAAAAGCGCAAAAAGGAATGAACAAAGTCTCCAAGAAATGTGGGTCTATGTGAAGAGACCTAACCTACGTTTGATAGGTGTACCAGAATGTGACGAAGAGAATGAATCCAAGCTGAAAAATACTCTTCAGGACATTATCCAGGAAGATTTCCCCCACCTAGCAAGACAGGCCAACACTCAAATGCAGGAAATACAGAGAACACCACAAAGATATTCTGCAAGAAGAGCAACCCCAAGACACATAACCGTCAGATTCCCCAGGGTTGAAATAAAGGAGAAAATACTAAGGGCAGCCAGAGAGAAAGGTCGGGTCATGCACAAAGGGAAGCCCATCAGACTCACAGCAGATCTCTCAGAAGAAACACTACAAGCCAGAAGAGAGTGGGGGCCAATATTCAACATCCTTAAAGGAAAGAACTTTCAACCCAGAATTTCATATCCAGCCAAACTGAGCTTCAGAAGTGTAGGAAATATAAAATCCTTTGCGAACAAGCAAGTACTCAGAGATTTTGTCACCACCAGGCCTGCTTTACAAGAGCTCCTGAAAGAGGCACTACACATAGAAAGGAACAACCAGTACCAGCCATTCCAAAATCACACTAAATGCTAAAGAGCATCAACATAATGAAGAATCTACAACAACTAACGGGCAAAACAGCCACTTAGCATCAAAATGGCAGTATCAAATTCACACATAACAATATTAACCCTAAATGTAAATGGACTAAATGCACCAATCAAAAGACACAGACTGGAAAATTGGATAAAAATCCAAAACCCATCAGTGTGCTGTATCCAGGAAACCCATCTCACATGCAAGGATATACAAAGGCTCAAAATAAAGAAAGGGAGGAAGATTTACCAAGCAAATGGAGAGCAAAAAAAAAAAAAAAAAAAAAGGAGTTGCAATTCTCATCTCTGATAAAATAGATTTTAAAGCAACAAAGATCAAAAGGGACAAAGAAGGCCATTACATAATGGTTAAAGGATCGATACAACAAGAAGAGCTAACGATCCTAAACATATATGGACCCAATACAGGAGCACCCACATACATAAGGCAAGTTCTTAATGACTTACAAAGAGACTTAGACTCCCACACAATAATAGTGGGAGACTTTAACACTCCACTGTCAATATTAAACAAATCAACCAGACAGAAAATCAACAAGGATATCCAGGGCTTGAACTCAGACCTGGAGCAAGCAAACCTGATAGACATCTACAGAACTCTCCACCCCAAATCCACAGAATATACATTCTTCTCAGCACCACATCACACCTCCTCTAAAACTGACCACATAATTGGAAGTAAAACACTCCTCAGCAAATGCAAAACAACTGAAATCATAACAAACAGTCTCTCAGACCATAGTGCAATCAAGTTAGAACTCAGAACTCAGAAACCAACCCAGAACCGCACAGCTTCATGGAAACTGAACAACTGGCTCTTGAATGTTGACTGGATAAACAATGAAATGAAGGCAGAAATAAAGAAGTTCTTCGAAACCACAACATGCCAGAATCTCTGGGACACATTTAAAGCAGTCTCTAGAGGAAAATATATAGCAATAAGTGCCCATATGAGAAGAATGGAGAGATCCAAAATTGACACCCTATCATCAAAATTGAAAGAGCTAGAGGAGCAAGATCAAAAAAACTCAAAACCCAGCAGAAGACAAGAAATAACTAAGATCAGAGCTGAACTGAAGGAGATAGAGACACAAAAAACCCTTCAAAAATCAATAAATCCAAGAGCTGGTTTTTTGAAAAGATCAACAAAATAGACAGACCACTAGCCAGACTGATTAAAAAGAAAAGAGAGAACAACCAAATAGATGCAGTAAAAAGTGACAAAGAGGAAATCACCACAGATTCCACAGAAATTCAAACCATCATCAGAGAATATTTCAAACAACTCTATGCACATAAACTAGTAAACCTGGAAGAAATGAATAAATTCCTGGACTCCTGTGTCCTCCCAAGCCAGGAGGAAGCTGAAACTATGAATAGACTAATAACAAGGGCAGAAGTTGAGGCAGCAATTAAGAGCCTACCACACAAAAAAAGCCCAGGTCCAGAAGGGTTCACAGCCGAATTCTACCAGACACACAGAGAGGAGCTGGTACCATTCCTTCTGAAACTATTACAAATAATCCAAAAAGAGGGAATCCTTCCCAAATCATTTTATGAGACCAATATCATCCTGATACCAAAACCCGGCAGAGACCCAACAAGAAAAGAAAACTTCAGGCCAATATCCATGATGAACATAGATGCAAAAATCTTCAATAAAATATTGGCAAGCCGATTGCAAAAGCAAATCAAAAAACTTATCCATCATGATCCAGTAGGGTTCATCCCAGGGATGCAAGGCTGGTTCAACATATGCAAGTCTATAAACGTAATTCACCACATAAACAGAACCAAAAGCAAAAACCACATGATTATCTCAATTGACGCAGAAAAGGCATTCGACAAAATTCAACAGCCCTTTATGCTAAAAACCCTCAATAAACTCAGTATCGATGGAACGTATCTCAAAGTAATAAAAGCTATTTACAACAAACCAACAGCCAAGATCATACTGAATGGGCAAAAACCAGAAGCATTCCCTTTGAAATCCGGCACTAGAGAAGAATGCCCTCTTTCACCACTCCTATTCAATATAATACTGGAAGTTCTAGCCAGAGCAATCAGGCAGGAAAAAGAAATAAAGGGTATTCAAATAGGAAAGGTGGAAGCCAAATTGTCTCTATTTGCAGACGACATGATAGTATGCCTAGAAGACCCCATCGCCTCAGCCCCAAAACTCCTGAAACTGATAAGCAACTTCAGCAAAGTCTCAGGATATAAAATCAATGTCCAAAAATCACAAGCATTCCTCTACACCAATAACAGACTTAAAGAAAGCCAAATCAAGAACGAACTGCCATTCACAATTGCTACAAAGAGAATAAAGTACCTTGGAATACAACTTACAAAGAATGTAAGGGACCTCTTCAAGGAAAACTACAAACCACTGCTCAACGAAATAAGAGAAGACACAAACAGATGGAGAAACATTCCATGTTCATGGTTAGGAAGAATCAGTATTGTGAAAATGGCCATACTGCCCAAAGTAATTTACAGACTCAATGGTATCCCCATCAAGCTACCATTGACTTTCTTCACAGAACTGGAAAAACCACCTTGAACTTCATATGGAACCAAAAGAGAGCCCGCATAGCCAAGTCAATTCTAAGCAAAAAGAACACAGCGGGGGGCATCACACTACTGGATTTCAAACTATACTACAAGGCTACAGTAATCAAAACAGTATGATACTGGTACCAAAACAGAGATATAGACCAATGGAACAAAACAGAGGCATCGGAGGCAACACAATATATCTACAACCACACAACCTTTGATAAACCTGACAAAAGCAAGCAATGAGGAAAGGATTCCCTGTTTAATAAATGGTGTTGGGAAAACTGGCTAGCCATGTGCAGAAAGCAGAAACTGGACCCCTTCCTGACACCTTACACTAAAATTCACTTCAGATGGATTAGAGACTTAAACATAAGACCTGGCACCATAAAAACCCTAGAAGGAAATCTAGGCAAAACCATTCAGGACATAGGAGTAGGCAAGGACTTCATGACCAAAACACCAAAAGCATTGGCAACAAAAGCCAAAATAGACAAACAGGACCTAATGAAACTCCACAGCTTCTGCACGGCAAAAGAAACAGTCACTAGAGTGAATTGGCAACCAACAGAATGGGAAAAAATTTTTGCAGTTTACCCATCTGACAAAGGGCTGATATCCAGAATTTACAAAGAACTCAAACAGATTTACAGGAAAAAAACAAACAAGCCCATTCAAAAGTGGGCAAAGGATATGAACAGACACTTTACGAAAGAAGACATATATGAAACCAACAGTCATATGAAAAAATGCTCATCGTCACTGGTCATCAGAGAGATGCAAATCAAAACCACATTGAGATACCATCTCATGCCAGTTAGAATGGCGATCATTAAAAAATCTGGAGACAGCAGATGCTGGAGAGGATGCGGAGAAAAAGGAACACTTTTACACAGTTGGTGGGAGTGTAAATTACTTCAACCATTGTGGAAGACAGCGTGGCAATTCCTCAAGGCTTTAGAAATAGAAATTCCATTTGACCCAGCAATCCCATTACTGGGTATATATCCAAAGGACTATAAATCGGTCTACTATAAGGACACATGCACACGAATGTTCATTGCAGCACTGTTTACAATAGTAAAGACCTGGAATCAACCCAAATGCCCATCGATGATAGAGTGGATTGGGAAAATGTGGCACATATACACCATGGAATATTATGCAGCAATCAGAAATGATGAGTTCGTGTCGTTTGTAGGGACATGGATGAATCTGGAGAACATCATTCTCAGCAAACTGACACAAGAACATGGGCGGGTGATGAAAAATGAGAACACATGGACACAGAGAGGGGAGTACTAAACACTGGGGTCTATTGGGGGAAAAGGGGAGCGCCAGCAGGGTGGGGGAGCTGGGGAGGGATAGCCTGGGGAGAAATGCCAAATGTGGGTGAAGGGGAGAAAGGAAGCAAAACACACTGCCATGTGTGTACCTATGCAACTGTCTTGCATGTTCTGCACATGTACCCCAAAACCTAAAATGCAATAAAAAATAAAAAATTAAAAAAATTAAAAAAAAAGAAACTAAAAAAAAAATTAAAAAAATAAAATAAAAAATAAAGGCAATGATTTTCATAACTATAGTACAATTATCAAAATTTAAAAATTTAACAATCACCTAGTTTACAGACTTTATTCAAATTTGATTCTTTTCCAAATAATATGTAGGACCACACACTGCATATAGTTTTCATGTCTCATTTGTCTCCTTTAATCTGAGATTCTCTCTCTACTTTCCTTTATGTTTCATGGGCATTGACTTTTTTTTTCCAACTTTTGTTTTAGGTTCAGTGGGTACATGTGCCGGTTTGTTACATGGGTAAATTGGGTGTTGCGGGGTTTGGTGTGCATATTATTTTGTCACCCAGGCATGAGCATAGTACCCAATGGGTAGTTTTTCGATCCTCACCCTCCTCCTACTCATCACCCTCAAGTCGGCCCCGGTTTCTGTTGCATCCTGCGTGTGTCCATGTGTACAGGATGTTGATATTTTGGAAGAGTATAGTCCTTGTAGTCTGCAGAGCATCTCTCAATTTGCTTTGTCTGCAGTTCATGTGATTAAATCTGTGTGAGACAATTTTGTCAGGATTACTGCATGGGATGGTGGCTCCCAGTGCTTCACATCAGGAAGCACTGGTATCAGTTTTCCTATTATTGGTAATATAAGGTGGTATTATTTTTTTCCACTGTAAATTTGTAATTTTTCTTTTTAAATTAAAAAGTACTTTTAGATATTTTTAAACTATGTCAGTATCCTATTCCTTATTAAACTTTCAACTCTCACCTACTAGTTTGGGTATTTTATCTTTGAAACTGTTGAGAGTCACCAAAAATATATTGAGTTGGATAGGATAAAATCAGAACCCTGTTTAGAAATATCACTCTAGTAGCTGTGTGTGTGTGAGAGAGAGAGAGAGAGATTTTACTGTCTTCAACTCCAGTTCATTGTAGGCCTTTCTTTATTTTTATTTTTATTTTTTATTTTTTGAGATGGAGTCTTGCTCTGTCTCCCAGGCTGGAGTGCAGTGGCACTATCTCAACTCACTGCAACCTCTGCCTCCTGGATTCAAGTGAGTCTCCTGCCTCAGACTCCCATGTAGCTGAGATTACAGGCGCCCACCACCACACCCAGCTAATTTTTGTATTTTTAGTAGAGACAGGGTTTTATCATATTGGCTAAGCTGGTCTCAAACTCTTGGCCTCAAGTGATCTGCCTGCCTCGGCCTCCCAAAGTGCTGGGATTGCAGGCATGAGCCACTGCGCCTGGCCTAGTCCTCCTTTTGTCTGGGACTCTGGTATTCGAGTTCTGACCTGGTCCAGGAGATCTTTTAACCTTGAGTCCAGCACATAAGAATCTTGGTAGATCGGAGAGGGGGGAATAAGATGACCTCCTATCAGGCCAGTGCAGCCCAGGCTCAGATCACACAGTTTGGATGGATTTGTTCCTTTGGGCAGATTCCCTTGTGCAAGGCACAACCAGCACAATCTCAAGTGCAGAGACCTAACAGCTCTGGATTAGATTTGGGGAACATTAGAATCTGGGAGAAAACAAACATATATTAAGCTCTTCCAACTCACCCATCTCTCTTCTGGTTGTTTTACTGTACTCTTATTTAAATCTCACGACAATTAGTATTCCAATCATACGGATGAAGAAACTGACTCCTGAAGAGGTTCAGGAGTCTCTAGAGGGCCACAATTCAAAGCTTGATGTCTCTGATTCTGAAACCGATATGCATTATATCTGCTACTTTATAATCCATCGATTGCAATGACAATACTAAGAGCAAACTCTGTCATTGGCTTGTAACTGATACACCAGCTTTTTAAATATACATTTTCCTCACATTCTCATGACAAGTTGTGAGAAATAGAGAGCAGATGCCATTTGTCTTATCTGATAATGAAGATCCATGCCCACAAAGCTAGTGGGAAAACCAAGCCTTTTGACTTTTAGTCAAGAGATCTTTCTAATTTTACCATGTGCTCCTTTTGGACACATAGGATTTAGAGGAGTGAGGAGGAAGATATAAGGAGAGAAATCTATAGGGGTGGAGGACATCTGCAGGAGGAAATCTGTCTAATCAAGATGCCTCAACATGGCTTCCTAGACGTGAGCTGTGGGGCTGCCCAGTGATGCCTGCAGGCTTCAGGATGCAGGACACATCTGTGCCCCTGGTTCCTCTTGCCAGAGCCCAGGAGATTGGCAGGCACCCTAGGGAAGACCGTCTTCTGGGTGCAGGGCAGATGCTGAACAGCTGAGCAAGCAGAACTTGGCAGGCTGGTATGGGGGGTTCTCCTCTAGCTAACTTGGGTTTCCAGAGGCCTGAGAACACAGCTTCCATATTCTCCTCCTTTGGGAAGAGGAAAGCTGGCTTCTCTTTCCTCTGACTCCCAGTGGTTCTCAAGGCCCCAGCGGGAGGTTTTTGTCTGGGAAAAACAGAGCTGAAAGAGCAACAGCATCTCAAGGTATGAAGGAAAAGGAGAAACTGGCTTATCCTCTGCTTCTTCGTATGAGACAATAGGCAGTTAGGGCAGGGCCAAGAATGATTTTGTGATTCCTTGGAGTGGAGGGGAAAGGTTAAAAGCTACAGGGAAAATTAACTCTGAGGGTAAAGAAAAAGATCCCCAACATATCACTACATGTCTACTCTGCAATAACAGACAGACATCTGAGTAGGACTGATTTAGGTTTGACATAAAGAAAGATTTCTGACAATGGGAGGGATGTGTTGATGCCTGGAGGAGCCATGTGTTCCACAGGGAGGCAGTGACTAGAGAACAGGCTGCCTGGGTTTGACTCCCTGCTCTGTTATTAACCTGCTATTTGAGTTTGGACAAGTTGCACAGCTGGAAGCCTTCCCCTTCTCATGTAACATGAGACAATCATAGTGGCAACCTCAAAGTGACGTGCAAGTGAAATGAAGGAGTATGCAAAGCTTAGTGTATCACCTAGTCCATAGGAAGGGAGCAGAGATTTTAGCTGTTGCCACACGTCACTCACAGTGAAAAAGCCTTGGGTTGAGGGTGAGGAAACCTGGTTTCCATTTGTTTCTTTCTGCATAGTCGGCTCTTTCCCTGGCAAACAATACCTTCTTCTTTCCCCCATATGTCCTGTGGTAAAGAGGCATTATTGCATGAGATCCAAATTCTATTTTTAGTTCTGATACTAACTCACATTTTCAGCGAATGCAAATTACTTTGCCACTCTGAGCCTCAGTTTCCCCACATATAAACAGAGAGGATAATAGCTATTTGGAGTTGTGGATTATTAGCATATTGTTTAGAGTCAGACAAGCCTGGATTTGCATCATGCCTTCAAAACTTACTAGCTATGTGACTGTGGGCGTTTTACTTAACGTCTCTGAGCCTCAGTTTCCTCGATTGTTACATGAAGATTATAACACCTTTGTTGATCTTGGCAAAGACTACTTAAGACAGTAAGTGTAAGCTGCTTCACCTAGAGCCCAGCTGAAAAAGTAAGTACCTTGGCAGCAATTTTGTAGCTGGTAGCTTTTCTGTAGGAATGAAATCGCCTATGGAGTACTCTTTTAAGTAGTACTATTTTAATCCCATCCTCTGCCTGTAACAAAAAGGAGATAATAGATGTATACATTTCGTGTCCTCATTCTGCTTCCCCCATTTAGATTGATCCACTGAAAAAGTATCTAAGAGTGTTTGTCCCCAATTCAGCCGTAACCTGCTCCAGCATAACCCCTCTATTCTCTCTAGGGTAACACACAAGGCCCATCCATCAAGTCTCAAACTCACCTTTGTCATGCAGAGTGGACCAGCCTGGAGGAAGTCCCCTCCCCCAACACCCACACACCCCAACACACACTCACACAACACACACACACTCAGACACACACACACACACTGCACACATAATTTCTCAAAAGCCAAATTAAAGTCACCATCCATCCACTGCCAGAAGTCCCTTTCCTCTTCCTTACTCCCAAGGGAATCCTCGCCCCCCCATTGACATCACCCTCCCCCGCACTCCGTCCTCTATCACAGACACACACTGGTCAGTATCCCACTTCTCCTCCCCTTCTCTATTGCTCAGTAATTGTATTCTCCGCCTCCCAGTGTCATGCTAATATAAGCTCCTGGCACAGCTGCCCAGATTAAATTAGAGCCCAAACCAGCAGGCCGACTAATTATATTTTCTTGGATGGAATTGTCTTCCCCCACCTTTGGGGTACAGGGCCAATAAAAAGTAAATGAGCACTGCCAATATTTGCGGAGGATATTTGACTTTTCTTGCCTGGGTGGTTTTGTCCTCCCCAACCAAGCTGGGCCCTTGAATTAGATTACACCAGAATGAGAGAAGAGAATTTTCCTCAAATGACCCTTCTAAGCCCCATCCATTTTCCTGCAGGTCAGCTCAGCTGGGTCTGACCATCATCATCAGGCCAAGGAAGAGAAAATGACATGGAACTCTTTCCCATGAACGAGACTCTTCTGCCACCTTTGTGAGTCCCTCCTTCGTTCCCAGCTCCAAAATCTTTCCTCCAAATACTCACTGCCACCTGTCCTGAAATGATTGCTGCTGAATTCTTTTTACTTCCAGTCTCACGTGAGAGAGTGCTGCTTCCTTTACAGAACACTATTTCAAGGCCGACTCCTCAGCTTTTATCTTTCCTTATTTATGGCTGGAACAACATAAAAGTTTCAATTGTTAAAATAAATATTTTAGACAAGTTAAATTTAACAGAGTTTAATAGATTTTTTTAATTAATTTTTTTTGAGACGGGGTCTTGCTATCTTGCCCAGGCTGGTCTCAAAATCCTGGGCTCAAGCAATACTCCTGCCTTGACCTCTCAAAATGCTGGGATTACAGGTGTGTGGTATCATGCTGGCCACTAGAGTTTAACTGAACAAGAAGTAAGAAAAAAGATTCATGAATTGGGCAGCCCAGAGCATCACAGCAGATTCAGAATGCCTGGGGGTCAGAGAGAGTTTATGGACTGAAAAAGGAAAGTGACATACAGAAAATGGAAGTGAGGCACAGAAATAGCTAGGCTGGTTACTGCCTGGCATTTTGCCTTATTTGAACATGGTTTAAAACAGCTGCCTGTGAATGGTTGGAATATGGCTGCTGGGACTGGCTGAGACTCAGCTGTTGTTACAGAAGCATACTCTTCAGTTCGATTTCCAGTCTGTCTACCTACTAAGTTAGGTTATGGTTCATCCATAAGGACTTAAGTATGGAAGTACAGAGGCTTTCCAAGGCCAGATTTTAGTTTGATATAAAACAATTTTCCTAGAGACAAAGTTTACTTCATTTCTTGATTCCACAAACATTTATTGCCCACTTACCATATGCCTCATACTGAGATAGGTATGGAAACATGTAAAGGCATAATTCTTGCCATCAGAAAGATCCAGGCCTCATGATGGGTTTAAATGTGTGCAGAAGTGCAGAAATCAAGTAATCTGTGCAAGGTGCAGTGGAGGCACAAGAGGCTTGCAGTAAGAATCAGAAAAGGGATAACTGAAGAGGTGATTCTTGGTGAGGTTTTGAAAAATTGTTCAGAAGGCCAGTAAAGTAAGGATAGGAATTCTGGGCAGGGAGAGAAAAGATACAGGGGCAAGAAAGCCATAGCAATTTCATGACCTGCACTCATAAAGGATAAGAGGAAAGGAGTAGCCAGAGATGGCCTTGAGCAGCTGAGAGATGTTTTACTTCTGGAGTTTTCTGGATCCCAAATTCATGTCCTCCTAACTGAGGGAGAGCAGAGCTGCCTCTGAAAGGTCTGGGTCACCCAAGTTGGGGCTCTTTGTTTTGCCATTAACTTTCCTTCTCAAATTTGCCTACAATAATCCCTCCCACAAATAATCATCCCATTCTTGTGTGACTGCTTTTTTAGGAAGTGCATTTAAGAAAGAATCTGATATTTCCAAAGCATTGAAAGAAAAAAATTTGGTAGTAGAATTTCTAGAAACAAAAGAAAACCTCTGACCAGATCTCTGATGTTCTCCCATATATTCAGCAGTCTTGTCTGCCTCTTTATTCATTCATTTGTTCATTCAATGCCAAGTTTTCAGCACCACACCAAGCAGTGTTGCTGAGATGATCCAGGGTGGATGAATAGGAGAGTCTTTCCCCTTGAGGAACTCAGTCTAGAGAGAGAGAGTGATACATAGATAATTAGAAAGAAGAGGCAATGAGAGCTCAGAGGAGGGGCATTGTGTTTGTTTCCAATCAGTGCTGGAAAGTGAGTGGTGTTTACTGTAGGCTAGCAGCCTGAAATCAACGTATCAGCTGGCTGCATTCCCTGAAGCTTGTAGGGGAATTCTCTCTTGTCTGCTCCTAGATTCTGGTGGTGTTCGGCGATCTTTGGCATTCCTAAGCCTGTAGATACAATACACCAAATCTCTGTCTTCCTGTGGAGTTCTTTGTGTGTGTTTTGCCTTCAGGTAGTGGCCTTCTTTTAAGGACAAGAGTCATATTGGATTAGGGTCCACCCAACTTCAGTATAACTTCACCATAGTTTAAGTCATTAAACTGCTATTGCCCAGTTTCCTAAGAAGGTCGCATTCTGAGATACTCATCAGAACTCCAAAGTATCTCTTTTGTGGGGAATACAATTCCACTTGTAATAGGCACCTAATTCTTCCTAGGTACATCACGAAAGTTCTTAGAAGCGGGAATGATTGAACTAATTGTATATTCCAGAAAGTCAAGTAAGAATGAACTAAAACAGTGATTGAGAGAAAAACACTCCCATGGAAGAAATGGCATGAGAAGTATGAGGGTATAGAAAAGGCACAAACAGACCAGGGCAGTGTGAAGAATTTCCTGTAGCTCTAGCATACAGGATTCAAAAACAAAGTGGTGAATGATGGGATGCGAGAAGGGCACGTGGATCAGTTAGCGATGGGCTTGGTGGCTGTTTTATCCTGGTGCCAGTTGAGACCATTTTTTAGTTTTGGACTTGGGACTTACTGCCCCGACACCACTAAAAAGCAGGGGCTTGAGAAGTTAGTAAGTGTGATGTGGTAAAGGGGAAAGTGGGAGACTGCTCCATGCTCAGCAGCTGCCAAGGCCCCCCTGCTCCCCTCCTTCCCTCCCAGAGAAGGCACAGCCATCATCTCTGGACTTTCTTGCAAATGTAAATCTTAACAGAAAGAGACTCTGTCGTATTCATCTTTATATTTTCAGCACAACAGCTGCCCCAGTGTACACACTGAATTTAGGTCGGTCAAATGAATGAATAGATGGAAAGGTACATTTAGCTCAGCAAGACCCTGAGCAGGCCCTGCTGACCAAGTAATGCACAGAGGCACATGCTGTTTAGCCTCCTGGGGCCTACTTTACTTCTCCTTGCTCCTCTGACTTTAAGGTTCCTTCAGGGAGGGTCTCTCGGGTGTTAAAGAAAAACTTGCAGAAGTCTCGAGTAATCTGGGTTTACTACAAGGCTAATGCGGGGAAGTGAAATTGCACGAGGGTACACAGCAACAGAAACCTGATTATTCCGAGTCCCAGGGATGCCAGGAAGGTGATGCACAGAGAGGGAGAATGAAATAATGAAGGCACCAGCCTGAACTCTAACTCATTTTCTGTGTATACTTAATCTTTTTTACTTCCCAAGAGAGGATCTGCTAAGTTCCTCTCACCAACATCCAAAATGAAGCATTTCTACTGCTGAGAGTTTTGCCTTCGGCAGCTTCAAAGGGGTTTTGTCTGCGTCAAACCTACACAAGGTCTTCTCTGACCCTTGGCCCAATCAGCTCCACTGTTGGGCTTTAATTTTGACACGATGCCTATATTATAATTTTAGGGAGAATGAATCATTATCCCAGAGAGGGTCAGTAGATCAAACAACTTATTTTGAGATCACTCTTCAGAATAAACCACTGACTGTATCAGAATGATATAGGTCTGGAATTTCATAGCCCTTGAGAATTTTTATACTTCCTAAGCACATGCCTTGTATGAGCATATTTCTGTCTTCCATGCTGTCTTTCTTTTTTTATTTTTATTTTTATTTTTTAGTTTTACTTTAAGTTCTGGGGTACATGTGCAGAACATGCAGGTTTGTTACATGGGTATACACGTGCCACGGTGGCTTGCTGCACCTGTCAACCCGTCATCTAGGCATGCTGTCTTTCAAGCATTTCCTCCCTCAGTTGTCTATGTCCCCAACCACTCTGGGCAATGAGAAGATGATGAACATTGCAGTCAGGCAGACAAGTCCTGCCATGGTATTTAAAAGGTGCGCACACGGGGTCATTAATGTTCCTCTCATCTCCTCAGTGTCCTTACCTGTTGTAAAAGATGCAGTAATGTTTCCTCATAATTTATATTCAGTATTAAATTAGAAAATGGTGTGAAATTAGCCCAAGACATGCCAGTTTTTTTTCTCATTTCCTTAAGGACAAAGATAATTTGTTGGAGTTTTTTGTAACCATTTTCCTGGGTCCTGGTTCAGAGCAGGCGCATAGTTTGCTTATTGAGGGACTAAAAACAGTTTGAACATATTTCTAAAAGAGCATAGCTTGCAAGGTGACAACCAACATTATAGCTACTTACACAATGATTCTGGGTCTGAAGTTCGATTTTTTTTTTTTTTTTTTTTTGAGATGGAGTTTCGCTTTTGTTACCCAGGCTGGAGTGCAATGGCGTGATCTCGGCTCACCGCAACCTCCGCCTCCTGGGTTCAGGCAATTCTCCTGCCTCAGCCTCCTGAGTGGCTGGGATTACAGGCACGCACCACCATGCCCAGCTAATTTTTTTGTATTTTTTTTTAGTAGAGACGGGGTTTCACCATGTTGACCAGGATGGTCTCGATCTCTTGACCTTGTTACCCACCTGCCTAGGCCTCCCAAAGTGCTGGGACTACAGGCTTGAGCCCCCGCGCCTGGCCCTGAAGTTCAAAATTTTAAGTGTCCCTGTGACTGGCACTGCTTTCAGAATACGGAAAAGGAACGTATAATTCATTTCTTGCCTAATTTGGAAAATGCTGCAGAGCCTGAGCAGTTGACTAGACCTGCTCCCTCATTCACAGTTCCTTGTGTCACTTTGCTTCTCTTTTTGACCAATTTTTCCTGTACACATATCCACTCAGTCAAAGGATGAGTCATCCAAGGGCAAGGTGTGAGAGGAGTAGAGAGGTTTGGAGGGGCGGAAAGCATCCAGGAGAAGGAAGGGAGCTGGTGTGGGGCGGGGGTGGGGAGTTCTGGATAAAGGCAGAGAGGGCAGAGTTCTACATCTTTCTTCTCTATTTTAGGCCATTCTCCTTTCTCCTTTTTTGCAGACTAACTCTTCAAGTAAATTATCTGACCTCTTCATTATATCCTCTTGCTGTGCATGTATATTCTATGACACATTTAATTCAATTGCTTCTACCATGTTTTAAGCATTTTAATGTCACACACTCCTTGAGGCATGGGACAGAGATATGTGTTTTGAGTAAAGAATTCTCAACAATAACTTCTCCCTGGAAAAGAGAAATAGAATTTCTTTCATAATAGGAGGAATCTAGGACAAGCTGAAACCTAGGTAGAATATCCGACTACCTGGGTAGAGTCAGGAGATGTTCTCCTAAGAACACCTGTGAAATTTAATTTTCGAGGTTTGATTTAAACATAAACAGTATCAGTCGATTGGAAAGAAACTCGTTAGTTCAGTTCCTCCACTCGATCCCCAGTGTCTGGAGTAATGCCTGGGAATCATAAATACTTTGTAAACATTTCTGCAATGATGTCAGATTGTCATATAATAATGTGGAGATTGTTGAGATAATCAGGGCTCTGCTCATCATATGTAATAAGGGTACTGTGGTTTGTGTTGCAGGGACTACCTTGAGAAGTATGAAAACTTCTCAAGTTTTCAGCTTGAGAAGGGCTTGCATCCTGAAGGAGAAATGAACAAACAGTATTAATTGTGATGATGCAGCCTACAACAAGTGCTATGATAGAGACTGAAAAACAAGTGCTCGTTCATTTTTACTGGAAAGGCAGAAGCTGGATTCAGCCTGGAAAGGAAAATCACTGAGAAGATGGTATGAACTAAACAAATAAATGGGATTTTAACAAATAGAGAATACAACTTACTGTGTTTTATAAAGGGAGGCAGAATAACCTAATCTGAATACACTTTGGATATGAATAAGGGTTCCAGGAGATGAGAGAGGGAGCGTATGGATATCTGGGGTAAACGCATTTCTGGCTGAGAAGACAGCAAGTACAAATGCCCTGATCAGGGCTTTCAAGGAATGGCAAAAAACTCAAGGATCCTGGAGTACAGTGTGCAAGCCTAAGTGGGTCCAAGATCAGATCTGAGTGATAGGAAGGGGAGAGGGCAGACTACATAGAGCCTGGTATGTCATTGTAAGAACCTGGGCTTTTTCTCTGAGCAAAATATGAAGTCATTAGAATTTTGGAGCTAACAAGGGGCAGAACTGTCACTCTCATTGCTGTGTTGAGAATAGAAAGAAAGGATCAAAGACGTAAGTCAGAAGACCAGTTAGGAGACTATGGCAGTATTTCAGGTAAAACACGATGGTGTCTCAGACAAGGGTGGTGGCAGAACTAGTGGGATTCTTAAATTTTGGAGGTGGGATCAATAAAAATGTGTTGATGGATTGGAAGCATAAGAGAAAGGGTACCCAGGAATGACCTCAAGTTCTTGGCCAGAGCAGCTGAGGAGAGGGGGTTGCCAATAGTAACTGAGAACATGAAGCTCGGAGGAGGAGTGATATAGGAGGTGAGCAAGGAGCTCAGCCATAGACATGCTACATTTAAGACACGTTTTAGTCTTGTTTGGTGATATCAGGTTGGCAATTGGATGTGCTGGTCTAGAGTTCAGACAAGTGGCTTTAGAGCATAATAATACATGATTAGATGATTGTAGAGGGAAGACAGAATTGTGATGCCAAAGTTTGTGGCTTGCTCCACTATGGTGAATTGCTTCCTAAATGATTTTAATATTTTTTGTGTTCTAATGATGTGAAATGTGTCAGGAAACCTGCAAGGAGTTCACTGGAATTGTACATTTGACTATTAGCTTATTTTTAAATAGTAAAACATTTTTACTCTAAAAATAAAAAATTAAAATAATCACATGTAGCCTATTGCTTAAGTGATAATCATTTCTGAAAGTCTGTTATATTTATTTCCCGTCTTTTCTTCTTTGAATATTTGTAAATGTGAATTTTCTAAAAAGTCTACGAAAATTAAGTTGTTGATAAGATAAAGCCAAGGTGTTTTTTTTTTCATCAGCTTTTATTTTAAGTTGTGGGGTAAATGTTCAGGATGTGCAGGTTTCTTACATAGGTAAACTTGTGCCATGGTGATTTGCTACACAGATCAATCCATCACCTAAGTATCAAGCCTGGTATGCATTGCCTATTCTTCCTGATGCTCTCCCCCAACATTTACAGGCCCCAGTATGTGTGTGTTTTCCATGACGTGTCCATGTATTCTCATCATTCAGCTCCCACTTATAAGTGAGAACATGTTGTGTTTGGTTTTATGCTCCTGCATTAGTTTGCTGAGGATAATGGCTTCCAGCTCCACCCATGTCCTTGCAAAGGACATGATCTCATTCCTTTTTATGGCTGCATAGTATTCCATGATGTACATGTACCACGTTTTCTTTATCCAGTCTGTCATTGATGGGTATTTGGGTTGAATCCATGTCTTTGCTATTGTGAATAGTGCTGCAATAAACACACGTGTGCATGTGTCTTTATGATAGAATGATTTATATTCCTAGGCTGGGCGCGGTGGCTCAAGCCTGTAATCCCAGCACTTTGGGAGGCCGAGGCGGGTGGATCACGAGGTCAAGAGATCCAGACCATCCTGGTCAACAAGGTGAAACCCCGTCTCTACTAAAAATACAAAAATTAGCTGGGCGTGGTGGTGCACGCCTGTAATCCCAGCTACTCAGGAGGCTGAGGCAGGAGAATTGCTTGAACCCAGAAGGCAGAGGTTGCAGTGAGCCGAGATTGTGCCATTGCACTCCAGCCTGGGTAACAACAGTGAAACTCCGTCTCAAAAAAAAAAATCTTCTTAAGTTAAACTCCTGTAAGTTTACTTATACATGGTACCTAAAGTAGGTTACTGTGAAGCTTTATAGAAAAATTCATGTATATATCCAAACCATATATAGTGCTGAATTAATGGGAATACAGTACAAAGCTGGATCCATCTCAAAGCACAGATCAAATTTCACCTCCTACTGGAACCATTCTCTGAACCATGAGACATCTTTTCTTAGAATTCTAGAGCATGTTTTATACTCATCATACTTTTTCCTCTATTAAAGTTATTCACATGTGTGAATAGTTTCCACTGGACTACAGAACTCTGGAATTCCAGGATCATTTCCTATTTTATTCACTTTTGCATCCCCAGCACCTCACAGAATTTGAACAAATAGATATGTGTTAAATGGGATATAATTTTGGGTTTACAGGTGATTGGCGTTTTCTGTATCACTGCTCCTACCATCAGTGTGCCTGATCCTGACTTTAGTAATGACCCAATGTACTGTTGCATCAGTAAGTCTTAATTATGTAGCCTCAGGCATCCCAGTAGGAGAGCAACTTCACTGGACAGTACTGCTCTCACTGACTCCAGTGACTTCAAAGGCTTTCCTTGAGGGGATAGCAGGAATCAAGTTGAGTGAGCGTGGGGAAGAGCAGGGAAAATAGAGGACTCCAGCTAGGTCTGAAGTGCACTGAAATGGGGAAATAGAAGTTTACCTAAATCTTCCACAGTTCTCTTAGAAACTGCCCACAGGGAAGAGGAAAGGGAGGGGGTGATGGCTGGGGGCCAGGGGGGATGGTGAAAGGCTGACAGATGGAGTGCTCCCTTTGAGGGCTCTCTAAGGACCAACCGTTGCACAGCCACACAATGTGCGGAAGTAAATCAAATCGAGGAACATGTGCAGTAAAGAAGAGGAAAAAAGGGAGGGGGAAGAGGGCACACAGTAGGGAGGGGTTGCAAGGGAGGTGGAGATATCCAAAAGCCTGAAGAAGAGAGAGTGAAGGGAGTTAGGAAGAGGGAAAAGAAGCTCATATCTCCTAAGGCTTGCAGTTTTCTGGAGCAGTCTGGGAGTAAAAGGGAAGATGTGGACAGGGAGGGCAAATCTATCAATCTTAAGGCGTCAGGGAACTTGATTGGGTTCTTAAGGACAAAATTCTTAATATACCACAGATAAATGACTGTATGTGAGTGTGTACAGGTAACGACTCCATCAGCACCAACATCCTTAATAATAGATAGCAACATCTCCCCACAAATTACCACAGGAGGTTCCTAGAGGATGGTGCAGTGGTTTAAGCCTGGTCACAGCTGGTACCCACAGGAACTATTCAGAGGCTCAATTTAGCTATTAAAGACATTAAATCTCTTCTAGCCTGGGGGAAAACAACTCTCACCCTTAAAGCTGGATTTCACTCCTAGGATTCATCTGGGTGAAGGAAGGAGTGGGGGCTGAGTATAAAGAGTCGTATGCCTGAAGATATTTTTTTACTGAGTCGCTGAATAGTGTAAAGAGAGGTTTGTTTTTGTTTTTGCCTTTTTGCCTCCCCTCCCTCTTCTTACTTTCCCAGTTTTGGTTTTAGTCATCTTTTATTTGTTAAACCCTGAACCCCCAGTAGCTCTATACCCCTCTAACTCCCTTCGTCATGACCCTTTTCAGCCTAGGGAGGATGAAACAGAGATTTTTCCTTTAATGATGGAGTTAACTAGGATGAACCAGGGAGCGTTATGGTCCTAATATCAAGGAAAGGGTAAGTTTGGTACTTCAATGCAACCGTGTGAGTGGGATGGCAATACAATGTACATCCAAGCTGTGATATTTTAAAAAGTAAATGAAGCTCTAAAAATAATTAGTAGGCATTAGTTGGACTATAACAAGTGTTAACTATGACTGTGCTAAGCAAACCAGAACTCACTGTCACCCTGCATGCGACTGAATTGGCATCACCATATAGTTGTGTATTCTCTTTCTCTCTTTCTCGTGCTCTCTCTCTCTCTCTCTCTCTTTCTCTCTCTCTCTCTCTGTGTGTGTGTGTTTGTTTGTTTGTTTGTTTGTTTGTTTGAGGAGAGTGGAAACTGTTGAACTTGCCATGGAGACTCTCCCTTCGTGGTAACTCCCCGGGACCATTGCTTCCCTTTATCTAACCAATGTTACTCCTTGGAGGAGATGGGATTCTGGAATGGGGTATTAACTTATTTCATTTTCATTAAAATCTATCCTTCCAGTGCTCAAGAATAAAAGGAATAGGATAATAATCAAAATAAATAAAAGAGGCATAGGAATAAGCAGGCTTTCAAAGTTCAACATTTATTTTCTGGTTGTGTTATCTTGGACAAGTTATTTCTTTCTGTTATGTTCACTGATACATCTGCAGTGCCTATTGCACATAGAAAGCACTCAGATATTTATTGAATGGATGAATTAATGGACCTCATTCTCCTCATCTCTTGATAAAAGTGATAAAATAGCACCCATCCCTAAGAGTTGTTGCAGCAATTAAATGAGGTAATGCAGGTAATTAGATGAGGTAATTCTCTCAACTCAATGCAAAAATCTCAGAAAATGCTGGCCATATGTATTTCTAAAGAAGATGATAATATATGCAGACTACCGATGCAGCAATTGTATGATTGTTAGAAAATGTACAAATCCTTAGAAAATGTCAGTTTCTTCATTTATCTTTTTTATTTTTTATATTAGGTTTTGTTTTTTATTTTTTTGAGACAGAGTCTTGCTCTGTCACCCAGGCTGGAGTGCAGTGGCACGCTCTCGGCTCACTGCAACCTCCGCCTCCCAGGTTCAAGTAATTCTCCTGCCTCAGCCTCCAGAGTAGCTGGGATTACAGGTGTGCACCACCATGCCCTGCTAATTTTTTGTATTTTTAGCAGAGATTGGGTTTTACCATGTTGGTCAGCTGGTCTTCAACTCCTGACCTCGTGATCTGCTTGCCTTGGCCTCCCAAAGTGCTGGGATTACAGGTGTGAGCCATCATGCCCAGCTGGATTCTTTATTTATCTTTACCCATTTTCCCACTCTCTAATTCTGGTATCATAAAATACTCACTTTTGAACACCAAGGGGCTAGTGCAGCTTTGTTTGGTCTGTGTTGCCTCTGCTTCCTGACTCCCTGCCATCCTGGTTTATACCAGCATTAAGTAAGACTCCTTCTAATTCCTGCATCTAGAACAAATCCAGACACTAAAGTAGTTGTTGCTGAGAGAATAAGAGGGCAGGAACAAGGGCAAAATTAAAATTTCAACTAGATCTTTGTAATAGAAGAATCATTTATAGTAGAAGCAAAATGTCAGAGTTAAATAACTGAGCTATGTGACTGTTTCCTATATTCTTTTGCTATTTTTTGTTCTTAAAGTTAGTAGAACAATGAGGAAACCCAACCTGGAAGCTAAGTCTTGGGCTGGTGAACAGAATATTGGTTGCTTCTACAACCAGCTCCCATAATGGTCTCCTTTCAACACTCTAATTGGCTCAAATCCTAAAGGGTTTTGTATTCTATTTTCATGAGACAGGTTATTCTTTATGCTCCATATTCATGATCTAGAGTCTTAGGACATGATATTGAGGTAAGGTGAGCTCAGGGAAGGTCACATGAGTGGGAGGATATGTTTGCTATTGTAGGAGCTTCTAGGAACCAAGATACTACCATCCCTTCATGTTGCATTGTGAGTTGTGGTGGTGAAAAGTATTTTCTGTCTTTGAATATATTCAAAAGAGCCATATTTTACCCACAATATGCTTGCTGAAGATTCAAGCATATTGTGGGTAAAATATGGCTCTTTTGAATATATTCTGAACAATAGGGAACCAGATGAGGATGCCACCTCACCTGCTGCTTCAGGATGAATCACCAGAAGAACTACTGATAATCATTTTACTTTCAGTGTCCCTCCTAGAGCATCCAGAGAATAGATTTTGTACTTATACTTAACTATACATTAACTGCTT
Organism: Callithrix jacchus; assembly: GCF_049354715.1. Classification (NCBI taxonomy): domain Eukaryota; kingdom Metazoa; phylum Chordata; class Mammalia; order Primates; family Cebidae; genus Callithrix; species Callithrix jacchus. The sequence goes on along the minus strand of NC_133510.1, from coordinate 64,558,264 downwards.
TAGGATGGCAATATGGTATAGTAGAGATAGACTGCTTATATCCAAATCCCAGCACTGTGGCATTGAGACACAGTGCTGTGAGGCTGAGCAAACAATTTTCTGTATCCCATTAATTTATTTGTAAAACAGGAACAATAATAATAATGCCTACCTGATAGGGTTTGGCTGTGTCCCCACCCAAATCTCATCTTGAATTCCCACATGTTGTGGAAGGGACCCAGTGGGAAGTAATTGAATCATGGCAGCAGGTCTTTCCAGTGCTGTTCTTGTGATAGTGAATGTCTCAGGAGATCTGATAATTTTTTAAATGGCAGTTTTCCTGCATAAGTCTTCTCTTTTTGTCTGCTGCCACCCATGTAAGACATGACTTGCTCCTCCTTTCCTTCCACTATGATTGTGAGGTCTCCCCTGCCACATGGAGCTACAACCCAATTAAACCTCTTTCTTTTGTAAATTGCCCAGTCTAGGGTATATCTTTATAAGCAACATGAAAACGGGCTAAATACAGTAAATTGGCACCATTAGAGTGGGTACTGCTGAAAAGATACCTGAAAACATGCAAGTGACTTTGGAACTGGGTAATAGGCAGGGGTTGAAACAGTTTGGAGGGCTCAGAAGAAGATGGGAAAATGTGGGAAAGTTTGAAACTCCCTAGAGACTTGTTGAATGGCTTTGACCAAAATGCTGATAATGATATGGATAATGAAATGCAGGCTGAGGTGCTCTCTGATGGAGATGAGGAATTTGTTGGGAACTGGAGCAAAGGTGACTCTTGTTATGTTTTGGCAAAGACACTGGAAGCATTTTTTCCCCCCGCTCTAAAGATTTGTAGAACTTGTAGATTTGTTGAACTTGAGAGAGATGATTTAGGGTATCTGGTGGAAGAAATTTCTAAGCAGTAAAAGATTCAAAAGGTGACTTGGGTGCTGTTAAAGGCATTCAGCATTAAAAGGTAAACAGAGCATAAAGTTTGGAAAATTCACAGCCTGACAATGCAATAGAAAAGAAAATCTCATTTTCTGAGGAGAAATTCAAGCTGGCTGGAGAAATTTGCATAAGTAGTGAGAAGCCAAATGTTATTCACCAAAACAATGGAGAAAATGTCTCCAGGGCATGTAAGAGACCTTTGCAGCAGCTCCTCCCATCACAGGCCCAGAGGTTTAGAAGGAAAAAGTGGTTTCGTGGCCTGAGCCTGGGGTCCCCATGCTGTGTGCAGCCTAGGGACTTGGTGCCCTGTGTCCCAGCTGCTCCAGCTGGGGCTGAAAGGGACCTATGTATTTCTTGGGCTGGGGTTTCAGAGGATGCAAGCCCCAAGCCTTGGCAGCTTCCATGTGGTGTAGAGCCTGTGAGTGTACAGAAGTCAAGAATTGGGAGTTGGGAATGTCCACCTAGATTTCAGAGGATATATAAAAATGCCTGGATGCCCAGGCAGAGGGTTGCTGAAGGGGCAGGGCCCTTATGGAGTAACTCTGCTAGGGCAGTGTGGAGGAAAAATGTGAACTTGGAGCACCCACACTGAGTCCCTACTGGGGCACTGCTTAGTGGAGCTGTGAGCAGAGAGCCACTATACTCCAAATTCCAGAATGGTAGGTCCACTGACAGCTTGCACCATGTGCCTGGGAGAGCTGTAGACACTTAATGCCAGCCTATGAGAGCAGCCAGGAGGAGGACTATACCCTGTAAAGTCACAGAACTGCCCAAGGATATGGGAGCCTACCACTTGCATTAGCATGACCTGGACACGAGACAAGGAGTCAAAGGAGATCATTTTGGAGCTTTAAGATTTGGCTGCCTTGCTGGATTTCAGACTTGCATGGGGCCTGTAGCCCCTTTGATTTGGCCATCAAAATTTCTCCCATTTGGAATGGGTGTATTTACCCAATATTTGTACTTCTATTGTATCTAGGAAGTAACTAACTTGCTTTTGATTTTACAGGCTCATAGGTGGAAAGGACTTGCTTGTCTCTGATGAGACTTTGGGCTGTGGACTTTTGAGTTAATGCTAAAATGAATTAAGACTTTGGAGGACTGTTGGGAAGGCATGATTGGTTTTGAAATGTGAGGATATGAGATTTGGGAGGGGCCAGGGGCAGAACGATGTTGTTTGGCTGTGTCCCTACCCAAATCTTGAATTCCCATGTGTGTGGGAGGGACCTGGTGGGAGTTAATTGGATAATGGGGGCAGGTTTTTCCCATGCTGTTCTCATGATAGTGAATAAGTCTCAGTAGATCTGATGGTTTTAAAAATGGGAGTTTCCTGCACAGGCCCTCTTATCTTGTCTGCCACCATATGAGACATGACTTTCACCTTCCATTATGATTGCCTTCCCAGCCATGTGAAACTGTAAGCCCATTAAGTCTCTTTACTTTGTAAATTACCCAGTCTCAGGTACGTATTTATCAGCAGTGTGAAAAGGGACTAATACACTACCTTATAAGGTGGTTACAATGATAAAGTGATACACAAAAACACTTTTAATAGCATTTGACATATGGTAAGTGTTCTATAAGGATTAGCTATAATTATTACCATTAGTAATTCATTTCTTCTCATTGGCTTCTACCTCCCTCAATTGGTAAGTGCTTAGGAGAGATGGCATGACTAGAGCACTGGCCTAATGGAGGAGACCACCCAAAGCTACCATACATGCAAGGAAACTGCACTTAATAGAGCATTGACTTTGATCTGAGAGTGCTCAGGGCAGTGCTGTTTGTTCCTTCCAGAACACTGAATGCACTTGAGGGCAGTAGTTGGTTTTATCAATCTCTTTATCCTATGATTTTTGCAGTGGTATAAATTAAGTCTGTATTTTCAGGAAATCCTCTCTGCCCTCCATCAGCTATTTCTTAGGGCTTAATAACCACATGATTGAAGCTTACTGAATTCAACTTAAATTTTGCTCCTAAGACTGGGCAAATGTTCCTGGGGCTGAGTGTATAAGGGGGAGTTGGTGGAGGCCAGTGTAGTAATTTTTTCATGAAAGAGTCATGTCAGCATGTATATATATTCCAGTGTTTGGTGTTGTAGGGTGTGGCTATCAGATTCTTTCCTGAAAATAAGTTTGGCTATGAGTGAGGTATGGGATTTTAAAGATAGCCTATTTTAATTATGTTTCAAAATCAATGTCACATTCAGAAGTTACATATGGATAGATTATACTTGTGTAAAAAGAAAACAATTTCCTTCAATAACTACATGATCTCAATTTACTTCATGTCAGCTCTGAGATTTCCTGAGAGAAAGACCCACTGTTATCAGTTCATGTATGTGTATATAAGTGTGTATCTGTAAAATACATGTATTATTTGATGCATGTGTCTACACTAAAAAATAAAGTATATCATATTGAACATATAGTTTTATAATTGTTTTATATTTCCCTTTACAGCATGTTAGTACATGTAGTACATTTTTTGATAGTATAGATAGACCAACTCATGCAAGTTAAATGGCATATCATACTTTGGTTAAACCACTGGTCACTTAATGTATTGATAATAAACTTTTCCATTATTAAAAACAATGCTGCAATTAATATATCTGATACATAATGGGTCCCTGGGCACATATGTAATTATGTTAGAAAGTTAGACACAGATAAGAAGAGGTTTTAGATATATTTATATATTTAGTTTACTGCCCCTGCCACTACACTGAAAGTTGATTAGGAATTAGTCTTACGGCTCTCTGTAGTCCCAGAATCTTGCACAGTGCCTGGGACTTTATATATGCATACAATGCATTTGTTGGGTAAATTAATAATGTGGTCATTATTATGTAAAGGAATACTTGGATTGAGATATGAGCACAAAAACAGGGCCTTTATAAGGAGTCTGATAATAGCTTTTGTGTGATTTAATGCTTGATTTAAATGTTTAAGATAAAATACTAGTAATAACTACCACTTATTGAGTACTTGCTAAGTGCCAGACCCTATACTAGATACTTTGCATGCATTATTTCGTTTATGTTTATCAGAGCAAGTTCATTGAATAAGCATTATTACCTCCAACTTACAGATAGAGGAACCGAGGCCCAGTGAAATAAGTAACTTGTCTGAGGTCACATGGTTAGTAAATGTCAATGTTAGGATTCAACGGTTCAATTGAATCCTAGAGGACCTTGCTCTTAAGAATTAGATATAGCGAGTGCAGAAAAGGATGCGGGAGGATGGTACAGAGCTTTTAAAGGTACAGAAGTTTCCCAGCAGATGTAAACAAATTCAGGCACTTTTGTGTACCTAAAAACTGCGTAATGAATGAGCCACTCTATATGCCCAGTGAATGCCCAAATGCACAGATCTCGAGTGAATATGGTGTGAGAAGGTTGAGTTAAGTGTTCTTCCCAACAGGACCAGCAATCTAGATAGAAAGACATCCAAATTTATTACCTGGTTTCTAGACCCACTTTTGTCATTAACCTATTATATTGCTTTATTCAAACCTGAAGACTCTGTCTTCATACTTTCAATGGGCCAGTATTATTCACCCTCAAAAAAGAATTGTGACACTTAACTATATCATTGAGTGTCAGAGCTGGAAGGACCCTGAGAGATTATAATCCAAGCTGATCATTGCCTAATGAGGAATGTGAGGCCAGAGAGGTTAGATCACTCGTCACAGCCCCACACAGAGGCAGACTAAGATTTAGAGCAAGGTTTCCTTACTCCTAAACTTTTTCCCCTGCCCCACTTTACTACAGAGTTTCTGAAAAGAACGAAGCACTCCCCTTTGCTATTGTAAGGGAGGGTTATTGAATCTCTTTGATTCTATTCTCCAAACTATTCATAAACTCAACTGACCCCTCTGTGTTTTACTTTCGTCGTTATTCAGGAGAGGTTCACATCACAAATCACTTTTTGTTTTAACCTGTTTCACAGTTATTTTTGAACGTGTATTATTTCTCTACTGGAACACTGAACTTCTTGAAGTCAGGGACTATGTTTTCTTTATCTTTTCCTTCAGCCCTCACCCTATCCCAGTCCTATCCCAGGTCCCAGTGCCTAAACCTTGGGGAACAACTTTAGGGTCTGCTCAGGTCTAACCTGAATGTGGGCAGCCTGAATCATTTCTTCCTTGAATGTTCACCTTCTTGCTCTCTACAGCTCCTGATATATATCCCTGGACTCCATTTGTTGGTGGTATTTGATTGTAATTCAGCAGAAGCTAGTGATCTCTGAAGGGAAGGTGAGAAGGCGGGACATCTGGGGATTGTCAGCAACAGGATCTGTGGCTTGAGGCTTAGCATTCTGGAGCCTAATGTCAGACATTGGTCCCAGGTCTTCAGTGTCTGACTGAAGAAGGCAGTTTCTACCCCCCTTAGGGGCCCACAGACAGGTCTCCTTTGGGGGTCAGGATTACTGGGAATACTAATTAATTCATTAGTGGGGTTGATGGATTATCAGGCTGTCTCCTGGCAGAGGGTCCTTGGGGGAGGAGGGGAACAGATTGCTGCTCATAAATCTGCCTGTTGCCTCCCTTCTCTCTGCTTCAATGGCTCCCAGGCGTCAGGCCTGTGGGCCAGAAACTGAGTACTGGTCTCCTTTTCCCCACTCAGCAGATGGTTCTTACAGGTTAGCTCAGAGCTTTACAAAAAGCAGCAGAGAAAGAAGGAAGGGCTGGGGATTGGCCCTCTGGCCCAGGAACCATGTGGGGGGAGGAGAATGCATGCAAATGCATTGTATTCTCCCTTCCAAGGGCAGTCACCACCCCTTTTCCTTTGCTGACAGCACACACCCGTTCTGTCCCTTCCTGCCCCCTCAGAGTTGAACTGCCAACTGTACAACTGTCAAGGAGTTGTGACAAGGGTGACCCTGATGAAATAGATTCCACCCAACCCTCTGCAAAAGGCAGCTCTTAAAGAAAATTTGGCATCCACAGCTCCCTCCCAATGCTTCAGGAGTGTGCACATTCAAACACACACACACACACACACACACACACACACACGTACACACAATTGAATGTATTTTGAAGGCTAATCCTATTGTGTCCAGTCCCTTACATCTGTCAGAGAAAGCAAGGAGTCCTGCAGAATGTTCTATCCCCACCCTCATCTTTGTCTCAATATGTTCACCTTTCTGCTAATCTGTTATTACTCTCTACCCCTGAACATTTCACAGGCACTAGTACCATCAACTTCTAAATATCCATGGACAAGGTTTTGAAGACACAGAGCAGGAGATCAATTCATTCAATAAGCACTCATTGAACAATGATTAAGCACCTCTATCCTAGACATAAATTACCTCATAGATAAATTTCCTGTGGCCAAAGAGTGGTGAGTTCTGATTTGTTTATTAAAAACCTGCTATTCCCATCATGTGCTGTTTAATAACTATGAAAATGAAGTTTATTTTTCTGAGCAGAGTTTTTTCTGGATAGGAATATACTAAAGATAAGTAAGAGACTAAAAAGCTGCTGAAAATAACTAACTTCCCATGAAAACTGAAAAAAGTGTTCATTTTTATTTTCTTGTTTTCTGTGAAAAACAAAAGTCATGATGACATTTACATCAGAATTAAAAATAACTATTTTCAAACTTAAGATACTCTCTTCAACTTGGTGAGAGTAAAACTATCTTTTGTTTTAGCCCTCTGTGGCTTTCCTTGCACACAAGCACATTTATAATTTTTCCTCTCTGTTTGATGTATGTGCTGGCTATGTTGTTAGACCAAATGAGTGAGTCTCAAAAAGCCTGGGATACTCTGTTTTCTTTTTGGAGTGTATAAATAAAAATGTTTATATAAAAAATTTTGCCAAAAAGCCTGAGGAATTATCCTTCAAGTCCATTTCTAAAAGAAGTTGAACTTGAACTTGGAATTCTATCAAGATACTGATGGAAAAACATAAGCAATCAGCTCATTTTACAGATATGAAAACTGATGCCCAGAGTGAAGTTGACTTACTCAAGATCATTCAGCCAATTGCTTAATCTGAGCACCTTTCTTTTTCCTTCTTAGGAACACAAGATGATGAGAAAATCTTTGGTATCTTAAGCTTACAATCATTTATTTTTCCTTGGTCAAGTTTTAAATAACATAGTATGCATATCTATATATTTAAATTATTCCAGATGTACTTTTCTTTCTATCTTCTAACAATTTAATTCAACCTCATAATAGCAAAGGAGTTTTAGGAATTATTATGAGCCTTCTTTTCTTATAAGCTCATCACCAAGTGGACTCAGGTGCACTTTTTCTACACGAAGGCTTAATGATGTATTTTTGAACAACAATGGTAAATCTCAGGTTGTAACCTAAGGAATTAAATGTCCTTAAAATGAAGAGTTGTATTAATTTCTTTTTCTGTTTTTATAAATTTCAAGTGATCAGAAGGTTGAAAGAACAGTACAACAAATACAGACATAGCTTCATCTATGCAGCAGGTTTCAAGGCCCACAGGCCTAACAGTACAATCCCCCAAAGCCAAGGTCTGGGAGCCATCGAGGAGCTCCCGGGGACAAGGTGGGCTCAGAGGGCAAGGGTGTCTTTGATGAGCCTGTGCACAGTGGTGGTGACGGAAGTGCCCAGGGCATCGGTGATCTGGAAGGATCTATAATTTGTGAATATAGATATATTCACAAATTGAAAGTTTTAAATGAGAGTAACTTGGACATGCTGAAAGGTGGGAGAGACATAATTCTTCCTTCTACTTTAAGAACTCTGAAGTTTAAAAGCCAAAGACACCAGTCCACATGTGTAAGGAAGCAGTCACTGATGCTGCATCCTTGACACGCATCTTTCTCACCTTTTGATTCTTTTCAGATGTAGGTCGACTGCTTCATCTGCCCTTTTTAGCTCTCTCTCCAAGTCTATCCCCAATTTTTTTTTATCCGTTCTGCGTACCCTACTCTGCTCCCACTTTTTACCTTTTTAATCACAAAGGTTTCCAGTCCTCTTTTCCTTTACTCCTCAACTTCAGCAACTCTCCTCCCGCTCCCTCCTTCCACCAGCCCCCATCTCTATTTAAACAAACAGGCGGCAAAACTGGACCTGGGCAGAGCAGCCTTTGAAGTGGGCGTGCCTTTCTGCTGGGGAAAGGGAGGAGTTAGACTCTGGGCAACATCATTCCTCCCTGGTCAGCTGGGAGAGCAATCAAAACTGCAGCAAGTCAGAGGCTCCGGCCAGAGAGCAGGAGCTGCCCAGGGGCTGTGGTCCTGAAAGCTCCTCTCCGGGGAGCTAACCAGGGAGAAGAGGTACTGAAGAGCGACTGAACCGGCTGCAGCGAGGCATCAGCTCGAAGGCGTCCTTGAGGAGCATACCGAACTCCTAGGAAGAAGTAGAATAAGAAGCAGGCAGAGAAACCAGAGCCGGTGGAATCTCTAAGAGGTAACAACCGGGTTTAACATGGATCGCTGAAAGCATCTTTCTCCTACGATCTGGATGGTCAGGGAGACTTGGCTTCTCTGACTGTCCTCTAAGACGCAGATTCACAGAGTTCACTCCAGGAACTTCCAGAGGCCAAGGTGAGCCAGTGGTTAGGGTGGTATGGGGACTAAATTTTCTGTGGAAATTTCCCACAGCCCTAGAGGACATCTGGGGTGAGGAAAGCCTCTTCTGAGCTAAGGCAGGAGGAAGTAGAGCTTAGGAAAGTTGGAGTAAAGAAGCTAGTGAGTGGAACACTTAGGGACAAATATACGCATTTTAAATAATTTTAATAAATTTTATAGCACTTGCCACCCAAAGTGAAAAACACAGACACTCACAATCATTTTGATGCAGTGGAGATTACAGATGATCTTCCCCAATTACTGTCAAACCCACTCTTTCGTTTTGCTAGTGGTGAAAATGCCCAAAAGTTTAATGCTTTTCCAAGGTGGCCTTCCAAGTCGGTTGGAAAAATTGACCCAATCCCCCACTCGACTCACAGCATTTTAGGGCTATGGAAGGAGTGCAGGGGGAGGCAGGGAAAGGAAAGCAGAATGAGGAATCAGAGAAGATTGTGGAAAGTCATGGGGATAGATTCTCACCATTATCTATTTGGTTTACTAAAAATGCTGAAATAGTTGGCATGGGGTGGGGGAAATTTCCTTTTCTCAGTTCTTTCACATGGAAATCAGAAGAGAAAGATTGTCCAAGTATATTTTTACTTTCTCTGCTTCACACCCATCATTTGACCACAAAAAAAGTATATTCAGAAAATACTAATAAAATGTAAAATGCCCGCCTCATTTTTTGACAGAGGAAGCTGAGATAAAATGTTGAAGATCATGGAGGGAAAAATAAAGGATTGAGTAACTTCTGTTTACTATTAAGCTCTGAGGCAATGGTACCTGAAGTATTACTTGGCTTTGCCGGACATAAAGTGTGTGTAGGGGCATGCGTGTATATACGTGTGCACACATATTAATAAAGGGGAAAATAGTAGAGTAGAAAAGAAGAGCATAGAACACCCTACTGGCTTTTTCCAAGCAATACAACTTGTGAGCATCCTGGTTTGTATTCTGTCTTTTTGATGCCAAGACCGTGCAACTCTGGGAAAAGGATTTAGTCTATTTAGTTCTTAGATTTCCTAGAAACTGGGCTGGACATCCCCCTTTCTGTTGTATTTGGTCATCAGATCAGTAGGTAATGAGATTATCACCAGCTTTTAAGAGAAAAGACACTGTCTAACTATCACAAATCCACATGTGAATTCCTGTTACTTATTAATTAGTTGAAACATCTCCATAATAAATAAAAAATTTATAAAAGTGTAGACAGAATTCCAGGACAGCTCCACATAGTAGTAATGTTCAATGACTTTGGCCCTAATAGTAAAAATATTGGATAGTCACAGTCATTGCCTAAGCAAACACTTTGCTAGAACAGATTTAAAATTTTTAAAAATATGAGACATATTTTTAATTAAGGAGAATAGCTTAAACTTGAAATTTCAGTAAAGGATTCTATAGAAATAGGAAAATTCTGTTATATTGTATAGGTGTAAAAGAAAATCCAAATACCAAATAAAAGGCTAAAAATGGCCTTTATAAGATCAGAATGTGTTTATGTGTATGCGTGAGAAGGGGCAGATTCTGCCCCTTGAGTCAGTATTTATTGATTTTTGTCACAGTGGAGTCTACTTCCTATATAATTTGTGAGCTAACTTCTTTCCCAGTAATTGAGGAAACCTTAAGATGGTATATTATGATACTTTGTGAGATAGTGCTACAGACTTTCTCAAACAGCTTCTGTAAAACACTTGCCAACCCTCACCCTCACATTGGCATAACAATTTTACAAAGTACTTGTGCTTGCATTATCTCCTTGTTTTTCATGAAAACGTCTAAATGATGTAGGAAAGACAATCTCATTTTCATTTTTCCCTAAGGGTACAATAATTAAAATAATTTTTATGTGCTCATTTAATGGTGAATGATGGAAGAGTCTCTGTTTCTTTCAGTACACCTCTGAGATGTTTCCTTAACAGGCTGAAAGCTACATTAGATTTAGGTACCTGTTCTGGAGAAAACCCTTGGTTTCTTTGATCAAAACTCAGAACTACAGTATACACATTTTCAACACCCAAATTTCAAATTAGGTGTTTCTATTTTTTTCATGTTAACCTCTTTGCTGCATTGAAAATATTTAGGTGAAAAAAGTCAGAGAAACATTTTTCTTTATATTTCAGGAGTCTTGGCTTTCACTTCTCTTTGATAGACAATGCATATTATCCTCGGAGCTTTCTGCCATTTGGTTTTAGTGGGAAAATTGTATTCCCAACACAGAAAGTTTATGAACCTGGAAATGTATGTGAGTGAATAGGAGTGTCCAGCCAAATGTTTTCTCCCAGTTATAAAGTAGAAAGAAAGTTTGGGAGCTAACTTGAATCTTGAATATGATGGAAGAGTTCTAATCAACTCAGTGGAGCCAGTTGATAGGGCTTGGTTTCCTCACCTCCTGCAGCAGAACAGAACCTTTGATTTCAGTTTCAACAGGAGACTGGAGGAATAGTTGTATTGGGGAATTTTTTCAAATAGATGTTGAAATAAAGCCATTAGCTTTTGTTGACATAAAATCAATATTAATAACAGATTCTAATTATACCTACTCTTGTCTAAGTGGCCAGAAAAATTCATGGTGATGTTTAGAAATAACAGTACCTAGTATTTATATGAAATTGATGATGCGACACTATTCAAAGTGCTTCAGATATATCAACTCATTTTATGCTCTAACAATCCCACCTCATAGGATTTTTATTGTTTTCAGTTTAAGGAGGAGGAGACCGAGGCAGATAAGGTTATGAAACTGGCCTAAGTACATATATCTAGTGAGTAGCGGGGCTGAAGTTTGAATCCAGGTAATCTGACACTGGAGTTTGTGCTGTCCATCCCATCATGGGAAAAATGACAGGCTCCTGAGTAACTGTCAGATGATTTTATACGCCAATCAGAGGTAACATCCAGATAATAAGAGACATACTAGTTAATACAGGCTGCTTCATTATTCATCTGTGACAAAGAATTTTATTTTTGAATAGGGAACGTGTGTGAATAGATTAGATAAGAAAACTCAAGAATAAACAGAAATAAATGTAATGATAATGTTCTATAGCATTTACAGCTATAAAATTCTTTATTATGCTTTTATTTCTCTTATAAGAATCACACAACACATATATTAGCCCTATTTTATTAGAGGAAATGGAAGAACAGATAACTTTATGTAATGTGTTTGGGATCAACAACCCAGGAATTAGAAGAATTGGGATGAGAGTTCACATTTGCATTATTCCAGCTTCCATTCTTTTGAAACCACACTTATACTCATGGGATTCTCTTGGTAGTTAATGGACTAGCACCTATGAGAACAGAGGAAGTTAAACAGGAGCTATCTATGTCCTTCCCACAATTAGTAAGAGAACGAAGGTGAAAGAAAACTGGTTGACCTTTTCATTATTTTGGCCAAAGCCAGTTGATTCTTTTTCTTCATACATACCAACAAGCTGATTTGAAAGCAGCTCCTTGACTCTAACAGAAACCATTAAATATGTTAAAGGTAAAAGATGGTCTATTCTATCCTCTCACTCTCACTTATTTTGATGAATGTGAGTATTGACAGATCTTAACAAGAGTCTGGAGGAACAGAGGTAGGGATGGTGAAGAAGGCTAAATCCCCCAGCTAGGATGGTATTCAGATCCAGGGGCAATTCGGGAGACTCTCCTCTCTTGCATCTTCCTTCTTTCCTTCCTTCTCTCCTCTTCATGAATATTAGTATGAGCCAATGATAATGACGATATGAAGATAAGAGAATGAAGAGAATGAGAAGAAAGAGAAAGAGGAGGAGGATAAGAAAGAGAGGGAGGGGGGCTATATGGGTGAAAGCAACAAGGAAAATATTTGAAAGAGGAAGGAATCCTGTTATAAGGCACCTCAAAGAACACCCTTTGTATAATGGCCACCCCTGTTGACTTAGTTCTATTACTGTATATCTCCTGAAGCCTTACTTTCTTCCTGTAGCTGTGATAGAAGAAGAAAAAAGAAAAGAAAAACACAAAACCTAAGATTTGGAATCAGAAGAACTGATTTTGTGTCCTGTTCCACCAGCACTATGTCTCTGCATTTCCATCACCTAAACTACCTGACCCACAGTGACCCTGAGTATAAAATGAGCATAAAAATTTCTATCTTCCTCAAAGGTTTGCTGTAAGAAACATACAATTAATGGATACAAAAGTGCTCTGTATACTTTAAAATGCTGTACAAATGTTATTGTAATTACGTGGGGAGCATTAGGTTTCCCAAGCCTACTCCATCCTTTTTGGCCTTAGAGTGCACCTGCCTCTGGAAGAGCTGTGTTACTTTAACAGAAAGTTAATTAGGTTCTTTACCCTCCCTCTGGATATCTGCCTGAGTTAGAAGTGCAGCTCAGCACACAAGCTCTATCATCCATATTAAAAGTGGGATTTTCTGAGTTGGCCTGGGCAGCCAGTTGACCAATAGGTTCCAATGTGTGTTTTCAATAAAGCTGCTTACCCAGGAAGCCTTATTAAGTGAGTAAGTCAAGCTGACATGATTTCCGTGCTGATTAACATGAAACCTAGGCTGTTTTTGCAATGCAGTGACATTAATTATTTATAGGAGGTAAATGAGGTTACAAGGAAAACAAGCTCCAATTACCAGAAACAAATCAAATAATATATCTTTATTTTTTAAAAGCTATGTACTAATCCCTGTGTTCATTGATTTGAGGCTCAAGCTTCAAAGAACAGAAAACATTTATTACATTCTCCCCTTTCTCATACTAAAAGGTGATAGTGGGTTTAATATTTCAGAGTAGCTGGTAAACTGGGATGCCCCAGTGGAGCTTATCAGATACTTTTATTTGGTAAACCATATGCCTAAAAATTGCTTAGCAAGTTTTAAAACAATTCAAACTCTTCCAGAATTGAATGCAAAATGTTTACTAAATCACCAATCTCTTCTGGTTTTCAAATAGTGAATTTTACATACAAAATTCTGATTAAACAGTGTGTTAGGCAAGTGATTTAAAGTAGTCAGGCTATTTCTGTGTTTGCCTGAAATAGTCCTCACTTGTGTTAGCAGTCACTATGTTCTGTTTAGGTTAGCATTTGTTCCAGATTTTATAACTATTATTATAATAGTTGCACTAAAGCTTGGATGGGTTTGGTCAAGCACTGGCTGTACTCCTAGCTGTTGCCATGGTCTTGTCTGATGGTGTGAGATGCATGTGCAGAGTTCTCACTTTAACATATGGGCAAATTTGAAAGATGATCAGTGATAACCCTCCTTTCTTTTCCTGATCCTTTCAAGACGCCATGTCACTAACACTTCTAACATAACTCACACTAGGCAGAACACAAAGCGCTTATTGAAAAACAGAATGCTCCTCTGGTAATGGTGAGAGTAATGTCTGATGGTCATGTGTTGGACCGCCAGTTGTGCCATGGACAACTTGAAGGAAATGATTGAAGCCACCAGTTAGCAATACTGGCGAGAAACATGGGAGATTATAGGCTAGATGGATGTGAAATACTTCTAAATACAGGTTGAGTAGTCTTTTGTAGAACACATACAAAGTAGTCTGAATGATCTCGCTACAGTTTTTTATTTTGTATGGTGTAAATATACAACAGTGTGCTTGCTTGACTATTTGATGGGCTTTTTATTTTGCAATAACAATAATTATTATACACATATACTTATGTTAGTACCCTCTTTCACTTTCAGAAATGTCTCCATCTGAACCATAATTTATATACTCACCTCATTTTTTCCTGTTTAATGTTCTGGATTCTGGAAAAAAAGAAAAATATCTCTTTGGACTGGTATATCAGTCATTTTTGTATAAAATATTCATGAGATAAAAAAATCTAAGAATAAAAAGAGGCACTAACACTGCAATGAATAATCAAGTCAATTTTCTTTTTCTATAGTATATTTTTCTATAATATGCCATAACTAGAGGAGTATTCTGGGCATTTCTTTGAATCTTGGATTTGTCATTGAGAATGGAAGACTTGGACAAGATAATTATATTTTTAAAAAGTTTAGTTTTAAAGAAAATCCGGTACTCACAGGAATTAAACTTTGATATTTCCCTTTTCCAGAGTCTGGAAATGGCAAAAACCTACGTGAAATCTAAGGAGATGGGAGAGCTGGTCAACACACCATCCTGGATGGATAAAAGTCTGGGCTCCCAAAATGAGGTGAAGGAGGAAGAGAGCAGACCAGGTACTTACGGGGTGCTCAGCAGCTTAACTGAAGAGCATGACAGTATTGAGGAGGAAGAAGAAGAGGAAGAAGATGGGGAGAAACCTAAGAGAAGGGGTCCCAAGAAAAAGAAGATGACCAAAGCTCGCCTTGAGAGATTCAGAGCTCGGAGGGTCAAGGCCAATGCCAGAGAACGGACCCGGATGCATGGCCTGAACGATGCCCTGGATAACCTGAGGCGAGTCATGCCATGCTACTCCAAAACCCAAAAACTTTCCAAGATAGAGACTCTTAGACTGGCCAGGAACTATATTTGGGCTTTGTCTGAAGTCTTGGAGACTGGCCAAACACCTGAAGGAAAAGGCTTTGTGGAGATGCTCTGTAAAGGGCTTTCTCAGCCCACAAGCAACCTGGTGGCTGGATGTCTCCAACTGGGCCCTCAGTCTGTCCTCCTGGAGAAGCATGAGGATAAATCTCCTATTTGTGACTCTGCCATCTCTGTCCACAACTTCAATTATCAGTCTCCGGGGCTCCCCAGCCCTCCTTACGGCCATATGGAAACACATCTCCTTCATCTCAAGCCCCAAGTATTCAAGAGTTTGGGAGAATCATCCTTTGGGAGTCATCTACCTGACTGCAGTACACCCCCTTATGAGGGTCCACTCACTCCACCCCTGAGCATCAGTGGGAACTTCTCCTTGAAGCAAGATGGGTCTCCAGACCTAGAAAAATCCTACAGCTTCATGCCACATTACCCTTCTGCAAGTCTAAGCTCAGGGCATGTGCATTCAACTCCATTTCAGGCTGGTACCCCCCGTTATGACGTCCCTATTGACATGTCCTATGATTCCTACCCCCATCATGGTATTGGGACCCAACTCAATACAGTCTTCAGTGAGTGAGGCAGTAAGTTCAACATTCCAGAGAATGACGTGGAGACATTTCCCATAATTCAAGTGGTTGAGCTAAAGATTCAATGACTTTAAAGGATCCCCATGGATATATATCAAACAATAGTTCTAGTCCATTTAGGCTTTCCTTCACCTGTCACCTCTTTTCTCATCACCTTCTCACATTGCATTGATTTCTTCATAGGATCCTCAAGTGAAAATATTTGTTGATTTAATCATCACATGAAAGTAGAAGAGAAGACCTGGGTCCTATTCCAGTGGTGCCAAAAACTCATTGCCTAGTCTATGCCAATTCATTTTCCATTTCTGGCCTTTGTTTATTTACTAGCAATTGTAAATAAACAAATTGTATTTATATGAGGCAATCGTTCTAAGTCCAGATGATTTCTAAAGTCCTTCACAGTTCTGAAATTCTATAACTGTGGTGATCACTCTTAAATTCCTTGAAACTAAAAGACTAGAGCAATGATAGGAAAGGGATACTATGCACAGAATAATCAAACTGAGTTACCAGAAGGAACACAAGGTGCATGTCTCTTAGCTCACAGAATGAAAAGCTTGTCTGGATTTAATGATAGGACTTCTTTGTGTCTATGGAAAAATAGCTTCTAGCAGCTAAAAGTCTAACATGGCTGTCACTGTGAAGAATAAAACATGTTCTTTAAGAGATTAACTCTATTTGTTATTGGACTAAAAGTTGAACATATCTTCCTTATGATTTGAAGAACCATAATAGACAACCACAATAGACTCATGCCAACTTTATTCTTGAAAATATTTCAAAACCGTTTTTCTCAGTACCAGAGGCAGGGCAAACAAGTCACTGAAGCTTCAAACTCCTATGACTAATGGGACATAGAGAAGTCTTCTAGACCATGACCTCCATAACCAGAGGGCTCTGGAACTTCTGATTGAAGCTCAGGTGCTGCTGTTAGGATCAGCACACAACACAGGTTTATATTTAAGAGCAATAGAATAGCTATTGTCTATACTAACTACCGTAGTTCAGGGACTCTCTCCAGCTCACAGTTGCCCATGGGAAAACCAATGGATTTTTTTTTTTTTTTAGCAAGATGAATTTCATTTGGTTAAATGTGATTAAAACCATCCACCTCTGTCCACACCAATATATTTTCCAGAAGCACAAGCACCAATCAATTTATTGACCAAGGTTAAAATTTCCCAACATATATATAGTTCCTTCTCTCTCCTATTGCACTAATTGTTACCTCTTCCTCACTTCTAAGATAGCATATGTTATTACATATTGTAGATAAAATTTCAAGTGACCAAACTTATGGATGTAGAAATGAAATCCAAGGTCAGTGAATACTTTTTGCCAACTATGTCTTCATCACAGGTTGAGACCAATTTGCTGAGTGTTCATTTTTCTTTATGTAACTCCTCTTTCCTTTATATCAACACTAACTTTATCAAATTTGTATTTTTTTCAGAAAATGAGACCTAAGAAATTTTCCTATCTTGTTCAATCAGCCAGGACAGTTATTTAAGTCAAACCAGAGCCTGCACAGCTTATTTGATAGTGGATTAGGTCCGGCTCCTGCCAGAGAGGATAAGTTTAGTATGCAGAGTACCTCAATAGGGGCAGTACAAAAATCGATAACACAGATTATTATGTCATTTTCTATAGCTCAGCTATCACCTAAAATCTGCCAACTACATGTGTATCTTGTCTTTCTACCTGTCTTATTTATTATCTCCTTACAGCATGAGTTACTTTTCTCCATTTTGCTCGCACCACTTACCCTGCTATATTTCGCACCCTTGGTTTATAAATTCACTTGAAATAGCCCTGGAGAGAGATCTTAACCTCCATTAGCCACCAAAGTGGTCCCCCCTTATCACAATTTTCTCTACAGTAAATATGCAAGTAAAATGACTTATAAAGCCTTACTATGTGCTTTCTGAGGATGTACTGCACTTACCTTTGTGAGAGGCTGTGGAAGGTTCCATTCTTGAAGCTGGCATTTTCTGGCATTTAAGTTTGTAGATAATCAATGTTGTCTGAGTTATTTATTAGATATTATTTATTTAATTTATTTCTCTCTTCCTTTTATAAAAATTCCTTTGGCCCCTTAGATGTGCTTGCAACCCCTCCCTAAAATTTTATTTGGAAAGCAGCCCATGGTTTTGCTAGGAATTGCTGAGTTTTGGAGTGAGGGGAAAGGAGAAAGTAGAGAATTACCTCTGTGATGATTTTTATAAAAAGCAGCAATAATTTGAATGGCTATGCAAGTTAATGTTTTTAGATTCTTTTCTTTAGTCTAAGATGAGCCAGAGTTATTCTTTAATAATCTGCTGTGTATGCCTTTGGGGAATATGGTACCCATGAGTCAGGACTTTCTGAAATTGTGCAGAGGGATTTTATAATTGAATTAAAATTTAGAAATGCAATAGCTTGTAAAGAGCCTACTCTCCAACCTAGTGTGGTCTCATTCTTCTGGAGACATTTTAGATAAAGCAAAACAATTGTTTAAATATTTTGTATAAAACATGACTGTTTTTCCTCCCCTTTTCCTAGCAGAAATAAAGCTGTAAGTCTTATTAGACATTGTGTTGTGTTGTTAGTCTTCAAAACTTTCATTCACTCTTCGTTTATTCATTTTCTTGGGCTCTATGTCCTACAAGCAGCTAGCTGAGCAAAGACTGGTCTGTCAGGAGGACATATCCCCTAATTCAATTGATCATGCTAGAATATTTGAAATGTCTAAACTAAGTAGTTAGAAGTCTAGAGGCACTGGTCTCTGCCACTCACATAACCAACTATAAAATCTACAGTTGAGAAAAAATAATCTTATAGATTACAGGGCTGCGGGCAGTCTAAGCTATCAAACCACACATAAATGGGAAGGATGTGCTATTATCCAAAGTGTGTGGGCTAACCAACTTTTCAAAAAAATTATGAAATATGTTTTTTTTGGCAACCCTTCTCTTGATTTTTTTTCTTTCAGGTTTCTCTAGTTAAAACCTTCCAGGGTCCCTTCTTGCATGATTATAGTGGTGATAATAAAGAAATAATAATAATGTTGTTATTAAAAATGTGAATAGAAAAGTTAAAGTTAATCAAGGCAAGAGCCTGGCTTAAAATATTTAAGAAACAAAAATATAGCATAAAAGTTATCTTTCTACCCTTATCTACCATCTTCCAGTTCCCACTCTTCAACCAGAAACTAGTTATCAGAGACCTTTTATGGATATATAAATAAATATTATGTACAAGTATTAAGTTATATTATCTTTTTTTTCTACAAGTGGTAACAACACAACACATTTTTGCATTTTTTAAAAATTTAAGCACAACTCGCAGTATTTTTAACAAAAGTTTCTTAATTCTTTGTTATAGCTGGCTAGCACTACATACTAAAATAACATAATTCATGAAATTAAGTCCCATAATTTAAAGTTTTTTCAGTCTTTTGCAATATCAAATAAATGATTATGTACACGTCATTTGACACATAAAAGAATCTTTCCTTTGCAAAGAATGGTCCAGAGGGACAAAAAGAAACTGACAGATAACAACCCCTTCTAGCAGATAGCGGATGCTTACTACGTAATGTCACATTTCTAAGTTTCTTACAGGTATTAATTCACTCAATCCTAAAGCCATTCCTGTAAGGCAGTCACTATTATTATTCCGACTTCACATATTAGGAAACTAATCTGTTTAGTTTAGTGAAACTAAACAAATCCTGGTGGAACCAGAATTTATTTGAGCTGGTCGATTTATCCAGAAGATGTGAAATGATTCTCAGTAGCTGTTTGCCTGGTAGGTATATGAGGATGTCATATCTGTGCAATGCTGGAGCCAGCAAAAGTAGAGTTACTTTTTGACACTCCTCAAATTGTCCTTTACATATGATACCCTGTTACATCTGTGACCCAGGCTGACTCATGTCCATGCTCTGCAATAGAATCGTAAAGAAGGCCCACTTTCCCTTGATGGAAGCTCAACTTTTGATTAGACTTTGCCCAAGTAGACCACATAGTATAGGCCAGACTGCAGACCAATGCCTTGTTGCTTGAAAGTGCCCATTTTTGAGAAGGCTTAAATCCATTTCAAGCTTTAATCTCACATATCTTTAGAATTTAAGAAAAATGTTTTAATGGGGAATTATGAATATGAAAATAAAATCTATCAACATAGAAATGTCTTATTTTTAAGATTATTTTAAAAATCTATATAACCTTGGAGTATAGTTTGGTGCAGTAATTACAAGTGCTGGCTTTAGAATCAAATGAATAATACCTTAGCTATGCCACTTACTGATTGAATGACCTTCGTTAAATTGATTAACCCTGCAAATGCTCAGTTTCCTTGATTTTTTTTATTTTTATAAACAAAAAATAGTTTTATAGGTACTAATATTTTTTCTACTTTCCCCTTTGGCTTTTATTATTATTAATTGACACATAATAACTGTACATATTTATGGAGTGTAATATGATTTTTGGTACATGCACACAATGTGTAATGATCAATTGGAAAATAGTAATCATAATAATGCCTTAAGTTTTAACATGGTGAATGAATTGAGATAATACATCTAAAGCAGTTAGCAAGTATTTAGCAAATGATAATTATTACCATCTATGCTCTATTAATTAGTCTTCGATTATATTTGTGTTATCTTTTCTATTTGCAGCCAATATATGGCTAGGGGAGTGCTGATGGTGACCGTAGGCTTAGAGAGTCCATAGAATTTTTTAGAGGGTCGAGTCAGACAGACTTAGATTTGAAGTTAACTGGCTGAGTAGTCCTAGGCAATTTATTTAACATCTCTGTCTCAGTTCCCTTCTTTATAAAAAGGCCTAGAATACCACCAATCCATAGAGCTGTATGAGGATTAAAAATGATGATGATGCCAGTGATATGTTTATCTAAGGTTCTGGTACCTGGAAAGCACTTTCCTCTTATTGTTATTAATACTATTGGGAGTACAGTGAGAATAGATGAGGTAATTGAAAACTAGAGAAAACAATAGATTCTTTTCATTTAAACAGTAAATAATTTACCAGAGACAATAACAAAATCCAAGCCTATTCCATACATTGGACATGCCATTTTTCAACTCTTCACGGGGAAAGTTTAAACAGAAATCTTCAAAATCAAACTTTCTGAATTTGGAAAAGAGGAAATACTGAATTTTTCTCTCTTTTCTAAAAATTGGCATAAAGCTAAAAGGAGCTTTGTAGTAGCTCTTTGCTGTCATCTGGCCTAAGACTATGTAGAAAAAGAATACTATTACCTCACAAACATATAACACTATGTACTTGATTTCAACTTAATTTTTCAAGTATCAATAGTTATTGAGAATTTACTCTAGGCCAGGAACTAAGCCACTTTCTGGAAATGCAGAAATGAATATGTGAGCACGTTTTCTAGATTTACAGTCTGACAGACTATAAACTCATAAAGCACTTTTGCACAATTATTCAATATTAGCATTAAGGTACGAGTAGTTTAAGCATTATAGACAGTGTTTGGCAGAAGAGAAAACTCATGCTCAGAGACATTTGCTAGCCTGCAGGCCAAGCAATTAGATAACGGTAAGTAAATCTTTTATTGGTGGTTCAGTAACACATTTTCTAGGATAAAGTTAATGGATTATTATGACAATTCTGGATAACCTACTGGTTGAATGACTTTGGTTAGATTATTTGAACTTGCAAAGCCTCAGCTGCTTTGCTAAAATTGCTAAAATGAATTACTACAAATATTAAACAATGCGAAGAAAATGACCAGGGTTAGATATAGATGCACAGTAGTGAGGGAGAGAGTTGATTATAAAATCAAATAAACTCTGTGATAGCTGTCAAAATACACATAACAATAAAGATGTTTGGTCAATGCCTTGCATATAAGTAAGTGAATTCAGTTACTAAATGTGAGCAAGAAAATTATAGAAACCAATAGCTAAAAACTCAGGGGAAGAGGAAATTTCTGTTTATTGAGCATCCTTGCCATGTACAAGTCATCAAGGTAAGTTCACAATATTGAATCAGTCTTCAAAACAAGCCATTGAAGTATGTTCCAGATGTAGTAAAAACCTACATAGAAATGTGTAAATAAATATGAGAACATGGAAAGTCATATAAATCTCAGAAGTGCCTGAGCTTCTATTTTCTCATCTATGGAGTGAGATGATTGTGCCATTAAGACACCTGAAATTTCTCTCATTTCAATATTTTAAAATTAAAATTTTAATTTTAAATTGAATGGACATGAGCAGCTAATGTCCATTTACCCTCTGACAGAGAAGCAAAGACACACATTTTTGGATATAATAAGTGATTGAGCAAGAGCTAAAAGATGAAGCAAGAATGGACTACAAAACATTAAAATCAAGGTGGTATTTGGATGCCTTATTTGGTTTTCTTGCTGGTCAGCTATCTTAAAGAACTGGGGTGATTTCAGTGTGTTATCAATTTAGAAGACAGTTTTCTAGTCAATGATCTTATTCTCTAGAGACAATTACTCCAATATGTTTAGAAATTAAAAGGTCTAAATCTACATTGAGATAGAATAACTTTACTTTAAACCAAATTGAGGAATTCTACTGTTCCTGGAATTGTACAATTCCTTTTTTCCTTCTTCAGTGGGAAATCATAGGAAGATGTTGACTGTTTAGTTGATTATAAATACAGTAAGTTCTCAGTTACCCACATGAATAATCTCTGTTGAAGATTATGGAAGAAAAATATTTTATCTAAAGTTTGTTTCTCCATGTCAGCTGACATGTTTCTAATATTTGTATTTTTTGTGTGTAGACACTCATATTAATGTATGCATATTTAAATATATATATGAGGCACATATATGTATGTTTATCTATATATATCCATAAATATATATATTTAAAGACATGTATATTTGAACACATACATTTCAGTACATGTTGAATACATACAGGCATGTATGTGTGTATATAATTTGACATACATATTTGAACGCACTCCAAAGTCAAATGGAAACACTTTTTGGATCATTTTAAGTTTTGGCAAGTCTACAGGCTGAGTTCTTTCTTTTATTAACTCAGTGTTAATAGCTGAGCTAGAAGGTTAGGCACTGAGAAAGGAGGTGGAGGCAGGAATACCTGCCCTGGTTCAGGTATTCAGGTATGTTGGGGGTCTAGTTTTTTCCATTGGGATGGACCTGGAGGGGCAGCCTGGTAATGGAAAACATTCTCCCTTGATCTAAGCTTGTGCGTTCTCCTCCTTTGAGAGCTGGCCTCTGAGCTGAGGCAGATCCAGGGCAGGCGGGCACGTGGCTGGCCCACTGAGGGCTGGGAACAGCAGCAAGCTGCTCAGGGACTTGGAGCAGACTATCCCCTGGCTCCTGCTCAGCCCACTGCTGCCAGCCGGCAGCTTCCCTCCTGCCAGACCCCTGGGCATGCTGATGGGAATGGCACAATTACTTAATCCCTGCCCAGGGAGATCTAGGACACATGCAGACAGATGGAAGACCAAGGGGATTCAGAACTATTTAGTATTGGAGGAGCAAAGGAGGCTGGCCTAGGAGCAATGGGCCAGGCTTGAAAGATGGTCCTGAAATCTCTTTTCTCCAAGCAGCCCCAAGGCAAGCTGTTTTCTCACCTGAATACAAGCTCTGGAAGAAAGGATCTAGACCTTCCCTGAACTGCTGGCAAACAATCTGAGAAAGAGCATTGACCCACAGTGTTTGGATTTCTACAAACAATAGAGGGTCACAGACAGGTACTGAAAAAAGCAGAACTGGGGAGAGACAGAGCTCCAGAAAGGCCCATATAGAGGGGGCAATACTGAGTTAGAGATACAGAGATTAAAATAGCACATGCATGAACTTACCACATGCATGGAACTTAAGAGTGAAACTGCTATTTCCACAAATGTCTCCTCTACTAGTTTATAGTTTATATCCTTTTGCATTCCTTAACCCTCACTTATGCATTCTCATACTCCTTGCCAACTGCCCTGGTTCAGGTATTCAGTATCTATCTGTCTAGATTCATGTAATAGTGTTCTTCCAAACCTCCAATCCATTGGTTTTCTCACCATTATAGAATGAAGTCCAAACTTCCCAAACTAATATTTAACCTGCCGCATCACAACTGGTCTTGGTCTACCTTTCCAGGTGTATGTATACCACACATTCTTCTCTCACTTTCCTCAGAAGCAATCCATCTCACTTATCCACTCCGTTTCACCACCCTACATACACTTTTTTGTTGCCCATCTGGATTACTGTTCCTCTAATCAATAAGAAGCGAAATTTTCCCTTTCCTTTGCTCCTGGCAACACATTTCCCTGGAGTACTCTCTCCTCCATCTTCACTTATTGAAACTGTGTCGATCCTTCAGGGCCTCGCAAAAGTCTTTCTTGATAAAGCCTTTACAGATTATCCCTGTAATAATAATTGTCTTCTTCTTCTTCTTTTCCAGTTTAGGGAATTATGACAATTGACTTTAAGAGTGAAGCTGCTATTTCCACATATAGTGAAGCTGCTATTTTTCCTTTACTAGTTTATAAGCTCATTGAGAGGAGAGGCTGTTTCATCCACTTGTTATATTGACAACTCCCAGTGCAATCTTGTGCATACAATAAGGAAGAGATAAAGAAAATTTGGGAATGGATGGGCACATAATGATGTGCTAGCATTGTGATGTTAACTTTACATTCTAACAATCTTATATAACTTTAGGAGAAAGTGTTTTTTTTCTGCTTTAGAGAAGATCACAAGGAGGTTCAGATAATATTCCAGTGTTCATGAGTTTTGTTTACCCAATGTCCACTAAACTACTGACTATATTAATGAGAATAACTTGGCTTAAAAATATACTAAGAGAAAGCAAAAGTGGCCAGTTGAAATAATAGAGAATAAAACACAGAGAGGAAAGCTATTAAAGAATCAGAATTTTGGAAATGAAACCAGAAAAACAAAAATAAGCCAACATCAAGGCTGAGTGAGATTTAGAGGGAGGAGGAGAGCAGGAAGCCATAAGAGGAAGTTTGAAAGAACAGAATCAAGGCAAGATAAAAGATTGTGGGTGCAAATTCTTCAGTGAAACATCTCAAGCATTTCTAGGTGTTGTCCCAAAGTGCCAAGGGCTTCCATGAAAGTAGGTGGAAGGTGAGGGAATTCCTACCAGGGAATAGAAAGGTGTTGACTCTGTGTTTCTCTGATGGGAGCCATGTGTCTTGATTCCTGTTGTACCACAAACCTTGGGCACCATGATTCTCACCACTAAGCTTCCTTCAGAATAGTCCTTATTATCTGTCTTCAGAGAAGCCAAAAATCACAATCATATTGTAGAAGAACAAAAATGACCAGTTTCCTAAGTTTTCTCATTCACAGAAGGGTTATTTTGCAACATGAAAGTTTTCTTTTGGTTACCAGATAGGTCTTTCTTTGTGAGAAGGTACAGCAAACACAACATTGTTTAGTACTGGTGCGGATGAACACATCTCGCTAGCTCCCATAGCCACTGATGATCTCATGATTTGTTTTCGGCTGGTGAATCCAACAAATTCTGTGTGAATGCTGGGTTTGCCACATACTATCATTGACTTTGGGTGAGTTTCACAAACTAGAACTTCAAAATATGTAACTGCAAAATGATGAGAATAATATCTTGCAGGGTTTTTAAACACTAAATACAATTGACATAATACATGTGGTATGAGTCTGGCACCTTATTGGTGTTTAATAATCGGCAGTCATCTCTTTCTTCTGCTTCATTGTCATCATCATCATCATTCTCTTCTAAGTGGGTGAGATCTCCATCACACTGGTCTGGTGGAAACAGAGACTAATGCAGAGGTGGACTATTGAGAAAAGCTGACCCATGGGGGTAGAAGCAGTATTGAATAATGATTAAAACCATCATAAGGAATTACTGGGTTGCAGTCTGGAGTGTGTGACTCAGCTGGAGTCTGAGTACAAAGGTCCCTAAGCAGAAGCATCAGGGACAGACAGGGGGCAGCTGATACTGTGCCCACAGTTGGCACAGTCCAACAAGATATTCAAGGATAAATGGAAAAAAAAATCAGTCCTGAGAGAGAGTACTGCTGAACCATGTTGCCCTGTTTCCGAGCAGCAGCTGCAAGCAGGGCTAGCAGCTGCAGCTGTTCTTAGAAGCCTGGATTCCCAGGGAAAGTGGGCATCAGGCAAAGCAAAAGGGAGGGAGAAGCAAGCACAGGGTAATACCTTGCGTTCCCAGGACTGGAGATTCCACTGCACAGAAGTAAGGAAACTGGGCAAAGAGGGAGTTGTGTGGGATGACAATGACTGGGCATTCTGAATGTGAAACGATGCTGATTATTGAAAGCAAGCTGATGGATCCATAGAAAGAGCTAGACTAGAGTTCAGGACCTTTCTAGCCATTTATATCTTTAGAGTGCTACATAAATAGGAACCAATAATTGCTAACACGAAGTGAGTGCCAAGCAAGTACAGGAAGCATTCTTAATCTTTTAATATGTGACACTGTGTAATTCTTACTACAATGTTATAACACCTGAGGCACACAGGGGTAAAGGAATTCTACCAGGCTGTATAACCAGAAAGAGTCAAAGCTGAGCTACGACCCCAGAAGTGTGGCTTCTAAGCCTGCATTTTAATCCATCACTCTCACCAGATCTGTCCGATACAGCTTTCCGCAATGACAGAAATGTTTTATGATATTGAGCACTTGAAATTTGGCTAGTGCAATGGGGAACTAAATTTTACATTTTATTTAATTATAATTAATTTAAATTGAAGTAGCTGTATGTAACTCGGGACTACTCAATGCACAGCACACCTTTATATTGTCTCTCTAAAAAGATGGATCTCTTGATCTCTACGAACCTCAGTTACCAATTTATTTTCTATCTGAAAATTGTGGGATGGTACTCAGGGGTGGGAACTATGTGAAATGATTCCCACTAATTTATCTTTACCTGCTCATATAGATACCATGATTCAAACATGACTCTCTTTACTACGGAAGCTAGACATTCCTCAGAATCTATCATAATAGAGGACTCTAGGCAGTTGCTGTTAAGAACTTAGACTCTTCATTTGAGAAGAAAGCAATATCCATCTCTGAGCACTAGGTGGGAATTTCCCAGGAATGGCTAGGCTTAGGCATCAGAGGGAAGGGGCTGCCTGAGAGAAGTGTCTCACGCAGCCCTCACATTCCAGCAGCACTGCCTTTCCTTCCTCTCAGACAGTTGTACCCTCATCATCAAGTCACTCTTCTCCCACACAGTACATCTCCCACTCCTTAAGTCTAGATGTGGGAAGACCCACCTTTGCTGCATATTTGAGTTTTTAATTGGATTTCTCCAAAGTCCTGATCCAAATTATTTCTGCTGCAGTGATTGCCTATTTTCTCTTCAGTGGATGTGAATCAACACAAAGGAACACTTTTTTTCCCTCTAAATATATCACTGAAGAAGCTCTCTACCAAGACGTATGCAGGAAACAGCATTTTCCTGCAAACACACAGGAAGCAATGTTCTCCATATAATTCTCAAAGTTGAATTTTTATTTTGAGCCTTGAGATCACCTGAATAACTCATCATTGACATCAGCCTAAGCCTCTGGAAGCTCCAGAGCCTTATTGGACAAGCATTTTCCTAGTTGATTCCTAACTGACTTATTCTCTCTGTTTGGAATGTCCTCCCAGCTCCCCTGTCTTCCCTTGCCTTTTTGCCTGTCAAACTTCTTAGATTTCAAAATCCAGCTCAAATGTCACTTGCCCTGGGAAGCCTGTTTGATTCTGCTCCCAAAACACACATCTCCTAGGCTGGGTGAGGCTCTCCTACTTTGTAATAACTCCTTTTCTCACCTCCACTAAGCATTTTGCTCACACCTCTACCAGAAGAGCATTTAAGTACTTCTGCTGCAATACCCGTTTCTAAATCTGTCTCCCTGAAAGCTCTTAGCTCATCAATAGTAGAAAGATAAATTACGGATTGCTGTCCCTCCTACCTTGCAGAGCTTGATATATGGCAAGAGTTAAATAAATATTCATTGAATGGACAGAAGAATAAATGAGTGAGCTAGACAAGATCAGACTCGCGTGGCAGAGCAGATCAGTGTTACTGACAGACCAAACCCAAGGTCAGGAACAAAAGAGCCTGTTCCCCGGCCACCTGACCTTTTCTGCTCTGAACAGAATAATCAAGGATAGACTCTCTCCTCCTCACTCCCTGACACCCCATAAAAATCCAGCCATTCTAATTTTATCCTCAGATTTGCCTCCCCCCTCACCAAATCCTGCACTGTTCCAAAACACTTGGCTTCTCTCTCCCTCTGTCCCAATTGTTCTTCTTTCTATAGCATCGGAATCTCATTGTCCTTCCTGCCCTATTCCCTCCTGACCTCTCAACCGCCCATTGTAAGATGTCAGGAGGACCCGGCTGACAGCTGGGCCCCAGCAGGGCAGGCCTGGCATCCCCAGGGCATCCCTGGCAGGTGCTGGAATACTCAACAGCCGGGCTTGTTATCACCACCCTCCTCTCTTTTTCCATAGGTTTCCTGTCCCCTCCCTCAAGCTCCAACTCCCCTTCTCAGAGGCTGTTAGGGACTGTATGAGCAGCATGGCTGGCTGCAAGCATACCCAGAGGAAACAGTCTGATCTTTTCTCTGGACTATTTGCGCTCCTATGCTTATCTCTTCTCAGATGGACCTTCTGTGTGCTATTAGCCTGTGAGTCCCAGAGAGCAGTATACTCTGCCAAATTTCAACTCGGAAGCTCTGCTGTTACCTCTCTCCCCAAAATTCACACTACCACAGCATTTGAGTCCTTCAAATGTTGATCAAATCATTCAAATCTCTACTCCACAAGATAGCCTTTCTGAATTCCAGTGTCTCCACTTTCTATGGCCCTTTCTGAACCCTGAGTATGTCTCTGCTGGGGCATGGATCCCACCATTCCCTCATGACATTTGGTATGTGTAATGGGGACTAACAAACCTAGTTCAGTGCTTGACACATAAGAACTAAATACTGTATGTTAACTACGTACAGTATTTCTCAAGAAGTTTACCCTTCCTTGTAATTTCATTTAGTTTGATTCTTATAACAATCCATTACAGGGATCTTATTCCCATTTTACAGATTAGGAAACTGAGATGCTGTGCTTATTATATGCCCAGAGTCACACAGCCAACAGGTGGCAGAGTCAAGACTTGATCTTTAAGGTTTTACATCACCTGATCTTCCTACTAAAGTTTATCAAACATTTAATTAAATTCAATTTATTAATTGAATTGCTAAGTTTAAAGACAACACAGATATCAGGGACACAGACTGAATTCGAGCATATAGTTTAGATATTAAGAAGGGCTTCCTAATTATAAGAGGGAAAACTGTTTATCTCCTTACTGAATTCTGAGAAAGGAATAGTAAATTCCTAATTTTATGGGGATGGATTAAGTAGTGACCTAAGACAGAGGGATGGATAAAAATATTTTTAAAAATTCTTTCACTTCTCATTTGAACCCTTCACAGACATGCTTTCTCCTTACCTCCAGTGAATTAATAGCCATGGCAGGTAATAAGTGATCCTCATACTTAGGGAAGTAACTTCTCCATGAAATGGGAAGTTCATGCACTTCCTTTTGCTTCACCCTTACCCAACCCTGTACATCCTGCACACTGAAGCCCATGAGCCTTCTTATTTGGCAAAGTGATACTTGCTAAAACACATTTAATCCCTGAAAGAGGTCTGGTTTATTTATAAGCTATTTCCTCCAAGCCTCCTCAAGGCACTAATGTGTCTAAATGAGATCACCAGTCAGAATTCAATTCTAGACTTGACATCGTTCTCCTTGCTCCTTCTTTGATGCTACTAGGTCCTGGACACTTGATTGGGATGTGAAGGATGTGGGAAAATGAAGTGCAGTGAACACTTTACTCTCTTCTACTGGAAAAGAAGAAGATAGGAAACTGATCATGTTGATTATTTTCTAGGGCCCAGCAGAGAGGATTGAGGGGTCTTAGTCCCTCCTGCATATTCATGTGGGCTTACAGAGGCAGCCAAGCAACTAATTGGGTAACTCCTCAATAATTTGTCCTCTGAGGAACGCTGCTGCCTCACTTGGGGCTCTCAGAATCAAATGTTCACCTCCCAGTCTCTGATTTGAATTGTACCCAGAGGTGAGAAATAGACAACTTATTGATTCCCTGGGACAAGAGAACAGATTTTTTATAAAGATGGATAATCTCTGGAAACTAGTGATTCCGGGCACGAGGAAACATATTTCTTTATTCCCAGCTAAGGGCTGCTTCTCCTGCCTTTACCTTATTGCTACTCTCAGGCCCTCCTCCTAATACTTCTCATTTCTACCCCAGTGTAGCACAGATAAATGTGGGTTTTGTATAGTTTGATGAGTAACATTTAATTTACCATTTGAATGACTTCTATGTTGGAAAATTTTAAGTGCAGCCTTTCCAAAGCAAATCCTCCTCCAAATTTTCTCTCTCTGTCTCTTAAAAGAGGGATTATAGTTTTCTTTTAGAAAGAATGATTCTTTACCTTTAAAGAATTATTGAGCCTGTCTTAGAATGGGTCAGACCTATATATCTATGATTTTCCTGATACAGCTTTCCAATTTTATCTATTCCATTAACAACAATTAATTATATTGGTTGTACACACATCATTTTCCTATGCCTCAATTATCATATCTGGAAAAGAAGAAGAGAGAAATGAATCTCTGTTTTTCTATGCCTAATAAAACTAATCCAATAATAGTTGTGCATATTTCTAGAGAAATGCAAGGTGGCATTAAAACTGATTTGGAGCAAAAGATTATAAGAATCCATCAATGGTATATAGATTAAACTTGATCTTTTTAACCTGTTTTCCTGAAGCAAAAATCCCACTGGCATCCTTTTGCCTTGAGGATTAGAACGCACACCCCCAAGCTCCAGCTCTATGGCTTCAATTGCCTTAAGCAAGTCACCTTCTGCTCAGCTCTCCTCTAGAAAATCAGGACATTGGCTTGAATGGCATCCACTAAAATAGAGTTTAATTGGTAGTACTGAGATTTGTGCTATACAATTCTTTTTGTTAAAAGAAAATTTAGAAGAAAGAAAAATGGATATATTCTTGAAGAATAGCATAGACAGATTTAGCTAGTTTGTCATCCCTTCAAATCAGCCTGTACTTTCTCCCATTCATCTCCCCAGCTTCTACAGACGGAGCCCTGCAAAGTAGTTTGAAAATCACTGTTGTGGACTCTAAAGGACTTAGATCTGCATTCCTGGTTTTAAGAAAGTGGTATATATAAAATAAAAATGTATGAATCTGTAGTGATGTAAATAATTGAATAAAAAATAAATGGGAGCAAATGACAATATATTGTGCAGAATAATTTTAAATACATTATGTAGACACTCTGTCCTCAAGGAGGCAGAGCATAACTTTCTACTCCTTAAGTGTAAACTGTGCATAGTGACTTCCTTTGAAAGACTACATTATGAAAAGGGTGAAAAGGGCATAAAGTGTGACTTTACAGTAAGGAAACCTGACAAATGCTACCTCAGCCAGGTAATCAAGATTAACATTTGTAGTGATAAGTCATGACAAGTCATCCTATCAACATTTCCTTGATGTAATGAAAATGACGCTTTGCCTCTGCAATCTTCTTACAAAAAATAAAACTACGATCTAATAATAAGGCAACAATCAGACAGATTGCTATTAAGGGACATCCTACAAAATACCTGAACAGTACTCTACAAAACTGTCAAGATCATCAAAAACAAGGAAAGTCTGAGAGGCCATCATAGCCAGGGAGCTTAGGGAGACAGGATGCCTAAATATAAAGTGGTATCCTGGACAGGATTTTGAAATCGAAAAAGGAAAATAGATGAAAAAGTAAGGAAATCAGTGTAGACTTTAGCTAATAATAATGCATTAATATTGGTTCATTGTTTATAACAAATAAACCCCACCAGCATGAGATGTTAATAAAAGGGGAAACTTGGTGAAGGGTACACAGGATATATCCATATTATTTTCACAATTTTTCTGCAGATCTAAAGCTGTTGTAAAATTCAAAATACTTTAACAAAATTAAAAAGGAGAGTAGGGAATTAAGTTTATAAGAATACAAGGAATAGTCTGCTGAGGAGACAAAAGCAGTAGGCATCACATTTCTGAGGTTATTGGGGGAGTGTGACCTGCTGTGCTGCATCTCCATGGGAGACGCTGCAAGAAAAGATGCCCTTCAATTACAGGAGAAGGATTGAAGTCAGGGATGAGAAATCACTTTCCAGTTGACTTTAAGACCCCTCTCCAGGGGAGGGATTACTGTCTACATATGAATGGGGTCAGGGGAAGGATGGGATCACAACTGCTCAGAGCAGGCAAGGATGATCTTTATTTTAGGGATGGACAGCTAGTTAGATCAGGAAAAATGTCTAAGGTTCAAAGAAAAAATTGTGGTACAATTTTTTGTACCTGTGGCAGGTTCCCAGCTGCCCCTCTGCTCCCATACAGCCTGGTCACCTACATCAATAATATTATTGACCTCTAGCAAGAGACAGCATCTAACTATCCACGTAAATTTGTATTTAGTAACTAAAAGCATTCCCAGTTATCTGTGTGGTGTTTGGCATCTACTAGGTGTTCAATTAATATTTGTTGGATGAATAAATCAATTTAAAGGTACATTTTTATTTCCACTTAAATAAATTTCTCATTGATGCAATACTTTCTCTCTTTCTATTTATTTTGTCCTCATAACAACTCTGAAAGATAGGCTGTGGGTATAAACACTGAAACCTCAGTGCTCAGCCGTGAGCACTGCCGGATGCACATCCAGCTTCTTTCTTCCCAGGGTGACAGAGTTTGGTGTATGAGCTGATCAAACCAATATGCATTGCACTGCTAAAGCATCCGCATGTTTTGTCCCTTTGCAAAGGCTTCCTTTTTCTAGGACATATGGGAAATGAGGGTAGGGGGGATTACCTCATAACCCTCTCTAATCATCCTCCTGGCAATTGTTCTTCAGGATTATGTGCTCATCCCAGCTCATCCCAGTCTGTGGTCCAACATTGTCTTTACTCCATTCAGGCTGCTGTGACAAGATGGCTTAGACTGCATCATTTATAAAATGCATAAATTTATTGATCACTGTTCTGGAGGCTTGGAAGTTCAAGACTAAGGTGCCAGTAGATGCAGTGTCTGGTGAGGATTCCCTCTCTGCTTCAGAATTGGGCCTTCTAGCTGTGTCCTCACATGGTGGGGAGAGCAGAAAGGCTTCCTCAATTGTCTTTTATCAGAACACTAATCCCATTCATGTGTGCAAAGCCCTCATGACCTAATTACCTTCTATAAGCCACATGTCTTAATACTATTGCATTGAGTGTTAGGTTACAACATAAGCACTTTGGGGGAGCACAAGCATTTAGACCATTCCAGGAACAGCTCTCACTTCATAACTCATTGCTTAGGACTCATGGACACTACCAGGTGCTGCTCCTGTGAGTCGACATTAGAGAGACCACAGAGTGACAAGGCCACACCTTTACTCTTGCATACCTTCCTCCTAAGGTCTCCTCTTAAAGAGTTAAGTTACATTAGGAGAAATATAACATCAAAGGAAGAAACATTAAAATTGTCCACTAAAAGTGAGTGCTCTCATAGGCCACAGGAAAAGTATTTCAAAGTCCTTGCTTCACCAAACGCCCCCTTCTCAGTGTTCCTGGTTTCTAAACTTGTTTCCTGCTCTGCTTGTGTCTATGAGGTGAATTATTTTCTTTTTTCATAATTAAAATTTTTTTAAATATTTATTTCCACAGGTTTTGAGGGGAACAGGTGGTACTTGGTTACATGAGGAAGTTATTTAGTGATGATTTGTGAGATTTTGGTATACCCATCACCCAAGCAGTATACACTGAACTCAATTCAGAGTCTTTTATCCCTTACTCTCTTCCTATCCTTTCACCTGGAGTCCCCGAAGTCCCTGTGTCATTCTTATTATGAGGCGAATTATTTTCTTACTGCAGCTTTATGCATGTCCTCTTCCTGCCAACATGGGCCGGTCTCAATCTAGGATCCATCTTCTTCACCTGAAAGTGTACCTTTCCAACTCATATTTTACCAAATGTAGAATAATACCCTAAGGTCTCCAGTAAGTGAATTCCTGGAGATTTTTTTTATAGTATTCTGGGTGGGCACAAGCACTCCAAAACAAGAATCCTGAAAAATCTTTCTAGCAGTCTGTGTTATGTACACATTTTAATTATTCCAATTGTCAGCAGTTAACTCTCAGATAAGTACTGTACCAAATAAGTCACTTATGTGTACACATATATCACACCCAGACATAAAATTCATAAGACAAATGAGAATTCTAAAAAAGAATAGAGGCTAATAGCATAAGAAGGATACTACATGTATCTTCTGTTTTGAACTACATGTTCCTCTCTCTTCACGCAGAAACAGGCCCAACTCTGTACCTTTCTCCTACTAATGCTTCTTCAGCTTCAGGGAAAACCAATACAGCTTGTGATGGTCCAATTAAGTACTTAGACATGAGCCACCGTCCTCCAGCTTGGAGGGCTAGGGGCTGGGGGAATGAGGAGGAGGGTCTGGAGTGTCATTCTTCCTCTTAGGCATGATTGGTGAAAAGGATATTGCTGTGTGCCTTTGAATTGTCCTTCCTTTTGTTCTGCGTGATCTTGGGAAAATTCACTCAATATGTCTGGGTTTTAGTTTCTTATTTGTAAAATAATGATAACAACAAACTTTCCTACAGAGGGCTTAAAAGTCAGAATTAAAAGGGATTACATGTTTAAATGAACAGGTAACATGGACACAGTGGACACAGTAAGTTCTCCCGTCTCACATTCTTGCTTCTCCCTCC
Organism: Callithrix jacchus; assembly: GCF_049354715.1. Classification (NCBI taxonomy): domain Eukaryota; kingdom Metazoa; phylum Chordata; class Mammalia; order Primates; family Cebidae; genus Callithrix; species Callithrix jacchus. The sequence continues at coordinate 64,523,823 of NC_133510.1, read as the reverse complement.
TTTCTTTTCTACTGGTTGAGATTTTGTGAGAAAGAAGGACTAGTTAGGTTAGGTAGGGCATTGTGGACAAGTGAGACATGCATATTCTGCTGGAGTTTTAAACATTCCTTGTTAGTTCTGAAGGATTTCAATAATTTTTCAGCATTAGGGTTAGCTCAAGAACTCTCATTTTTTATCCTGGTGTCTTTGTATCATTTACTCTGTTCCTGGGCATAATCTTTAATTCAAATAATATTCTCTCTTCTATGCTTGGTCCACATTACTGAGGCATAAGAAACGCCTAGAAGCTATTCTGTTACCAGTTAACTGTATCATCTCATAATGGTCTTGATGGAAGACATGAAGAAAACCCACTAAATTTGGTGAATTATATTCTAATATAAATGACTTCCAAAATTTACACTAATGGGTCTAGTCCTCAAAAGTTTATACATAATAAGATGAGTTTAAATTCCGTGGATTGGGCTCTAACTCCTAGATCCTGAATGGAATCACCATAGGTAAGGAAATGGCACTGGGAGAGGAGAACGGTGACTGCTTTCCCTGGCCTGGGCAAATGGAGGGAGAAAGGCAATCCTCGCTTAATATCATGCCTTGATGCACTGCTCTCTGGAGAATTTGCCACTGAGTCACTTGGCAGAACTTTTATAGAGTTTATTAGACATGACAAATTACTCTTTATCCACATTTGTCAGGGGAAAAAATACCCCAGAAACTTAGGGAATGCATTTTGGTAAGGAGGAGAAAAACAAGTTTCTTATGAAAGGCCTACAGTTTGCATTTCCCCCTCAAAGCCAACATAAATCCTTTTTCCCTCACTGCTTTAACAAGGATAGATCTCAGCCTTCAGAAAGATCCCAAAACTCTTGATTCTATAGGTGTGTGTGCATATGAGAGTGTTTTTGTGTGTGCATGTGTGTGTTTCTCTCTTAAGCATATGCCAAAGCTTACTCTTTGTTTATATATTTAGCCATGCCATCGACTGAGTGTCATAGATTTTAGGCATACAAAAATAATTACCAGTTTCCTGAAACTAATGAACCATAATCCCCTCCCTGGCCCAATTCTTCATCTCTAATCCCAACAATCAAAATGCGTGAAACATGATAAGTCTTCATCAAATCTTTGTTGCTAGGATGATCAAAAAGATAGCTGACCTAGGTCTAAACATCACGTCCTCCACAATTCTACCCAGTATCAGGATGGAAAGCAGGTGTAGGTGGTGAATGTGCTTTTCTTATGTGTAACTCTTTTGTTTCTCTCTTTTAATTCGTTAAAAAAAAATCCAGGGGGCCACCCAGCAGAATTCCTTTTGTGCAGGACTGACTGGAATTGAGGGATTGGTGCACACTACACCCCCCCACCCCGCCGACACCCCGCAGATGAAAGCAAGACTAGTAACATGAATACTTTGTATTTTTAACTCCGTGTCACCTGAGGCCGCCTCCCATGATTGGGAATAAGGGAAGTGGGAATGACTACTGGGTAGGCAACCGATAGTGTCTGCCAGAGTAATGTTAATCAAAGCTTGCAATGACCTCAAAGTTTATAAATTATAGTAAATTATTCATTTTTTTTCTAGAGAATATTTTTTCTGACTTGGGAATTGTTCTACACATAAATTTTAATAAACTGTGTTAATCTGATCCATCACTGTTTGAATTATGCAGACCTTTCTGTTACGAAAATAAGAAATCCTCAAAGTTCTGTCTGTGTTTATTTTCTTTAAAGTCTGGTCAAATAAAACAAAAAGTGGCTGTTGAGGACTTAAATCCCAATACATTTGATATTTTCAGTAGCTGCACTGAGAAACATACTGAATAAGAAAGAAAACAGAAACTCTTAGCTGCCTCATCTATTTTTCAACATTATTACAGAATAAAGTCAAGCTCATTATCTATAGATGGCAGATTTTTCTTCCATTGAAAAATTTTTTCATCTCAAAAAATGTCTTAAATATTTTAAAGGTTCCCAGCCCTTTTGGCATCAGGGATTGGTTCTTTTTGGCACCAGGGAGGGTGAAAGACAATTTTTCCATGCGGGGTGGAGAATGGGGGGTGAAGGGTTTGGGGTAGGCATTAATTCTTGCAGGAGCATGCAATCTAGATCCCCGACATACGCAGTTCACAATAGGGTTCACGGTACTATAAGAATCTAATGCGGCTGCTGATTTGACAGGAGGCGGAGCTCAGGCCATAAAGCCTAAGAGCGCACTGCTCACCTGCTGCTGTGTGGCCCAGCTCCTAAGTGGCCAGGACCCTGGTACTGGTCCATGGCCCACGTGTTGGGGACCCATATTATGAAGAGCAAGCACATCACCAGATTTTCACCTTTATTTGGCACTATTGTTTCAAGAGGCTTAAGTTCATTTAACACAATTCAGTGCTCTCTAATCATCTTTTCTCCTCATACGAGCTCAAAGTTTACCTTTGAAATATTTATGTTCCCGTATTTTCCAGACTGCTTTCTGTAGTGGGTCAGTAAGAAGTGGAATTCTGCCTTCTCTCTGCTACTTGTTAGAATAACTACATCTTCACCAACCAGCACCTAACTCTTCCTTATTTATCTTTCATAAACCTTGGCTTATAATCAGCCGCTTTTTTTTCTGGACAATATGTATGGCCATAGTATTCGTTTGTGGACAAATTTGAATATAGGGTCCTTATTCCAAACATCGTATTTGTCTTTTTAACTTGAGATTTTTCAAAGGATCCTTATTGTCATATTGTTTCTTTGTGAACCTGGAGAAGTGGAATTGGGATTTGTACCCTTAGAGTGAAATCCTGGTTCTGATACACGGTAGGTTATAATCCTTGTTGATTCACTGATCTTATCTGACTATCCATCTAGGTTTATTATTTGCTTTTTCATTGGCACTATAATGATGTCAAGTTTTAAAGTTTTCTGTACAACTTGTGGCCATCTGAGGACTAGAATATAATGTTATTTTAAATAATTCAAAAGAGAAATGTGTAACATAAAAGTTATTTATAACTCAATGCCCACTGCAGATAACTAGTATGCAGGGGTGTGTGTGTGTGGGTTTAACTAAAAGGGAAGCAAACTACATGTGATGGTCTGATATTTAAGGGAACTTCAAATTTCTTTTCTGTTTGTAGTGATGGTTTCAATGTTTCTTTTTTTGAGAGAGGAGGGGTCATTTTGTCCTATGCATACAGATAGCCAATTTCTTCTCTTACTCCTGTCAGTAATTATTTTCCCTTACCGTTTACTAGTTTACCTAGTTTAGGATTGCTGACTCAATCCTGGGTGGAGTATCTGGGCACTGACTCCATGATAAGCCTGGCTGTATTTGGCACTACTGTTTTGAGAGGCTTACGTTCATTTAACACAATTCAGTGCTCTCTGATCATCTTTTCTCTTCATATGAACTTCTCTGTCTCTTACTCACTGTTAGTCTTTTTAACTTGAGATTTTTTTTTTTTTTTTGAGACAGAGTCTTGCCCTGTCACCAGGCGCGAGGATGGAGTGCAGTGGCGTGATCTTGGCTCACTGCAACCTCCACCTCCCTGGTTCAAGCAATTCTCCTGCCTCAGCCTCCAGAGTAGTTGGGACTACAGGTGCACGCCACCACCCCCAGCTAATTTTTGCATTTTTAGTAGAGACAGGGTTTCACCATGTTGGCCAGGATGGTTATGGTCTCTTGACCTCGTGATCTGCCCACCTCTGCCTCCTAAAGTGCTGGTATTACAGGCGTGAGCCACCGCGCCTGGCCCACCTTGAGATTTTTCAAAGGATCCTTATTGTCATACTTTTACTTTGTAAACCTGGAGAAGTGGAATTGGGATTTGCGCTGAGCTTGGCTTGGTCTCTAGCATCCTTGGCTCTGCCTAAGATTTCCGTTCCGCATTTCCATCCTTCTGTGGACAAGCCACTGCTCACAGTTGTGGTATGATGATATCCTTCAAGAAATAATACTCTATTTCCCAACCCCAGCTGGAATTTCCCTGTGAGGGAACACATTTAATATCTTCTTAAGTTGTTTAGGATCAGGGAACACTTTAGGGGTGAAGAAACAGAGAGTTTAGGTAATTCATTAAAGTTCATAGATCTTATGAGCGGGAGAGCTGGGTCTACACTGAATGTTCTAGGACTGTTCTCATGCTGGCACTGCTGATCTTGCGTATCTGTGGGCAGCCAGGTGAAAAGGCAGAGGTAGCAGGAGGTATACCACAGTTCCTGATGGGAGCCTATATACCAGGCATCCTCTACCACATTCGCCTTTGTCTCTTTTGTTCTTATACTTTGACCAGTATATTTACCTCAGTAACCTCAATATGGGCTTCGGTAAAAAACAAAACAAAACAAAAGTGGGTTAACTAAGTCCTCTGACAAATAGAAAGTGCTATACAAGATATAAATGCGACTGGACATAAGAGGAGGTGTCAGGTGTGACTGCTGTCACTGTGAAGCCATGACTCACCCTGTGCTGCATATGTCAAAGCAGGCAGTCCCAGGCTTGTTTGTGTGAACGTTTTCTGCTAATTAACTGCATTTGGGCAGACGACCTAATAACATCAGCAAACTGGGGCAGGGAGGTGGTGCACAGAGGGTGGTCATTTCTATGAGATCAACTTTGGAGCAGTGCCATGGAACCTCAGACCTGAGAACTCCTGGGGTTGAATCCCAACCCTTTACTGGCTGTATGACCTTCAGCAACTTATTTAACATTTCAAGGACTCACTTTTTCTCATTTGTAAAATAGATATAATAATAGTACCTTCTTCATAAGCTACTATGATGATTGAGTAAACTAATGTGTAACAGAGAGTTGGCTACGTCATTGCTACGACTTACAGTGGTGGCGAGCAAGTTAAAGGAGAACTGCTGATTCCTTTAGAGTGTTAGAAACTGATTATAATTGCCTTTATTTTACGTGTGATGGAGCTAAGGCCCAGGAAGGGGATGTGATTTTTCCAAATTGATTCTGATAATAATGACATTAGCTCAATGCATTTTTTTTTGTTTGTTTCTTAGCTCCTTCTTTTATGTAAATTACAATCAGTTTACTCTGATCCTCTGGAGAATATCTTCATTACCTTCCAAAGAAGGCTGGTCAATCCTTTGAAGTGGGGCTTATAAAATTGGGGACTTCTGTCCTAGCCTCAGCAGCCCTCTCTGACTGAGTTCTAGCTAGTAAAACTTTCCCACCCTGCCCCTGAGTGTCACATCTTTTCTTGAGTTTAGATAAGACATTACTTATTTTTTTCATTTAAGGATAAGAGATATTTGAGGAAGAGCAGGAGAATCATCTCTGTCTTAGGCCATTTGTTGATAATAGCCCTACAAACTTTGGCTGCAATCCTATATCAGAACTAGAAGGGGACTTATCCAGCTTAGAGATACAAAGAAAGGGGTGACCATCACACAGCAGTGTCAGGGATGAGTTTAGAACCAAATCGCCTGGCTTCTAATTCCTGTGAACGTCTACCAGAATCTCTGGCTCTCTCCCCTGAGCGTCTTTGCCTATATAATACCCTCGTACAGGCTCATCACTCCCTAGTCTCTGGGATCATGTTTGGTAGCAGTCAAGAGCAATCATAGACTCCACATGTGCTTTCCGTCCAGACCCTTTGGTTGCTAAAACTTTTCTTCTTTGTGTAGTCTGATTTAATACTTAGAACTCAATTTTCTCTTGTCTCCAGTTTTCAAATACCTGTTTTTCACCTACTTTCCTGGTAATGTAGATTTTCTGCTCTGTTCCTCAATAATTAAGTCCTTGTCTGGGACTTCATTTATCTGATATTTACTATTACTACTGCCAGATGCTTCCAAGGATGTTCATCAGAACTTGGAGCTGCCTGGATACCAGTTAATTGTACATCCATTGATTATCTGCCTACTCATCCTCTCTCCTGTGCATACTCTGCTTGGACTCAGGAGTGTGTATGTATATATACATCTTGCTTCTTCCATTGTAAAATTAGTGATCATTTGAGACATACCTTGGGTTTGTATTCATCTTCCTACTTATATATCACTAAGTTATCAGTCCTGCATGCCTTTCATGCTCTCTTTACCCTTCACCTGACCCTACAAGTCCTTCTAGATTATTAGCCACTTTTCCACTAATCTGATATTTCTGGGTTTTTGAATCACATTATAAAATCTCATGCTGTTTTAGCTCTTAAATGTAGGAAGCAGAAACCTAGGATATCAATGTAAATTTTGGAGATAATTTGGGGGAACTTTGTGGTCTAGATTTCCTTTTTTTCACTGACTACACAATGGTACTTCTTTCTGACCGTCCCAATTCCAGGTTTATGTCTGTGTTTTATTTCATTTTGTTTTCTTTTCTCTTCTTATAATATTTAGTACTCCAAAACATTTGTATTTGTAAATATTCGTTCTCCTTTTCTGTTTGCTTGAAGTAAGTTTAATAGATGCACAGAAGTTTTGCACACACAGAAATCGAATGAAGCTTTAAAGTACTCTTCCCACATTCTCCTAATCACCCGGAAACCTAATAGGGGAGGGAAGTTACCTCTTCCAAAGAAACTGGATTGGGGAAATGAGAACAGAAGAATGCATTCTTATATTGCTCTCAGGCTCTGCAGCTCAAGCATCATGAATGCAGCCTCAACTAGCAGGTAGCAGAGTAGATGTCAGTATTGTGCTTTCTAGGGACTCCAGCATCCACAGGTTCTGTAGAAGGGTCATATTTACAAACTCATTCATAAAGAAGGGCAACCTCTCCCTGACCCCCAAATCCTGTGCCTATTTTCTACACAGGACTCCTTTGGCTATCTTCAGATTTTAGTCTAGTCCCTGAATTCTCTGTGAAGCAAACAACTTGATGTCTGTCTAGCCAAGACTGAGTTCAATGTTTTTATTTTTCTGTGTATACACTCTTTACTCGCCTGCCCCTTAGTGAGCAGCTCAGAGTTTGGAACAGTTCTTTGTGTACACAGAGCCCTCCACACTTTGAGTGTTGTTAATTTTTCCAGATCAATGGAGAAGTTGTTGTAACCCATTTCACATTTAGTGTCCCTCTTTGAATTAAAGTGATTTGTGCCTATATTTGTGTTCTCTTCTGCATTGTGAGTACCTGGAAGGCAGGGATGTGTTTTATTTATCATCATTTCTTCATATCTCTGAATCCCTCTGTATCTAACACAGAGGCTGGTGCAAAGAAGTAATTTGTAATTTCTGAATTCAGTAGCTAGTTGATTAGGCATCGTCCATGTAGGCTATATGCAGAAAATTTTGGCTTAACTTTTGAAGAATCTGTCATTATACCTACCATCACTTTAAGCATACTATATTTTAATAAAAAATAGCCAAGCCAGGACTTAGCTCAATATCTGATGTATAGTAGTTGCTTAATAAATATTTGTTGAATAAGTGAAAAGCATCTGTCATAAATTTGATTTGCATAACAAATTATATACTCAAGAGAAATGAAATTAGCAATAGAGAATGTACTGGGGAGGTTGTCAAAGCAGTAATTGCGTTGGATAAACTTAAGCAGGCAAGGAAGACATTCTTCAAGGCTATTGCAATAGGGTAGAGAGTCCACACTCAGTCTAATCTCGAGTCCTCTGATAAAGAGAGTGGGAGTGTTTTTAAGCTCTAGGGTGAGCTAGTGGAAAAATACTAAAAGACATTAGGAGAGTCATCCAAAGGAAAATATCAACTTCTCACATCTTTAAGAAAGTAGACAATTTTGCAACTTGGAACAAGCAAGGTGTCCATTGAAGTAAGACTCCTACCTTCCTGCAGAGACTGGGAAATAGCAACACTATCCTCCTTGATGGCTACTTTTCAAAGGGATGGCTCCCAGGCCCCTGAGAAAAACATTCCTAGGTTGTAGAACTGGCAAGAGGATTTTATTTTATTTTAATTTTTATTTTTTTAACTTTCCATTTTAAGTTCAGAGGTACAAGTACAGTTTTGTTACATAGGTAAAATTGTGTCTTGGGGCTTTGTTATACAGATTATTTCCTCACCCAGGTATTAAGCCTAACCTTAGTTATTTTTCCTGATCCTCTCCCTCCTCCACCCTCTGATAGGCCCCAGGGTATGTAGTTCCACTCTATGTGTCCATGTGTTCTCATCATTTAGCTCCAACTTATAGGTGGGAACATGCGGTATTTGGTATTCTGTTCCTGTGTTAGTTTGCCAAAGATAGGCCTTCAGCTCCATCCATGTCCCTGCAAAGGACATGATCTCATTCTTTTTTATGACTGCATAGTATTCCATGGTGTATATGTATTACATTTTCATTATGTAGTCTACCATTGATGGGCATTTAGATTGATTCCATGTCTTTGCTGTTGTGAATGGTGCTGCAATGAACACACGTGTGCATGCATCTTTCTAATATAATGATTCAAAGGATTTTTAAAATATTCATATCTCAAAGGCACAGAGACAAAACTTTGCAACGATAAGTTTTCTAAAGAAAATGGTCTAAGAGAAAAGAGGTCAGGGGTGGAGAGTTAGGAAGAAGCTGATCAAAGACGTGGTCTGGCTGAGGACAACATTAAGGCCTTTTGATCAAGTCTCAGATGACCCATGATGCAGTGGAAGTAGCTCTATTTCGGATACCAGTCTTGCTGGTTTCTAGACACAGCTCCTTTTTTCAGTTACTTTATAGCCTGGCCCTGTTACTTAAGCCTTCTTAGCATATTTTAGGACAGATGAGACTAACAGTAATGGTCTAGCTCCTTCATAGCTTGAATGGATCTAATCTGATCAGATCAGATTGCTTTGTAAATTAAAGGTGTTATGCTGTTGTCCTGCAGGAAGGGGCTGAAATTATTCTATTTTCTTAATATTTGGGAACTCTTTGGCTCTGTCTCAGATCCTTCAAGTGTAGTTTCCTCATTCTGAGAGATTCTACTTGAGCATTTGTCTCTGCCATTCATGAGTAAGGGAAGACACCTTCAGATCTTATCCAACCTTGCAATTTCATATAAGGGAAGACAGAGTTCATGAACAAGGAAGGAACTTGCCCTCAGACATACCTGAGTAACAGCAGCAGAATCTAGGATTCCTGCTTCTTTTCACTACACAATAATGCATAAAATGTTCACTGAGAAGCCAAGCCTTTTCATGCACTCGCTCTAGGAACCCACCTTTCCTCTGGGACTACTATTTCTATGCCACTCCACACACGGTTACCTTGACAGTACTAAATAATTTCTGATGTCAGTTACCCAAGGTTGCCTTTCCCATATCTCTGTGCTCTTCTGGAGCCTTGGACTTCCAGAGACAGGGCAGACTGTCTGGTCACTCAGAAGCCGGATTGCTTTTCTGCGTCTTTGTACGCTGATCTCTGCTTATCTGCTGTGGTTTGTTTCTTTGTCTCACAGGTGAGAGTGAAGATTTGATCATTCTGGGGCCCTGATGAAAGAACTGTAGCAATATGGGCAGGGTGACCCCGAATTTGATCCCAGTAGGCCCCATGGGCTAATCCCAACCTCTTTCCCCTGCCACCATGTCGGGAGGTCAGGCAGTGAGGTTGCTGACGTTGGTGTGGGGGTGGGAGTGGGATTTGAGCTTTCCTCCCTGTCAGCTGGTGTCTGTTTTCATGGCAGATGGTGGGTGGTGACGTGGCTCTATTGTCCTCCCTTGCCTGCCCTGGAGGGAGATTTCCTTTGCCAACAAATGTGCTATACTTCCAGAGGAAATGGCATCTGCCTCTGAGGGCACATCCAGAAGGCATCTCTAGCGTCTCCATTACATCCCTTAACCTAAAAGCAACTCTGGGCTCCTTTAAGTCACAATGAGTAACCTGTTGTTCTTAGTTGGCTGGAAGGGATATAGCAAATGAGTGAATTTAACCTTCCTCAGGAGCCAGTAAAGTTAGACATCAGCATGAACTTTTTAATATAAGGATTATTAGATATGACTTAACGAGGTGAAACACTGGAAATTAATTGATAATCATGCCTGCTTTCCCACTCCATGTTCTTCCTCTCAGGTACCTGTCCCTGTCCCTCTCCCAATACTGTGATATTTTCCTGTAAGACTGCACAGTAGCAATCCTACCTTTAGATAGTGGAAAATGGAGAAATAGAAAAATGGATGGCTTTCTGAATGTTCAGTAGTGCTTAAATTTTAACATGCATCAGAATTGCTTATGTGCTTACATTTGTTGGGAAAGATAGGAGAGCTTGCAAAGATGCATGTTTTGGGCTAAATCAGCAGATTCTAGTAGGTGTGGCTACCTCAGGGTATGCATTTTTGTGTGTGTGTGAGAACTTCCGTGATAGTAAATTTAAATAGTATTTTCTTTAGTTTTAGATGGAGGTTATTCATTTAACAGACAAAAAAATGTTTTCAAGGAGGAAGAAATAGAGAAAAGGCAGGAAGACTCATTGCTAATGGAGAGAAGAGGAAGGAGGCTTGTAGTATAGTGTGAAATCAGGGAGCATGATGCCTCCAGCTTTGTTCTTTTTGCTTAGGATTGTCTTGGCTATGCCAGCTCTCTTTTGGTTCCATATAAAGTTTAAGGTGGTTTTTTCCAGTTCTGTGGAGAAGGTCAATTGTAGCTTGATGGGGATAGCGTTGAATCTATAAATTACTTTGGGCAGTATGGCCATTTTCACGATTTTGATTCTTCCTAACCATGCGCATGGAATGTTTTTCCATCTGTTTGTGTCCTCTCTTATTTCCTTTAGCAGTGGTTTGTAGTTCTCCTTGAAAAGGTCCTTTACATTCTTTGTTAGTTGTATTCCTAGGTATTTTATTCTCTTTGTAGCAATTGTGAATGGGAGTTTGCTCACGATTTGGCTCTCTGTTTGTGTGTTATCGGTGTATAGAAATGCTTGTGATTTCTGCACATTGATTTTGTATCCTGAGACTTTGCCAAAGTTGCTTATCAGCTTAAGGAGATTTTGGGCTGAGACGATGGGGTCTTCTAAATATATAATCATGTCGTCTGCAAATAGAGAAAATTTGACTTCCTCCTTTCCTAATTGAATACATTTATTTCTTTTTCTTGCCTGATTGCTCTGGCTAGAACTTCCAATACTATGTGAATAGGAGTGGTGAAAGAGGGTACCCTTGTCTGGTGCCGGTTTTCAAATGGAATTTTTTTTTTTTTTTGCCCATTCGGTATGATATTGGCTGTGGATTTGTCGTAAATAGCTTTTACTATTTTGAGATACATTCCAAGAGAAGAGGAAGGCGGCAAGAGACATGCAGTTAGATGAGAAAAGAAAAGGGTGGGAGGATGCTGGAAATGAAAGAGCACCACCTCTTGTGCAGAAGGGACTTCTGGAGACTATATGATGAAAGGTGAGTTGAAGGGATTTGGCAGTCTCACCTAATGTGGGAGGTAATTGAGATGTTGAGCCCTTTCAAAATAATGCTATTACATTGTTCTTTGGATTAAACTAAATTAAAATGTAAACAGTGCTCTGGTGAATGGAAGCTGTTTAACCTAGAAGCTAAAACTTGGAGCTTTTCTTCAGGACCACATAGGTTAAAGGGCCTTGAGCTATCCCTACTCCTAGGCAGCTAGAATAATACTAATAATGACAATAATAATAATTTATCTTTATAGAATGGTGGAATGGTTAGGATATTAGGATATTAGTTGGTTACTGAATCAAAGAAATTCAAAATAGTTGTTGCATAAAAAAGCAAGTTATTTTTCCCTTATAAAATGTCTAGAAAGTGTGATCAGGAATGATGGAATAACTACACATTATCAGACTCAGGATCCTTCTGTCAAATTTTTTTTTTGCCAACTTAACATGAGGTTTTTATTCATCTTTCAGATGGCTGTGCTAGAGGCTTCTCTCTTAGTCACATTCTAGGGTAGGGGTGGAGAGAGGAGGGCACAGTTTGCTGTATAAAAGCATGAGCTGTAAATTACTGAATGCCAATGGCCTGAACTTGGGCATACATAGCTGCAAGGGTGCTGGGCAGCCATATGTCTAGCTTCCCCTTATAGTCTACATAAGAAAAGAAAAAATGGATATTGAAGATTGTCAGTGGTCTTTCTCACAAGCCGATTATAGTTATCTAAGATCTAACACATGAATCATATCTCATTAGAGTGAGACAAGTGAGATGGTTAGTATTATTTCTGTTTTCAGTTGAGAAAACTAGGAATATAAGTGGTAAGTGACTCAATTTGGCTTGGGATACAGGTCTTTTGATTGTGTATATCCTGTTTTTTCCACTATGTTGGGATGTTTTCCCCTAAAGTAATGTGAAGATAGAGCTCTCCTGACTGTCCTGATTGTACTCAGAAACTAAAAACAACTCACATTGCTCTGGCATCTTCAAATTTAGTCAATCCCCCCTTTACTCTCCTCCCTACCTTACTCCATACTCCCATCCCTCTATGCTTGATTAAAGAGAAGTTTCTAGGTCCCTTGCTTTGAGCTCAACAGCTGCCAGGAATGCGAGGGCTATACTTTGTGGTTATTTTAATACATGTTTTGGGAGCAGCCTTTCAGTTTAATCCTTGACAGATAAACTAACAGTAGAGAGATTGGGAGTTATTTGCAAAGACTTGCTGGCTGTAGGAGATTGGGCAGTTGTTAATCTTTTCAGCTGAGGTTGGGGAGCCCATTTTAATCAGAATTTGTGCAGGAATAATCCTTTCTTTAAATTCTGACCCAGTCCCTCCAATAATTACAATCAAGGCAGTACTCTTTGGAAGCCAATGTGTTAATATGACATTTAAAGGGATAAAATAGGCCAACTGAAATAGTACCAGAAAAGTACCAACAAGGGCAGTACCTTGATAACTTCCCATGGCTGAAGGAGTCTAGAAGTTACCATCCTTCCGGTTGTGTCTGGGGACTTATTTGATGTTATCTCACATATAATTTTGGAAAAGGAGAATCAAAATAAAAACAATCATGACTTTCTAGAAAATTTTACTCAAAGAAAATATAAAAAAGAAGCAAAGATAATTTTTATACAGATCTGTAGAGAGGACTTCTTATGATGGAGCCACTGAGTAAATGCATACTTGTGTTTGGGTGGGGAGAGAGGAGATCCCTCAGAGATAAGGCAAGAGACCAAGTAGATTAATTTGAGATATTTGAGAAACAGATGCCAAGATATAAATTAAACAAGCAAGAGCAGTTTGTGGGGAGAAATGCCTATGACAGATAAGGGAAAGGGAAGAGGAGTGACCAGGGACAGCCCTCAGATCATCATGCAGGTCTGATGCCTGTAAAAGCAGAGGGGGATGGAAGAAGGATTGTGCAGAAAGAGACCCCAACTGCAGCATGGTTCTAAGACAGTTTCGGGCATGCCAGTGGGGAGTCTCTGAGTCAAAATTGTCTGTTGGAGGAGTCCTGCATTCTGTAGGACCTGTGCTGTACTTGTCAGTTGTTTATGCTCTCTGCAGTAAGTTTTCTTGCAGAAGATCTATGTGGTGTAGTTCCAGGGCCATTGCACAAGGGTTCTCTGCTGCTTGTCTTTGGGGAATTTCCTTCCTTATCTGGGCTTCAGTTTCCCCCTTTATGAAACAAAATGGTTAAGGCCAGATGATCTTTAGGGTTTATGTATCTCTTCCATTTTCTCATTTTACAAGCAATCCCAACCTTTGATTCCCAAATGGTGGCTATGTGTGTGCTGGGCAGGGAATGCAGGCAGTGGGAGGTTGTCATGGAGAGAAATGGATTAATGGTTAGGAGGAAAGACAGATCACTGTCAGGTGCCTTCTTTCTGTCTGAGCCTGCCCCTTTTCTCTGTGCTCCAACCTGGGCTGAGGGCTGGGCTAGCCACAGCTTCAGCCTAATCTAATCTAGTCTATCAGAGAGGTAATGAACTATAAAAGTGTGGATTCAATTACAATTAGAGGGGAGTTTTGTGTTGGCTGGAGTCTGGTGCTAGCCAGAGAATAGAAACTCAGGCTGAGCTGAAAGGCCCATCTGTGCTAGCAGGGTCTGCCGTTAGGGGCTGGGCAAAACCTCACTGAACACAATGAGGAAAGAACAGTGTCCCTATCAGTAATTTTCTTTTAAGGAGAAAAAAAATGATTTCCTCTTTAGATTTTGTCTCCTTTCATGACAAGGTAAGAGGAAATAATTTTTTTCTTAGGTTGTCTTACCCTCATCTGTGGGTAGAGCCCAAATATATCCAGAGCCTTCACAAGTCTGACTTTCCCTGCTCTATCAAAGTCTCCTCCACTTCAGCCCTCCTCCCTTCTCTTCCTAAATGGTAAAGATTGATGCAATGAGTAGCCTGTCCTTTGGATTTTGAGAAAAGTCTTATTCCATTGGAACCTCCACAAATTCTGCCACAGAGCTTCCTGAGCACTCATTTGCCCTTTATCTCTGTAAGAGTGTAGTCGACATTTGTACTCATTTTTCAAGGTCCAGGGAAAGGATATTGACTCAGAATGTCCCCTCGGGGGGCTTTTAAAGAATCATGATGTTTTTCTTCCTGAGCATCCATTACATTTTGTAACTCTCAATGAGGTCTATCATATGTTGCCTTTCATTAGAGATATTTACAAACTTATTTTACTCATTTCAGTCTTTTTTACTCAATAATAAACTCTGATTTCAGGGATTCTTTTTTTACTACTCTATATCCTCTGTATTGAGCCCATCTTTAGCATTTAATTGTCATTAAACACAGGCTTACTGAGAACTAAAAAGACATATTTGAGAGAGACTGTTTTCTCTGTCCTCTTTTGCTTCATTGTTACCCTTCTTTCTTGTTTTTGACTAATTTTCCTTTCCAAAGAACACATTGAGGAGAGAGATCCAAGATGGCCGATTAGCAGCAGCTCAGGATTGTAGCTCCCAGTGAAAGCACAAAGAGTGAGTGGATGCCAGACTTTCAGGAGAATTTTTGTTGCCCACGGACCAGGAGATTCCCAGCAGAGGAGCCACATGGGTCGCCAGTGTGACTCTTTTGGCCAGTGCGGCTGTTTTGCTGGCGCCCCAGCACAGCAGATCTCAGTGCAGAGTATACGGGACTGGGTGGCCTTTTAGTTGGTGTTTGGAGCTCCAGGAAGGCAGAGTCACCCATTCAGCTGATTGAAAAGGGGACTGAAGTGGGGAGCCAGACTGGGAGATTCCTGGGCAGAAAAGCACCACGAATCTCAACACTGCTGTTTCAGCTGGCACAGTGGGTTGCTGCAAGGGAAATTACACAGATTCCGGCACCTTTTCAGTGGGCGACTGGAACACCTGAGAGAGAGTCGACCATTCAACTAAAAAAAACAAAAAGAAGAAAAAGCTCTGAGACAGGAAGCCAGGTGATCAGGCTCGGCTGGTCCCACCCCCACAAAAAAACAGCAATTGGAAGTGCTGAGGATTGAGAGTTTCACAGCAAGCACAGCTGAACCCGGGAAGGTCCAGCTCTGTGGGGGAGGGGCATCCGCTGAAGGAAAACTAAGAAACAGAAAAAACTTCGTCACCAACAAGCTGGACGTCCACTCAGAGACCCAACCTAAAAGTCAGCAATTACAAAGACAACAGGTGGATAAATCCACAAAGATGGGAAGACACCAGTGCAAAAAGGCTGAAAACACCAAAAATCAGAATGTCTTTCCTCCTACAGGGGATTGCAGCTCCTCATCAGCAAAGTACCAGGACCTGGTGGAGAATGAGTGTGATGAATTGACAGAATCAGGCTCCAAAAGGTGGATAATAAGAAACTTCTGTGAGCTAAAAGAAGGTGTTCTAACCCAATACAAAGAAACTAAGAACATTGGAAAAAGGTTTGATGAAATGCTAATGAGAATAGACAATTTAGAGAGGAATATAAGTGAATTAATGGAGCTGAAAAACCCAATACAAGAACTTCGAGAAGTATGCACAAGTTTTAACAGTCGAATTGATCAAGCAGAAGAAAAGATATCAGAGGTCGAAGACCAACTTAATGAAATAAAACGAGAAGACAAGGTTAGAGAAAAGAGTGTAAAGAGGAATGAGCAAAGTCTCCAAGAAATATGGGACTATGTGAAAAGACCTAATCTACGTTTGATAGATGTACCTGAATGTGATGAAGAGAATGAATCCAAGCTGGAAAATATTCTTCAGGATATTATCCAGGAAAACTTCCCCAACCTAGCAAGGCAGGATAATACTCAATTCCAGGTAATACAGAGAATACCACAAAGATATTCCTCAAGAAGAGCAACCCCAAGGCACATAATTATTAGATTCACCAGGGTTGAAATGAAGGCGAGAATACTAAGGGCAGCCAGAGAGAAAGGTCAGGTTACCCACAAAGGGAAGCCTATCAGACTCACAGCAGATCTCTCAGCAGAAACCCTACAAACCAGAAGGGAGTGGGGGCCAATATTCAACATCCTTAAAGAAAAGAACTTTCAACCCAGAATTTCATATCCAGCCAAACTGAGCTTCATAAGTGAAGGAAAAATAACTTTTTTTGTGAACAAGCAAGTACTCAGAGATTTCATCACTACCAGGCTTATTTTACAAGAGCTTCTGAAAGAAGCATTACACATAGAAAGGAACAACTAGTATCAGTCATTCCAAAAACATACCAAAAGGTAAAGAGCATCACCATAATGAAGAATCTACGTCAACTAATGGGCAAAACAGCCAGCTAGCATTAAATGGCAGTATTAAATTCACATATATCAATATCAATCCTAAATTTAAATGGACTAAATGCCCCAATCAAAAGACACAGGCAAATTGGATAAAAAGCCAAAACCCATTGGTATGCTGCATCCAGACCCATCTCACATGCAAGGATACACAAAGACTCAAAACAAAGGGATGGAAGAAGGTTTACTAACCAAATGGAGAGTAAAAAAAGAAAAGCAGGAGTTGCAATTCTCGTCTCTGATAAAATAGACTTTAAAGCAACAAAGATCAAAAGAGACAAAGAAGGACATTACATAATGGTAAAAGGATTAATGCAACAAGAAGAGCTAACGATCCTAAATATATACGTACCCAATACAGGAGCACCCAGATACATAAGGCAAGTTCTTAATGACTTACAAAGATACTTAGACTCCCACACAACAATAGTGGGAGACTTTAACACTACATTGTCAATATTAGACAGATCAACGAGACAGAAAATTAACAAGGATATCCAGGACTTGAACTCAGACCTGGAACAAGTAAACTTAAGAAACATTTACAGAACTCTCCACCCCAAATCCACAAAACATACATTTTTCTCAGTATCACATCACACCTATTCTAAAAGTGACCACATAATGGGAAGTAAATCACTCCTCAGCAATTGCATAGCATTTCACAGGTTTAAATGAAATATTGGTTGGCTGGTTGTTTGTTATTTTCCTCCCTTATTCCTTCCTGTCTCCATTGTTAAGCACATTTATTGGCATAAAAGAGGTTTTTAATACCCATTTTTAGACTGCATTCTAGCCTGGGAAATAGAGCAAGATTCCCGTTCTCTCTCCCTCTTTCTCTTCCTCTTTCTCTCTTTCATTCTTTTTTGTTTCTTCTTTTCTTTTTCTTCCTTTCTTTCTTTTTTCTCTTTCAAAAAAAAAGAGCACATTGACCAAGACAATTAAAAACACAGTAAATTTTTTGAAATGAAGTTTTTATTCCCTTCTTTTGCCAAGAACAGCCCTTCTGCTGTTCCTTGACCTAGCTATAATTGTTCTTACCTGAGATGCTTTAAAGTATACATGTGGGGAGCCCTATAGCAATATTTGGCTTTCCTGAAATTCTGTATAAATTTAGACAAGACTTTCTAGTATTAATCCACCTATATGCCAATATGGTAACATTATTTGAATACAGTTTCAACAATTTTTAACTTCCATTAAACAAGTGAGAAGAGGTATCCTTCATCTCAGCTCTAGCCCTTCCAAAAATATAATCTTGAGCATACAAAGTTTCTCTGTGTCCCAGTTTCCTTATCTGTAAAACAGGGAAAATAATCTGATCTTTCTTATAGATCTGTTGTGAATACATTGTGTATAGCAAATGATGTGTATTTGCCTCTGTATTGCTATTACATAAAAACTATTAAAAGCAGAAGATATTTTTAAAAACTATAATAGTCATTCATAGCTCATTACCATGTGCCCAGATTTCTTTGAAGAATTTGTTTTTAAAGGCTAACTTTTTTTTCTTTCAAAGGATACATATATGTCAAGGACTGAACCAATAATACTTTGAGGATTTACAAAATGTCAAAAAAGAGAGTCAGGCCCGTGTGTTCACACAGCCCTCGTTTAACTTGAAGAGCAGTTTCAAGATTAGATCCTGGTGACAGCTTAAAAAATGCCTATGGACAAAAGTTTTTGATTCTGGCAATTTCCTGAGATGATCGATATCTTTGGCCCCATCTAACTGTAATGAAGAACACCTGGTTCACCTAGGTAGTGAGAATTGATGCATTCTATTATCGAGTAGGAACCCATAGAGAGGAGGTCTTCTGCTTATTTTAAAATCAAGTAAATAGTATGAAAATCAGATGCAAAATAAAACCCAGATTAGCATATAATCACATTAGCAGACTAATGGAGTCAGGAGCTCAACACTTTGTGTAATAAGGTTGCACCCTTCAAAGGGAGAATAAGAGAAAGTCCAAATTGTTTATCCATCCTTCTATTTCAGTGCAGAGCAGAGGGTCCTGGGACCAGATGTGGCCAGAGTCCCATCCAGGCAGTTAGCACAGTATCACTTCCTCTAGGGGACCTATAAGAGGGGATTAGGGTCATCGACTGAGTGTGGCAGCCCCCTAAGGCCTGAGGGATTAGCATCTAATGCATCCAGCTTTGCAGAAAATAGGGCTCAGATGAGGATCTAACCTCCTCTATTCTTCTTTGTTTTTCAAAAGCTCTAAGAGTAAGGGGGTTTCTTTTTCTTTTCACACCGTAAAGTCCTTCCCATCCCGAGAAGCAGGGCTGGGGATGGGGATGCTGGATCTAGAGGTGATCTATCAGCTCTGAAACAGAATTTATTTTCTTTCTATCCACACTTCTGTTCCTTCTGGGCTTTTGTTTTTCTAGCTGAATTTCCCTTTATCCTTCTCTCCTCCAAATATTTATTATTTAATCGAAACCAGTTTCTTTGCTCAAGTTCTCGAAGGAAACGTCAAAACGTCTCCTACCTTCTAGCACCCTCGACTTACTTGAATCAGTTGTTAACCTTTGCTTTCATTCATTCAAAAGATGCTTATTTAATGCTTACTCCTAATTTCTGCTACCAAAATCATTAACATATATTGAAGGTGACAAGAATATAATAGACTAGAATTTAAGGCAATGATATATTTAGGCTGACTATAAATTTATCCAGTCCAACAAAAGGAACTTTAAATAAGATGGGTACAATGAAGTTATAAGATATTTAACAAGGTGTTTATAACCCTGGATCTAGTTTAAAATGAAAAAGCTATAATCCATGACTATTCACCTTTATAGCAGTGTTCTTTTCACGATACCTCTTCGTATACAATTGTTTTCTAATTCCATTTTCCTCAGATTACTTTTTGAAATAACTCAAAAAGTTGCAATGCTTATGACGTATCTACCTCTTTTGTAGAGAAGGAGTTCAGGTTGACAGTGGAACATTTTGTCCTCATTTTTTTTTCTCCCTCAATTTTGCATTACATGTTATTCAAGGGAACCAGAAATTTCTGCAAAAGACTCATATCTCCAGCCATTTTTTCTGAGACATAGGAAAAATACAATAGCAGAAACTGAAGAATACATTTCTTAATAATCTTATGACCTTAGCGAGAACACAGGGGACTGTGGAAAAAGCATCAGAGTTGAGCGGGGGTTCCAGTAACACTTCGAATGCTCACTACTCTGTGGCAGTTAGCAAGCTCCATAACCCAGCTTCAGACTTCCTCATCTGTGACTGTGAGAAGGCTTTACCCTCACAGGATAATTTTGAGAATAAAGGCTTTATATGGCATATGTCAAATGGCTGGTATATGCAGAATAAACCAACTAAGTGGTTATCTGTAGGCAAATAAGTTTATCAACCTCCACTGTATAAGCTGCCTTATAATTCGTGGACCTGATGTGACAGCAGGAGAATTTAAAGGAAGAACACAGCACAACCTATGCTCCAAAGGCATCTATAATCTTGAGAAATGGCCAGAATAAAAATTATTATTACATAGGCATTTTTAAAACTGCCACCAGGATCTAGTCTTGGAATAAAACCATAAGGCCCTGCTGAATCTTTCAAGGGGATTTATGTCTATTACGAAGACAGGGTATTACATAGCCACAGAAAATGTGATATTTGCTAATGTATAAGTATTGACTAAGTGCTACACAACACAGAGAAAGGAGGTTTGTACAGAGAGAAGACAGTTATCAAAACGTTTAAGCTGTACCTAAAATAGTGAAAACAGAGACAAGCAATCCAAGCAGTGGGAATGGCAGGGAAAACAGAAGCTAGAAGGTAATTAGGGTGTCCTGGGAAGAGGGAATAATATTCTAAGGAACCAGTACGTACATTGGCGGTCATCATGCTTGCACGTGCGCGCGCGTGTGTGTGTGTGTGTGTGTGTGTGTGGTTAAGGATGAGATCGGGTAAACTATGCTTGGAGTAGGATCAACCTCAGGTGTTTGGATTTGGCTCTGCTGACCATGGGGAGACACTGTGGCATTTCTACACAGAGAAATGACAAGATTCAATGTGGCTGTCTACCGGCTCTGGGAATGGTATGTTTTGGTGAAGTTGCCCTTAACAAACCGTTAATTCCTGGAGGAAACTTTGTTGTCTTCTTAGAGCGGCATATTTCCACCAAAACTTGTCTAGGGAGCTGTAGATTGCTCATTGCCTCTTTGATAAATGGAGAGTGGGTCAGAAGCAGGGATGGCTCATCGGTGTTCTGACCCCAGATCCTGGTTTCCGCTCCTAACACTCTGCAGGCCCATGAGAAACTTTTTCAAGGTGCCGGTCTGGTATTCAGACCCCATCTGTCATGATCCCAGTCTCAGTTCTGACTCTCATTAGAGCCATGGTCAGAGCTGCCCTTTTCAGGGCTACCTCCACCTCCCTCCCATCCAACCTCTACACTCGAACAATCAGACCAGAGTCAAGTTGATTGTTTCCTATGGAAATCAGCCATGTGGAGCCCTGGGGGAACAGCTCTGCTCTCTTGTGTTCATTTTCTTCTAGTGTGGACAGGGATTGGGGAGGGCAGTTTCCAGCCCTTCACATATGCCAGAGAGAGACTGGGACAAGAAAAATAGAAGAGAGACCTGGAGGTATAGGCAGGGGTTTAGGGTGGAAACGGGTAAGAAAGTAACAATGGAATTGCTTGCCTATGTCACAGACAATTTTGTTAGGGAAGAATTTTATATTTATAGGGCTATGGGAACTGAGAGAGGGCAGCCTCACAGCTAGCTATCCTAAATATTAGCATGTTAGGACATTAGCATTAAAGTGGCATGAGTAGACACCTCATTTGTTTTACTATCACCCCCGAAATGCCACAAATGAACAAAACATCATGCAAATTTGTAGGTCATTTGTTTATCTTTGTTCTGCTGGACATAACTGAATGGATTTTTAAAAAACTGATTAGTTACTCAGTGATGTTCAAAGAGCCAGAACATTTGGCGTGCAGATAAAATATCCGCGGATTTGACAATTGGTTTTATACTTCATCTGATTACTTGCTTCGAATCTCCCAGATTGCTTTCAAACTTCACTAGAATGCTTTGCAATTTGATATATACTTACATTATTTGTTTTTGTTTTTCCTCTTTGTTTCCTAGACATCTTGTTACATTTTTAAAATTTTGCTAGATACACCTTGTCCATAGCCCTTACTTCTCACTTCTCTATCCCATCTTTTGGCAATTAAAGCAAACATGACTTACTGTGTAACTGTATTCTTTTAAAAATCAGAACTTGATGTATTTATGAGGAAAAATGGTTATAATGTAAAATTAGGAATATTCTTGCTAACCAGAGACACTGGTGCAAATTCAAGTCTGAGATCAGCTAAGGGACCCAGTGTTCTCCCCAGGGGGCGATATGGGTGGATGGTGGGATTGGGTGTTGGATCAGAAGATGACTTAATGGACAGATCTAGGCAACTGATATTTTGGTTCTTTGAATGTATTTGAAAAACTTAGACACAGAATAACCATGCCCCCTTTCCTGGTGCTTAGTCTTTGACAGCATCTATTGGAACATGTTTTAAAAAGAAATTATAACACCTTCCTAATTTCTTTTTTTTTTAATTGCATTTTAGGTTTTGGGGTACATGTGCAGAGCATGCAATACAGTTGCATAGGTACACACATGGCAGTGTGTTTTGTTTGCTTTCTCCCCTTCACACACATTTGCCATTTCTCCCCAGGCTATCCCTCCCCACCTCCCCCTCCCACTGGCCCTCCCCTTATCCCCCCAATAGACCCCAGTGTTTAGTACTCCCCTCTCTGTGTCCATGTGTTCTCATTTTTCATCACCAGCCTATGAGTGAGAATATGCGGTGTTTCATTTTCTGTTCTTGTGTCAGTTTGCTGAGAATGATGTTCTCCAGATTCATCCATGTCCCTACAAATGACACGAACTCATCATTTCTGATTGCTGCATAATATTCCATGGTGTATATGTGCCACATTTTTCCAATCCAGTCTATCATCAATGGGCATTTTGGTTGATTCCAGGTCTTTGCTATTGTAAACAGTGCTGCAATGAACATTCGTGTGCATGTGTCCTTATAGTAGAACTATTTATAGTCCTTTGGATATATACCCAGCAATGGGATTGCTGGGTCAAATGGAATTTCTATTTCTAAGGCCTTGAGGAATCGCCACACTGTCTTCCACAATGGTTGAACTAATTTACACTCCCACCAACAGTGTAAAAGTGTTCCTTTTTCTCCACATCCTCTCCAGCATCCATTGTCTCCAGATTTTTTAATGAACGTAATTCAAACTGGCGTGAGATGGTATCTCAATGTGGTTTTGATTTGCATCTCTCTGATGACCAGTGACGATGAGCATTTTTTTCATATGCTTGTTGGCCTCATATATGTCTTCTTTCGTAAAGTGTCTGTTCATATCCTTTGCCCACTTTTGAATGGGCTTGTTTGTTTTTTTCCTGTAAATCTGTTTGAGTTCTTTGTAAATTCTGGATATCAGCCCTTTGTCAGATGGGTAAACTGCAAAAATTTTTTCCCATTCTGTTGGTTGCTGATTCACTCTAGAGACAGTTTCTTTTGCTGTGCAGAAGCTGTGGAGTTTGATTAGGTCCCATTTGTCTATTTTGGCTTTTGTTGCCAATGCTTTTGGTGTTTTGTTCATGAAGTCCTTGCCTACTCCTATGTCCTGGCTGGTTTTGCCTAGATTTCCTTCTAGGGTTTTTATGGTGCCAGGTCTTATGTTTAAGTCTTTAATCCATCTGGAGTTAATTTTGGTGTAAGGTGTCAGGAAGGGGTCCAGTTTCTGCTTTTTGCACATGGCTAGCCAGTTTTCCCAGCACCATTTGTTGAACAGGGAATCCTTTCCCCATTCCTTGTTTTTGTCAGGTTTATCAAAGATTGTATGGTTGTAGATATGTTGTGTTGCCTCTGATGCCTCTGTTCTGTTCCATTGGTCTATATCTCTGTTTTGGTACCAGTACCATGCTATTTTGATTACTGTAGCCTTGTAGTATAGTTTGAAATCCGGTAGTGTGATGCCCCCGCTGTGTTCTTTTTGCTTAGAATTGACTTGGCTGTGCAGGCTCTCTTTTGGTTCCATATGAAATTCATGGTGGTTTTTTCCAGTTCTGTGAAGAAAGTCAATGGTAGTTTGATGGGTATAACATTGATTCTGTAAATTACTTTGGGCAGTATAGCCATTTTTACGATATTAATTCTTCCTAACCATGAACATGGAATGTTTCTCCATCTGTTTGTGTCCTCTCTGATTTCATTGAGCAGTGGTTTGTAGTTTTCCTTGAAAAGCTTTCTTACGTTCCTTGTGAGTTGTATTCCAAGGTATTTTATTCTTTTTGTAGCAATTGTGAATGGCAGTTCGTTCTTGATTTGGCTTTCTTTAAGTCTGTTATTGGTGTAGACGAATGCTTGTGATTTTTGCACATTGATTTTATATCCTGAGACTTTGCTGAAGTTGCTTATCAGTTTCAGGAGTTTTTGGGCTGAGGTGATGGGGTCTTCTAGGTATACTATCATGTCTTCTGCAAATAGAGACAATTTGGATTCCACCTTTCCTATTTGAATACCCTTTATTTCTTTTTCTTGCCTGATTGCTGTGGCTAGAACTTCCAGTACTATATTGAATAGGAGTGGTGACAGAGGGCATCCTTGTCTAGTGCCGGATTGCAAAGGGAATGCTTCCAGGTTTTGCCCATTAAGTATGATATTGGCTGTTGGTTTGTCATAAATAGCTTTTGTTACTTTGAGATATGTTAAATCGATACCGAGTTTATTGAGGGTTTTTAGCATAAAGGGCTGTTGAATTTTGTCAAATGCCTTCTCTGCATCAATTGAGATAATCATGTGGTTTTTGTTTTTGGTTCTGTTTATGTGGTGAATTATGTTGATAGACTTGCGTATGTTGAACCAGCCTTGCATCCCCAGGATGAATCCTACTTGATCATAATGAATAAGTTTTTTGATTTGCTGTTGCAATCGGCTTGCCAATATTTTATTGAAGATTTTTGCATCTATGTTCATCATGGATATTGGCCTGAAGTTTTCTTTTCTTGTTGGGTCTCTGCCGGGTTTTGGTATCAGGATGATATTGGTCTCATAGAATGATTTGGGAAGGATTCTCTCTTTTTGGATTATTTGTAATAGTTTCAGAAGGAATGGTACCAGCTCCTCTTTGTGTGTCTGGTAGAATTCGGCTGTGAACCCTTCTGGACCTGGGCTTTTTTTGTGTGGTAGGCTCTTAATTGCTGCCTCAACTTCTGCCTTTGTTATTGGTCTATTCATAGTTTCAGCTTCCTCCTGGTTTAAGCTTGGGAGGACACAGGAGTCCAGGAATTTATCCATTTCTTCCAGGTTTACTAGTTTATGTGCATAGAGTTGTTTGTAATATTCTCTGATGATGGTTTGAATTTCTGTGGAATCTGTGGTGATTTCCCCTTTATCATTTTTTATTGCATCTATTTGGTTGTTCTCTCTTTTCTTTTTAATCAATCTGGCTAGTGGTCTGTCTATTTTGTTGATCTTTTCAAAAAAACAGCTCTTGGATTTATTGATTTTTTGGAAGGTTTTTCGTGTCTCAATCTCCTTCAGTTCAGCTCTGATCTTAGTTATTTCTTGTCTTCTGCTGGGTTTTGAGTTTTTTTGATATTGCTCCTCTAGCTCTTTCAATTTTGATGATAGGGTGTCAATTTTGGATCTCTCCATTCTTCTCATATGGGCACTTATTGCTATATATAGTTTCCTCTAGAGACTGCTTTAAATGTGTCCCAGAGATTCTGGCATGTTGTGTCTTCGTTCTCATTGGTTTCGAAGAACTTCTTTATTTCTGCCTTCATTTCATTGTTTATCCAGTCAACATTCAAGAGCCAGTTGTTCAGTTTCCATGAAGCTGTGCAGTTCTCGGTTGGTTTCTGAATTCTGAGTTCTAACTTGATTGCACTATGGTCTGAGAGGCTGTTTGTTATGATTTCAGTTGTTCTGCATTTGCTGAGCAGTGCTTTACTTCCAATTATGTGGTCAATTTTAGAGTAGGTGTGATGTGGTGCTGAGAAGAATGTTTATTCTGTGGATCTGGGGTGGAGAGTTCTGTAAATGTCTATCAGGTTTGCTTGCTCCAGGTCTGAGTTCAAGCCCTGGATATCCTTGTTGATTTTCTGTCTGGTCGATCTGTCTAGTATTGACGGTGGAGTGTTAAAGTCTCCCACTATTATTGTATGGGAGTCTAAGTCTCTTTGTAAGTCGTTAAGAACTTGCCTTATGTATCTGGGTGCTCCTGTATTGGGTCCATATATGTTTAGGATCATTAGCTCTTCTTGTTGTATTGATCCTTCTACTATTATGTAATGTCCTTCTTTGTCTCTTTTGATCTTTGTTGCTTTAAAGTCTATTTTATCAGAGATGAGAATTGCAACTTCTGCTTTTTTTTGCTCTCCATTTGCTTGGTAAATCTTCCTCCATTCCTTTATTTTGAGCCTTTGTGTATCCTTGCATGTGAGATGGGTTTCCTGGATACAGCACACTGATGGGTTTTGGATTTTTATCCAATTTGCCAGTCTGTGTCTTTTTATTGGTGCATTTAGTCCATTTACATTTAGGGTTAATATTGTTATGTGTGAATTTGATACTGCCATTTTGATGCTAGCTGGCTGTTTTGCCCATTAGTTGTTGTAGATTCTTCATTATGTTGATGCTCTTTAGCATTTAGTGTGATTTTGGAATGGCTGGTACTGGTTATTCCTTTGTATGTGTAGTGCCTCTCTCAGGAGCTCTTGTAAAGCAGGCCTGGTGGTGACAAAATCTCTGAGTACTTGCTTGTTCGCAAAGGATTTTATTTTTCCTTCACTTCTGAAGCTCAGTTTGGCTGGTTATGAAATTCTGGGTTGAAAGTTCTTTTCTTTAAGGATGTTGAATATTGGCCCCCACTCTCTTCTGGCTTGTAGGGTTTCTGCCGAGAGATCTACTGTGAGTCTGATGGGCTTCCCTTTGTGGGTGACCCGACCTTTCTCTCTGGCTGCCCTTAGTATTTTCTCCTTTATTTCAACCTTGTTGAATCTGACGATTATGTGCCTTGGGGTTGCTCTTCTTGCGGAATATCTTTGTGGTGTTCTCTGTATTTCCTGTAATTGAGTGTTGGCCTGTCTTGCTAGGTGGGGGAAATTTTCCTGGATAATGTCCTGAAGAGTATTTTTCAGCTTGGATTCATTCTCTTTGTCACATTCTGGTACACCTATCAAACGTAGGTTAGGTCTCTTCACATAGTCCCACATTTCTTGGAGACTTTGTTCATTCCTTTTTGCGCTTTTTTCCGTGATCTTGGTTTCTTGTTTTATTTCATTGAGTTGATTTTCGACTTCTGATATTCTTTCTTCTGCTTGGTCAATTCGGCTATTGAAACTTGTGCATGCTTCGCGAAGTTCTTGTATTGTGTTTTTTAGCTCTTTTAATTCATTCATATTCCTCTCTAAGTTATCCATTCTTGTTATCATTTCCTCGAATCTTTTTTCATATCTTTTTTTTCAAGGTTCTTAGTTTCTTTGCATTGATTTAAAACATGTTCTTTTAGCTCACAAAAGTTTCTCATTATCCACCTTCTGAAGTCTAATTCCATCATTTCGTCACAGTCATTCTGCATCCAGCTTTGTTCCCTTGCTGGTGAGGAATTTGGGTCCTTTGTAGGAGGCGAGGTGTTCTTGTTTTGGGTGTTTTCCTCCTTTTTGCACTGGGTTTTTCCCATCTTTGTGGCTTTATCCACCTGTCGTCTGTGTAGTTGCTGACTTTTCGATTTGGTTTCTGAATGGACACCCAGATTGTTGATGATGAAGTATTTCTGTTACTTGGTTTTCCTTCTACCAGTCTAGCCCCTTCACTGTACGACTGCTGAGGTCCACTCCAGGCCCTGCTTGTCTGGGGTGCACCTATAGCAGCTGCGGAACAGTGAGGGGTGTTACCAGTTTCTTTTTCTGCTATTTTTATCGTAGAATTATGCCTTCCATATGTCAGTCTTTTGGATATAGAGGGGTCAGGGAGCTACTTGAGGAGACAGTCTGTACTTTATAGGAGCTCAATTGCTGAGCTGTGAGCTCTGTTGTTCATTCAGGGCTGTTAGGCTGCTATGTTTAATTCTGCTGCAAGATAACTCATAAAAAAAACCCTTTTTTTTTCAGCTGCTCTTTCTGAAGGGGTTGGGGCTTTATTTTTGAGTGTCCGCTGTGCTTTCCTGCCCAGCTAGGAGGCAGTCTAGTCACTATTTGCCTGCCGAGGCTCCGCCCTGCTGGTGTGAGGTTCGCCCTGTTGCTGTAGGCTCTGCCCTTCTGCTGCGGTCTCCGCCCTCCTGCCACAGGCTATGCCCTGCGGCGGAGTTTCTCTGTTGTACCGGGTTGCCTCGGCTATGGCAGGCCGCGTCAGCAATGGGCATATACCTCAGTAGGGGCTGATTGCCTCGGTAATGGCAGATGCCCTTCGCCCACGGAGCTGCGCTTTAAGGGAACCTCCTCACCGGGAGCATTTGGAATCGCCGTTTTGTTTGTTGCACTGCGCTACCCCAAACACTGTGTCCCTGGGATTTCCTGGGCTGGCTCACTGTCCAAGTCCCATTCAGTCTCAAGTTCAGCCCTCTCAGGTCTCAGTTTGCTGGTTCAACAGGGCACCCATAACAGTGCGCTTTTGTATGGAGCGCTGTGGAGCGCCTCTGGGCTCCGGCACGGGCCGCAGCCGCACCGGCTGCCGGCTACACCAGCCAAAACCTCTGCCTGGCGTCCCACATCTCTTTTATACCTGGGAATTTCCCCATTCTGTGGGCAACTAAGATCCATCTGGAAATGTGTCCCCGACTCACCCTCTCCGCGCATCCAGCGAGAGCTTCAATCCTGGGTTGTTCTCACAGCACCATCTTGAGTCCTCCCCTTCCTAATTTCTTATAGAAGTGAGTAGTAATATTGAGAATAGTCTGACATTCAAAGCCTCCACACTTTGGTTGTAATCTACCACTCCAAACACTGACTCAAATACTTCCTAATAGTGTACCTTTTACACTTGCCAAACCAGACCATACTTTTTGCCCATTTAATGCAGACTTGGCTTTTGGATTTTCTCAGTTCAGTGCTTTTGCTCTTATGTATCCCTTTGCTTGAGATTCTTGCTTTTTTCAATCCCCCTTTCTCCCCTCCATGAACTATTTGAATCTTGCCTGACTTCTTGAAATCAGCTAAATGGGTTCTGGCTCCTTCCTTTAAGTTTTCATGATAGTTTATCATTTCATCTGTTATTTATTGCTTTTTGTCTTAAATTTCTTTTATTTGACCACATCTATGAATTCCCAACTGCAGTTCAGACCCTCATTTAGAGCAGCGTGTAGCCTCCTTTTATCGCATCTCCATTCTCATCCCCTCAGACCCTTATGCCTGAAAAATATATATTTTTACACATATATATGTATATGTATAACTATATATTTAACAAATTTAAGTATCTTTTTATCTTCCAAATTTGCAATTTGACACGTATTGATTGATTGGCAAAGTATTACAGGTTATACTGTGCTTTCCTGCTCCTTCAGTCAGGGCATGATTTATGACTGTTGGGGGCAGGGACTAGGCTTTAAAAATAATGTCTAACTCATAGAATCTGTCCCACACATATTTATTTGAATTATAAACACATGTCTAGAGTGTTCTTTACTTCTATAAAGTTCAAAATACATCTTTTTTTCCCTCTGTGCCCTTCCCATGTAGCAGTGATCCTCTGTGACTGTGGCATTCGTCCCTGAACCTGGACCTCAGCTTGCTGGGAGCTAAGCTTTCCAGAGAGGGCTGCAGACACTGGAAGAGTGACAGATGGCTCTGCTGTAGCAACAGTTTGAGGAAGGAGTCACTGAGGGGCATCCAGGAGGGGCGCGTGTCAGACCTTCCTACTGGGTAGAAGAAAAGACCCAAGTGGGGTGGTGTAAGTATCAGGGGTTATTTTATAGACTGGCTTTTGCAGATTTGGACTAGGGAACAAGTGCAAAATAAAAAGCTTCTTCCTTGACAGAGGCTTAAATTTCACTCTCTTCACCATCCTCAGAAGCTTCTGCACAAGTTACTCCATCCCTGCTCTCTCTTCCTAGTCAGCCTCTGTTTGTAACTTCAGACAAGAGTTCTTTTCTGATTTAACAGGTTCTGAGAGGGGTCAACACCTCTCACACCCAAGGCTAAGACCCTAACATGATGCTTGAGCTCTGAGTCATGATTTCTAGCGTGCTGGTGTTTCAAGGCTGGAAAGATGCTAAGGGCCTCTGAGATTTGAACCTTGAAAGTCCAAAGGAAGGATCCTGCAGTGGCAGGAACGACCAGGGTGTGGACAGGATTGGGGGCCTGCTATGATTTTGTTTCCATGTCTACTTCTGAGCAAGTGGGTAAATCTCAGGGCTTAATCGTGCTGTTGAGGGTCTGTTCCCTCGCGTGCAGCCCTGGCCTAGTCCCTCCCCATGGGGCCATTAACTCTGGAAATCCTAAACCCTCTAAGCCATTTACAACCAGCCCCTCAGGATTACACTGGGTATCCACCTAGTGGATGACAAAGAAAACTGCAGCTCGGAAAGACTGTTCTCAATCATCTTCTCCTTAGACTACAGGGAGAGAGAACAGGGAGGAGCAGCACCAAGGCCCAGTCATCCAGCTCATACTCCCTGGACCTGTCTCCAATCAGCTGGTGTCCAGTGTCTTGTAACACTTTTCATTCAAGCAAGTTCTTCTGAAGCACCAATCACATCACTTTCATAAGAGGCTAACCCTACCAATTTCTTTATTTTATTTTATTTTTATTTTTTAGACCAAATCTCTCTCTGTCCCCCAGGTTGGAGTGCAGTGGCGTGATCTCTGCTCACTGCAACTTCCACCTCTCAGGTTCAAGTGATTCTCCTGCCTCAGCCTCCCAAGTAGCTGTGATTACAGGCATGTACCACCACACCTGGCTAATTTTTACATTTTTACTAGAGATGGGTTTCATCATGTTGGCTAGGCTGGTCTTGAACTCCTGACTTCAAGTGATCCTCCTGTTTCGACCTCCCAAAGTTCTGGGAGCCACTGTGTCCAGCCTCTGAATTTCTTTAAATACACCATGGATCAAATTTTAGCCTCTTTCTCTGCAAGAGTATGATCAAGTTAGTGGCCATGTGGTCCAAGATATTGGACTTGAGTATGGCTTGGACAAGTCAATTTGTTGAAAATCCATTTCCAAATTGTTAAAATGAAGATGACATTTTTTTTTCTGTTTTACCTATTGATTAATGCTTGAAGGTTCATAAAAGTGTTTTTAAAATGTTATTTATATAATACATAGTGCTATGGTAGATGGTCAAGAGATACTGTTCACATGAAAATGTAATTTATACTACTGAGAAGTTTCATATTGCTAAGAATCTCCATCCTAACAGAATTCTGAGGGAGATCTGAGGTGTTCTACCCACTTCCTAGCTGGGAAATCTGAGGTACCGAATGAGAAAATGACTTACCACAGAACTGGTCAGCACCAAAATAAAATTAGAGCCTGGCTTCTTCTTATGAACTTCCAGGCACTGTTCATTAGATTACACTGTTTTCAACCATTCTAATGTAGACTCACTTATGAAATGATGGTATTGCGCCTGGTTCTTGCACATGCCTGAGCCAACAGTGAGAATTCAGTTATCCTTTGACTCTGAAGAAGTGGAAGTAAGTGCCCCCCCAGCCTCCCATCAAGGATGTTTGTGAATTTTTTTCAAAAGCAAATTTTTTTGAGTCTGAGCTGAAGGTGTGGAGGGGGAAATACTTACTGAGCATAACCACGTGCTGGTGGCTGAGATAACCGTGGGTTATTTTACGTGTATCATTCTGACTTTAATCCCAACAACAATTCTAGAGAGAGAATGTAATGAAAGAAACAAAGTTATATCACAATGAGAGACACAGAAGAATTTTCTGACCTAGATTGCCAAATGTTGGAGGAAATATTGGAGAAATAAAGCTCATGCAATTTTCTTCTCAATCATTTTAGATCTTTAAGGGGCAAATGAAACATGTTTATTGATTATTGGGGCCAAATACTGTATACATCTCTTTAAAACTCACAGTAACTATCTAGTATAATTATAATTATTCTCATAGATGAGGCAACTGAGTCTCAGAGAGATATAAAGAAAAAAATGTTACTCTAATTCACACAGTGGTTGAGTGGTGTGGGTACGAATTGCAGACGGAACAGACTGGTTCTAATGTCCATTCATTTTATGTTATACTACATTGATCTGCTCTGTTATATTCAGAAGACATAATACACACCTAGGTCTGTGCTGTTGAATACAGTAGCCATTAGCCGTATGTGACTATTTAAATTAATTAAAGTGAAATAAAGTTAAAAATTCAGTGCCTCAATCACATAAGTCAATATTCCAAATGTATAATGGTCATATGTGACTAGGGACTACTCTATACGGAAAGAGCAGATATAAGACATTTTCATTCATGCAGAAAGTTCTTGACAGAATACTGTACCACCCGATGAGAAGCGGTACAGTGAAGTGGGTGAGGGCATAGGCTTTAGGTCAACAGATTTGGGCTGGAATCCTACTTTTCCCACTGTTAATTACATGATGTTATGCTTGATTAACTGTACTTTTAAATTTAGTCTTCATTTTACTGGTTTGAAGCCTGAGGACAATAACAGATTTTCCCTCAAAGAGTTATTAGAATCAGGCAGAGCACAGAATTCCAGAAAATTGGTAAGGAGCCGGCAATAGTTAGCTATTATCACAAGCTAGCTACGGTTCTTAAAAAATGACTATATTTTGTTAAAAGTAGGCGCGAAAATGGTGTATACATATTTGATTTACTGTATTTACAAAATAAACCAGGTTGGTATAAGAATTTTCCTAAGGCGGATTTAGTAACAATTTTGTCCAGGAATATATTTGTGCAAAAATTTGGTTCCCTACTCAGAGTGGAGATACTCTATTTCATCCATGAATTCCTATGGACTCGCACAGTGTGCGTCTTGGTCCGTTTTTTGTTGCTGTAACAGAACACATTACAGTGCATTCTGGGGACATTTATTAAGAACAGAAATTTACTTTTTTTTTTTGAGACAGAGTTTCACTCTTGTTACCCAGGCTGGAGTGCAATGGCGCGATCTCGGCTCACCACAACCTCCGCCTCCTGGGTTCAGGCAATTCTCCTGCCTCAGCCTCCCGAGTAACTGGGATTACAGGCACGCGCCACTATTCCCAGCTAATTTTTTGTATTTTTAGTAGAGACGGGGTTTCACCATGTTGACCAGGATGGTCTCGATCTCTTGACCTCGTGATCCACCCTCCTTGGCCTCCCAAAGTGCTGGGATTACAGGAGAAATTTTACCTCTTACAGCTCGGGAGACTGGGATGTCCAAGATCAAGACACTGGCAGGTTTCGGATCTCCTTCCAAGATGGTGCCTTGAATGCCGCATCCTGCAGAGGGAAGGAACACCGTTCTTCACATGGCAGAGGAGCGGAAGTGGAACCACTTCCAAAGCCCTTTTCACTGCAGCATTAATTCACTCATTAGGACTGAGCCCTCATGACCTAAACATCTCCCATTTGGCCCCACCTCCCAACACTGTTGTGTTGATGATTAAGTTTCCAACACGTGAGTTTGGAGTGGACAGAAACATTTAAACCATAGCAGGGCCTTACATTTGATGGTCCTGTATATGTTGGCTGAACTGAACTGGGAGATGGCAAGAGATACAAAAAGGGATGGTTAGATGCATTCTGTTTTGTCTGGTCGATCATGTGGGACATCACACCACAAACCTCAGTTTCACATAAATGAGCTAAGATGACCAACCATCCCGGTTGCCGACCTGAGGACTTTCCCTGTGTTAGAACTGAGAAACCTCTCAGGCCCAGGAAAACCAGAAGGTGTAGTCACCTGAATGAGTTCAGCTTTAATGAAAATCTGTTGTAGGGTCAAGTAAAAGGTTTTTCTACTTGTATAGCCCAATATTACTGTAGCATGAGAGATAGCCATTTCTTTTATCATTAAAGTAAACAAATAGAATTCAGTCAAAATATGAATAAGGCTCTTGATACCAGAATATCTCCTATTTTGTTGTGGGGAAGGGGTTAGGAAATGGGAAGATACTGAAAGGAGAGCGTTAGTCAGGGAGAGCTAGAACTAGAAAAAGGTTTGGAGTGACGCAGGATTTTTCTCAGCCCCTTTGCCAGACTCACGGCAGGCGTGCCCTATTTACTTGGTCTGCCACACTCAACTCCTTGTGAGAGGGAACATGTGAGTAAGTGAGTGGAATGCGGCCAGCTGCTCTGTGCACTGGCTGGAGTAAGCTCAGTGTGGGGCCCGCAGTGGTGCCCAGGTGGAGGTGCCTGTCACCCCAAAACCCCAGAGGGTGTGTTACAGTGCTCTTGCAGCTTCGCCATCTGCAGACAGTAGTGTGTTATCAGCTCAGTTGGCCCCTTGCCTCATTGTGTGCAGTGGCTTCCCTCCATTGGCAAGGGCAAAGGGCCAGTGTGGCAGCCTTTTTTGGGTACTTGCAATCAGTGGGTTCTGAACTTGTCCAGTGTCCAAGAAGAATGGGGTTGGCCTTGAAGGTGAAGGTGGAGAATTTTATTAAGTGATGGAAATGGTTCTCAGCAGAGAGGGAAGCTGGAGAGGGGATGAGACAAGCAGGTAGTCTTTTCCTCAGAGTCAGGCCAGCTCTTTCACGAAGTCGAGCCAGCTATTCCCCAAAGTCAAGCCACCTCAGTGAAGTCAATCTGCCTCTCTTCTCTACTGACTGAGTCTGGAGGCTTTGTAGGCACAGGATGGGGGTGGGTTAGACCTTAGGTAGTTTTGGGAAAGGCAATGTTCGACTAGTAAAAAGACATTTGTCAGAAAGAGCCAACCAGGAAAGAGCAGGCAAACAGGAATAAAAGTTCTCATTTTTAGCTGCAGGTTTCAGGTCACTTTGGCACGAAGGTGGGGTTTCACTGGGGACTCGCCTGTCTGCCTAGAATTTCTCTGCCTCCTGCCTCTATCATGAGGATCTAAGCAAAAATTTTGCTCACTGCTTAGTTTACACATTTTGTTATTCCATATTATCATTTCTATTAGAAATAACATTCTGTAGAAGATCTGGGACAGAGAAAGACTGCAATGAATGTTTATAATACTGTAATGGAGTCTGCCCTGAAAACTGAAAGATTAAGTTCTAATCCCAGTTCTATCATGAACTATTTTTGATTGTCTGAATTTTCAGAAATTCAGTTTCCTCTTTGGACTCTGAAGGAAAATGTGGGCTCAATTGATCCTGAAGTTCTTTCTAGATCGAATACTTAGGATTTAGTAGGAACATCCGCTCAGAAGCCCACCATGACTTTTTATCAGAGTAGGCCAAGTATTGATGGTGCTAGCATGGGGATGTGCTGCCACCTTGTGGTATATTGAGTTATCTGCATGCACTAGCTTGCCGGGAAAATTTCTGGTTTATTTTCATACAATATATTCGCCCCAAGGAAAACAGACATTCACCTGACATTTAGAATCCTTAAAGTGTCTTCATTTACTTAGACTTTTTTCATGGCAATATTTTGTGGTTTTAAATGTAGAAATATTAAACATTCTTGATAAAATTTATACCTAATTGTTTTGATATTATAAATGGTACTTTTAAAATTACATTTGATTTATTTTTACAATTTCCTGTTGTTAGCATGTATTAATAAATTGATTTTTGTATGTTAATTTTGTTTCCCAAGATTTTGTTAAATTTGTCTTTAAGTTTTAGCAGCGTTTGCAGGGTGGAAAGGAGCCTAGATACTTAGGAATTTCTGTATTGCAAAATTATGTAATTTTGAATAAGGAAATTTAAACTTCTTCTTGACCAATATGTATGGCTTTATCTTCTTTTCACCATTGAGTATGATGTCGAAAGCTTTTAACAGACAACACTAATAAAATGCTTACTGTTGTTACTGCAATCTTACAAATGTCTGAAATACATTAATCTATTTATGTATTTTTGTTTTTTTAATTTATTTTGAGATGGAGTCTTGGTCTGTCACCCAGGCCAGAGTACAGTGGCACCATCTCAGCTCACTGGAACTTCTGCCTCCTAGGTTCAAACAGTTCTCTTGTCTCAGCCTCCCGAGTAGCTAGGACTACAATCCAAGAGCATGCAACCAGGCCTGGCTAATTTTGGCATATTTAGTAGAGATGGGGCTTCACTATATTGGTCAGGCTGGTCTTGAACTCCTGACCTCAGGTGATCCACCTGCCTGAGCCTCCCAAAGTTCTGGGTGGCGTGAGCCACCGTGCCTGGATGCATTAAGCTATTTAATCATCATTGTCCTCTGGGATATGTACTATCATCATTTCTGCTTTAAAGATGAAGAAACTGAAGTTTAAGGAGGTTAAATGTCTTACTTGAGGTCATCAATGACAGAGCTATCAAATGGAAGAGCTGGATTTTAAACGTATTCATTATGCTATTCTATTGCTTTATGCTTCTTCCAAGAATTCTCAAAAGTTATATTTATTGTGGTAAAGTTTCTTAGGCTTTGTGTATCTCAGAATATTATTATGATGCCCTTATGTTTACATTATAAAATTTTAGGTTCTAAGTTCTTGACTCAGTTCTTTCAGTGCAGCCTTTAAGAAATCAGATGGCAATATCATTCCTATTTCTTTTAAGATCATCTACTCTTTGTTTCTGAAGGGTGTTCCGAATCTCTCTGTATTGTAGATATTTCTACAGTTTTCTATAACATGTCGCTGTATTTTTCTCCTTACATGTCACCTTTAGCCTTCCGTGTTCCCCTTCTGTTTGAAATTGTTCACATATATATGTTTTATGTATAATTCTCGTAAACTCTCAATCAGCATAGCTGTTCTTAAGCATGAGCCCATCCAAGTTTGAACTAGGGGTGAAAATAATGAGATGGTGAGGGACTTCCTAAGTTTTAAATAAAAATCTATTCATCTAAAGATCATGTAATTCCATTTTCTTCCCAATTGCTTTGATAAAAAGAAAACAACATGACAAAATTATTGGCAGGCTGAAAAGCCTAACAGAAAACATTTGCTGAAAGCTGGTCTTTGGCTGTTTGTTTCCACTTTTATAATGATGATTAGGAAGCACCTGGACCAAGTCTGCAAGGCACCATGCCAAATGGAGCAGAAAAAAGTTGATCAGAAATTCATTAAATTTACATCTTGATACAAACTATTTTCTGCCTAGAAACAGTAGGAATATAATAAATCCCAGTGGGGAGATTCTGGGTTTTTTGGGTAGGACTGAAAATGAAAAGTTTTTGTGCTGTAGTTGCAATTATTAGATGATGAAAGAGAGGAGTTCTAGGAGCGCTAGTGATTGGGAGACTGGGAGACATGGTTTTTTGTTTTTTGGTTTTTTTTTTTTGGTCTATATGTAGAGTTCCAGTACAAACCCCCTAAATGATTTATGGACTACTTGACATTGTCTATAAACCATCAACCAGTGACTTTTTTGATGCTAACTCATCTTCTCCAACTTCTAAAACTGAAGAAGCTCCAGGACAATCTCTTTTGACAAAATTGTTTAATTGTTTAATTTAGTTCACTTCTAAAGGATATATTTAACATGAATAACAGGCCTTAGATTCAGAATAAAATGATTTATTCTTCATAATTGAAAAAAGAATAATCCATTTTTTTAATTTTTATTTTTATTTTAAGTTCTGGGGTACACGTGCAGGATATGCAGGTAAACATGTGCTGTGGTGGTTTACTGCACCTATCAACCCATCATGTAGCTATTAAGCCCCGAATGCATTAGCTATTTTTCCTAATGCTCTCCCTTCCCCCACCCCACTCCCTGACAGGCCCTAGTGTGTGTCGTTTCCCTCCCTGTGTCCATTTGTTTTCATTGCTCAGCTCCTACTTATGAGAACATGCATTATTTGTTTTTCTGTTTCTGCATTAGTTTGCTGAGGATAATGGCTTCCAGCTCCATCCATGTCCCTGCAAAGAACATAATCTTGTTCTTTTTTATGGCTGCATAATATCCCATGGTGTATATGTACCACATTTTCTTTATCCGGCATTTGGGTTGATCCCATGTCTTTGCTATGTGAGTAGTGCTGCAGTGAACACATGCATGCATATATCTTTGTAGTAGGATGATTTATATTTTTTTAGTATGTACCCAGTAATGGGATTACTAATTCAAATGGCATTTCTGGTTCTAGATCTTTGAGGAATCACCACACCGTCTTCCCCAATGGTTGAACTATTTTACATTCCCACCAACAGTGTAAAAGTGTTCTATTTCTTTGCAACCTTGCCAGCACCTGCTGTTTCTTGACATTTTATAATTGCCATTCTGCCTGGAGTGAGATCTTGGTATCTCATTGTGGTTCTGATTTGCATTTCCCTAATGATCAGTGATGTTGAGTTGTTTTTTTTTTCTTGTTTGTTGGCCACATGAATGTCTTCTTTTGAGATGTGTTTGTTGATGTCCTTTGCCCACACATAATGGGGTTGTTTGTTTTTTAATGTAAATATTTGTAAGTTCTTTGTGGATTCTGGATATTGGACTTTTGTCAGATGGATAGATGCAAATTTTTTCTCCCACTATATAGGTTGCCTCTTCGCTCTGATGATAGTTTCTTTTGCTGTGCAGAAGCTCCTTAGTTTAATTGGATCCCATCTGTCAATTCTTGCTTTTGTTGCAATTGCTTTTGGCAATTTCATCATGAAATCCTTGACTGTGCCTATGTCCTAAATGATGTTGCTTAGATTTTCTTCTAGGGTTTTTATCGTTTTGGGTTTTACATTTAAGTCTTTAATTATCTTGATTTAATTTTTGTATAAGGTATAAGGAAGGGGGCCAGTTTCAATTTTCTGCATATGGTTAGCCAGTTTTTCCAGCACCATTTATTAGATAAGAAATAATTTCTCCATTGTTTTTGTCAGTTTTGTTGAAGATCAGATGGTTGTAGATGTGTGTGCTCTTGTTTATCTAGTTCTTTTAGTTGTGATGTTAGGGGGTCGATTTGATATCTTTCTAGCTTTCTGATGTGGGCATTCAGTGCTGTAAATCTTCCTCTTAACCCTGCTCTAGTTGCATCCCAGGTAGTCTGATACATTGTCTCTTTGTTCTCATTGGTTTCAAAGAACTTCTTGATTTCTGCCTCAATTTCATTATTTCTAAGATAGTTTCTGAAATTAGCTATCTTTCTTATTTTAAAAATGCAATTAAATTGAGTTGAGATTCTTGATTTCATGTGTTGTGCACAGAGCATATAAATATTAGATGTAACTAGTGTTTCGGGATGTGGAAATCAATATTTATTAGAAACTTCTATTCCAAATTAGTTCTAGCACATGCTAGACATCAGTGGAGGGAAATTGGTGATACTGCAGGGTTTCTAAATACTGAGGCAAAACCAAATAACGAGTAGAAATTCTGAGTAGTTATTCTCACCGAGGGAACCACTGGGGAGAGAGACTCAAGAATTGGGGAGAGTTTTTGAAGAACCTACAAAAACTCATTAGCAAAATGGTCAGTTTTCAAGATTTTCCTAGCAGGAGAACCATGGTGGTAGATCATAATAATAGTATCTTTTAAAACAGAATTTTCCTATTCTCTTTCTTCCTTTCTCCACTTCAATTATGAAAGGTTAGAGAGCTGGAAGAGAATTCCCATGCAAAGAAAGACTAATCTAGCAGAGTTTAACTCTTCTGCCTCCATGTCTGTCACTCATAATTCAGGTTCTGCTATTGGCTTCAGAACATGAGCAGAAGAATCATTGTATGCTAGTTACTGCATTCATGGTTGAAACTCAACTTAGGGAAAGGGTTTCAATGTATTAAGCAGTGGGCTGCTTCTCCCCAATCCTCCCTAACAATTCGTTGTGTGGACTTTCATCTAAAAGGTTAGTGGCTTTTGCTTGGGATCAGTGCTCTGTTCATGTTCCTGCTGATCTCCAAACACATTCCTGTTGCATTAAGACTTGAAAGGTTTGTAGATGTGTGTTCAGGCACAGGATGCTGAAAGCTTGTTACTACTCTTAGTTTGTAAATTGTCCTTTTGATACCATCTTGTTTTCTTTTTGTAGGTATAAATAAAAACACTGTTGACAAAAAAAAAAAAGACTAAACTAAATCTTGCACCCACTCTTCTATTGCAGAGCTCTCTGCATGTGATATGTTATAAACTTTAAAATAGGTGTTTACCCACTATCTCTGTGTATTTTACATTATTATATAACATCCACCTTGATATCTGGTCTGTATTATCTATGTATTTGTGGATTAAATATTTATTAAACTAACTTCATATACTAATCCTTTGTATTCCATCCTGTCTTTCATATTTGTAGCTATGCCACCAAGCCAGGATTGAGAGAGGGGTTGGCATAAGTTGTTTGATATGCTAATAGGACTTCCAAATGGACACCTGGTTTTAAACAATACAGACTAAATTCATATTAAAGGCAATATTTGAAGTTATGATGGTAAATGAATACATCAAGTGTTTAGAGCTTTTGTGGATACTCTCAATAAGTTATTTTAGCATAGAAGTGAAAATAAAAGCGTAGGAACGAAATTCAGGTTGTGAAGTGAATGAATGAGTAACAACAGGGAGTCAGGAAACACCAGTCCATTCTTGCAATGGGAGTAGTAAACTGAGAGTGACTACAAGCAGTAGAGGAAGGAGGGTGGGACTGAAAGCTGGGGATACACGTTGTGAGTCAGATTGTAAAGAGTTCACATTCTAAGCAAATTTCTGGATCTTCAGCTTTGTAAATTGGAATTATCATAGCTCACACAAGTGAACAGTTTCTGAGATGATAATTCAGCATATCCATAGACAAAATGTTGAATGTATAAGGGTTTATTTTATATATTAAGTTTGTAGTTATATATACATATCACAATGATTGGAATATATCTGATAATTTGATACAATATCTTAGATTATTAGTTTTGTTAAGAATTAACAAATTATTAGTTTTGTTAAGAATCAGCAAAAGTGAATTGAAACCCTTTTCTGATTAAGGAAATTGTCATTCAGAAGATTATCATATAATGTACTTTTATCTAATAAAATGTTTCATAGTCTTTGTGAATAAAAGGCTAGACTTATAGTGGTCCAAAAAGTATACATTTCTTAAGCTGATTAATTGATCTTCATTAATCTGGAAGCAGGCTTTATCAAACAACCTTGAATTATTTGTTTAAAAATTATTTCAGGGGCCCGGCGCGGTGGCTCACGCCTGTAATCCCAGCACTTTGGGAGGCCGAGGCGGGTGGATCATGAGGACAAGAGAT
Source organism: Callithrix jacchus (assembly GCF_049354715.1). NCBI lineage: Eukaryota > Metazoa > Chordata > Mammalia > Primates > Cebidae > Callithrix > Callithrix jacchus. The sequence continues at coordinate 64,482,972 of NC_133510.1, read as the reverse complement.
GGAGACCATCCTGGTCAACATGGTGAAACCCCGTCTCTACAAAAGTACAAAAAATTAGCTTGGCATGGTGGCGCATACCTGTAATCCCAGCTACTCAGGAGGCTGAGGCAGGAGAATTGCCTGAACCTAGGAGGCGGAGGTTGCGGTGAGCAGAGATCGCACCATTGCACTCCAGCCTGGGTAACAAGAGCGAAACTCCATCTCAAAAAAAAAAAAAAAAGTTATTACAATGAAAAGTTGAAAGCAATGAAATAAAAATTTCTTATGTCCAAAAACATGCAGTACTCACTAACAAAACATGAAGGGCACACAAATGTATTACATTGGCTCATATAACATGAGAATATAGTATGAATGCAGCAACCTAAAAGATAAAAAACGGTTCAATATAAAATGCTGAAAAAGTGTAGTTAGAGAGAGAAAGGACAATACAAGAAAAAAAAAAACAGAACAAGAGTAGGAAACACCAAGCTTGGTCCAAAATAAAACAAAAACAAAAATAAAACTAAAGGGTTCTTTTGACTGAAAGATCAGTAAGAAACAACATTCAAAAAATATGTTCTGTCTCATATGCCTGAAAAGAAGTATACATTGCAAGTAATTAGGCTTCATATTTCAAATTGATAGACTGTGTACAACCTGATGACAGATTGTGGCAATAGATTTTTTGAAAAGGATATTTAGAAATTTTTCAATCGCTACTAAAAGATCCTAACAAATTAATGATGCTGAATCCAGAAATGTAGACTATGGAGCTTTAATGTATTTGTCTTTTAAAATTTTGAAAGAATGTCAGAACGTATAATAGAAGTATTCAGTAGACTTTCAGAAAGCAGAATAATGGGTAGAGACTGACATTTATGTGGGTGGAAGTTACGGAGAAGCCAACTTTATCTTCATATAAAGAAAAATGTTATCATAAGGAATCTTGTCCAAAGTAACTTGGTGATTACCCCAAGAGTATTCAATAAGTAAAGAAATCACACTTAGTTTTTGCTCCTTGTATGTCCTCATGGGATGGCTCTAGAGTTTAACCTTGTTATGAAGTTATAATTGACTTATTTTTCAGCCTTCTCTCAGAGGAACTTCTGCCTCCAAAATTCTGTAAAATGTTATGCTGCAATTCTCTGAATAATTTCATGAGATTGGAAAAAACTAAGACTACTATGAATTCTAGCTGCTGCTATCTTTGTAGGTCACCAGGGATCAGGGAGTTTCATTCACCTTAAATTTCCATTTTGCTCTCATCTTCAATCTAAGGCCTCTGAAATGTGTCAGCAGGGAGGCAAAAGATTTTCACGCAGTTTGATTTCATAGATTCAATTAACATTTATTCAGTTTTTGTAGGGAAATACCCATTATTTGCTGAGAAAACTACAGAGATTCCCAGTCCATCGTCTTCATCCTGTGTGCAGGAAGACATCTGTAACAGGTTTTCAAACAAAATTAAAGAACAAACTTTAATAATGGTAATGGGAAATTATGGACCTAGGCATAACCGCTAAGAACATGGTCATACCATGCCTATAAGGGTACTTATTTTTGCTGGGGATTAAACATCATTTGAGATATTTAATTTTGATGTGGCCATTGATCATTTATACTTTTTAATTTTTTTATAGAAGGAAGTAAAAAGAATTTGGAACTTTACTGTTTCATGTAAACAGTTTGTAAGACAGAAGAAACATAGGTTCAGGTAAGAATAATTATAAAACAATAAATCATACGTTTTTAGTATTATAAGCCAGCCAGAACATGTTTAATATGCTTCAATATATTTTTTCTCAAGTTTCAAAATGTTCTATGCCACAGATTAAAAATTATCAACATGAAAATAAACTTCAGTATTCCTATCTCGTTGCTTGAAGAAAGATCATAGCTAAATCAGACTGGGAGCATGATACTTGATATATAAAATCTAGTCCTAGTGATGTGTATTCTATAATCTTTCTTGTTTCACTGCTTAGAAAACCTCACAATCATAAAAATTCTCCTTTATCTCTATTCCAATTATTCCATACCAAAATTGGCTCTTTAACATTTTTTATTAATGGAGATGAATCTTTTCATAGTCAATGTTCTATAATTTTGCATGAAAATATTTTCATGGTCAATATCCTATAAATTTGCATGCAAATTCTATAATTATAATTCTGTAATTATTCTAAAGTCAGGCTTGCTCTCAAAAGCCTATCTGTACTAAAGTTGCTATGTTCCAAGAACCTCTTACCTAAAAGTTTTATCATCTTTAGTATTTTAAAAATAAGTGTTCTTTAAAAATTTAGGAGTGAGTTTATTTATTTATTATTGGTCATTTAGTAATAAATCAAAGGTGGTTATTACCTTGTAATAAACATCTCATCTCATGTACCAAACATATTGTAAGTTGGAATTACATTTAATTCTTTTTTGTCTTCATTTTTAATGCCAAATGCAATACTTGACACAGAATAGATGCTTTAAAATGTTAACTAAATGTATTAGTTGATAATCAGACAGATGAAATGCATCAATTCTCAAAAAACTAATATGTCACTTTCATAAAGTGTCAAAAAGTAGCATTTGATTTGGTATAAGAATTTAAGGGTTTTTTCCTCTTTCTCCTGCTCTTTTCCCTCCTCCTCCTCCTCCATTTCTTCCTTTTTTAAAAATAAGATTAAACAACAAGGCTTGTTAAGCTTGTGAGTTTTTTAAGAGTTTATATGCCATTGATATAAAAATTATATATACTTAAGGTATAAGACTTGATGTTTTAATATCTATACATTGTGAAACGGTCACCACAATTAAACTAATTGTCACAAGCTTGTGACATATTGCAGAAGGGAGACATACATGTAAAATGATTTTAGCATGTCTTAAAAGTCCTTACTATTCTCTATAACTGATCTCCTTTTCTCATTTCAAACCAACAAATGATGGCTGAGGTTTGAAACTGTTCCATTCAGCTTCACACCTAAAATGCTTCATTCTATTCTAGGAATCAAATTTAGTCATTCTCGTGTATGTTAAGCTGTAAGTCTAATTTATCTCCCCAAATAAAACCAAATGACTATACATTTATTTGAATAGATTTCAAATATATGGTGGGGCAGTTGGTGTGAGGACAGTGGAGACTGAGAATACTAATATTATTGTGTTCAATCATTTTTTCTGTTGATTTGAAGGTGTTTGAATTAATTTTAGTCTTTTTTGGATGAGGTCGTTGAGAGAGGTAACAAATGAAAGATGTAAGGAAGATCTTGAAGGCTTTGGGATCTGAGGGACTTTTGTAGAACACAGGAAAATAAAAAAAGTAAACCTCTTACACCTCTTAGAGTTGAGGGAAGATGAAGAGTCAAAGAGGAATTCTGCACGTTCTGTAATTACGATTGCTAGTGTGGCACTTATTTCAATTTTGGCAAAGATATTTTCTGGATCATTTGTTTGTTTTTATTATCCATACCACTCCTCGGAAGGATGAATGACATTTGGTTTAAATGCCACCAAAGAAGAAACGATGTGGTATGATCATCTTTAACTGATAGACAACTTAATAGACAGTGAGTGTGTTGCTTTACACAAAGACAAAAACCAGAAATATTTCAAATTAACCAAAGTTGTTTTGGTTGCTTAATAGGCCACCCAAATTCAAATAGGCTAATTTGGATGCATTTAAGAAATTAATGTTATTTATTCTTAAACTACTGAACTCTTACCATCAGCTTAAGAGTTCAAAAAATTTTCTATATAACTTAATGTATTATTTTACACAGTATGGACTGCATAAAATCATATATTAGATGGTATAGCAAATATAATTTTCTTAATTTACACCTATTTTTTTCTCAAGTTCAGAAAAGTTTGATGACATGACCTCCTTGACAGGTTTATGTAGATAAAAGCAGAATCAGTAAGTTTTACAGAATAAAAAACATAAAGACATTGTCTACATTTTATTTTTGTCCTTAAATAAAATTAAACTATTTCCAGGAGCTGAAGACTGGTTGCATTTTAAAAGATCCCTGTATGCCTATGTAACGAACCTGCATGTTCTGCATATGTATCCCATTTTTTTAGAAGAAATAAAAAAAACAAATAAATAAAAGATCTCTAAGTAAGACAGTTGACTGATAATTTCCCTGAGGTTGTAAGAGCTCTTTTGGTAGCAAGTTCATGTTACTTGGGAATGTACTTTTAGCTTTCTTTTCCCTTACTTATTGGTTTTCTTATTACCACTTTGAAACAATGTGTTTTTAAAGGAAAAGTGAATATTACATGATACTTTAAAACTTAAGGATGAGTCTTTTTTTTTTTTTTAGTATTAGGAATTTGCCGACAATATTTTGAAATCAACATCTCAATCACAAATGACATCTCATAAACCATCTTATGCAACAAGGTAGAGAGATGTACAAAAGTATCAAACTACATTGTGTTGAAATTATTACTAGGCTGAATACAAAATACTGTACCTGGGTCCAACCTCCATTGTTAGCCAGTTGTATTACCTTAGGCAAGTCAAAATAGCTCTCATCTTTCATTTGCTCATGTGTGCAAATGTAATGGGACAATGAAGGCATATGCCAACTGTAAAGTTTTCTTTAATGTTAAGTGTTTTTGTTATAGTAGAGAAAGTATAGAACATTTATTTGCTGACTTTCTATTATACATTGAAGCAGAAATTTGCCATGGGTGACAAGGGAGGAGACAACCATTCAGAAGTGACTGACTTCATTCTTGTAGGCATCAGAGTTCGTCCAGAGCTCCACAGTCTCCTTTTCCTACTATTCCTGATTATTTATGGGATGGTTCTTCTGGGAAACCTTAGCATGATTGGCATCATTGTGACTGATCCCCGGCTGAATGCACCAATGTATTTCTTCCTAGGCAATCTTTCCATCATTGATCTCTCCTACTCTACTGTTATTGTACCCAAAGCCATGGTCAACATCCTATCTCAGAAAAAGACCATATCCTTTGCAGGTTGTGTGGCACAGCTGTTCCTTTACGCACTTTTCATGGTAACAGAGGCCTTTGTTCTGGCAGCCATGGCCTACGACCGCTTCATTGCCATCTGCAACCCACTCCTCTACTCTGTTCGCATGTCAAGAAGTGTCTGTATCCAATTGGTGGCTGGTTCCTATCTCTGTGGCTGGATCAGTTCCATCATTCAAATCAGTGTCACGTTCTCTATGTCTTTCTGTGCCTCCCGAGTCATTGATCACTTCTACTGTGATTCTAACCCGATTGAAAAGATCTCCTGTTCCAATGTCTTTATGAATAAGATGGTGTCACTTAGTTTGGCTGTCCTCATTATTTTGCCCACAATAGTTGTTATTGTGGTATCTTATATGTACATCGTGTCCACAGTTTTACAGGTTCACTCCAGTGAAGGGAGGAAGAAAGCCTTCTCCACTTGCAGCTCCCACTTGGGGGTTGTAAGTTTGCTCTATGGAACTGTCTCTTTTGTGTATCTCACGCCTCCAAACAACCCTGAGCTTCGTAAAGTGGCTTCAGTATGTTACATTTTGTTCACACCTATGTTGAATCCTTTAATCTACTCTTTAAGAAATAAGGATGTTAAAGATGCCGTGAAAAAAGTCTTATGGAAGAAAAAATTTTTACTCTAAATGTGCTTTCATTTGTTTTTCTGTTTCTTGTATCAATTATTTTTTACTGCCTGGTTTTCTAGATGTAGACATTTAAAGTTCAAGTTAATTATTTGCTGAGATGAAGTCTTGCCCTGTCACCCAGGCTGGAGTGCAGTGGCGCCATCTTGGCTCACTGCAACCTTTGCCTCCCGAGTTCAAGAGGGTCTCCTGTCTCAGCCTCTCAAGTACTGGGATTACAGGCGTGTGCCACCATGCCTGGCTAATTTTTGTAATTTTAGTAGAGATGGGGCTTCGTCATGTTGGCCAGGCTGGTCTCAAACACCTGACCTCAGATGATCCACCCGCCTTGGCCTCCCAAAGTGCTGGAATTATAAGCGTGAGCCACTGCACTCAGCCAAGTTTATTTATTTATTTATTTATTTATTTTCACAAAAGCACTTTCTATTTGAGGCAAAGAGAAGTCTTCCTGAAAGGATTACAGTTCCAAGCAGTCAAAACTCAGCTGTTAGTGGCACCATTTTGACTTGGCAGATTTTGCTTCTCTTTGGTCAGAAAGGGTATTCAGGTTGTACTTTCTCCAGTGGGGCAAAGAGAAAGGCAAAGCAAACTGGAAGAGACTTCTACTCTACGGGCAGGCCTCGTCAGATCCAACATCAAGCCAGGCATGCTCTCGCTGGCCACTCGCTGTCCCACTGCTGAATGACACAGGCTATACTACATTTGCAAGGAAAAAAATGAGGCAGGAAACACAGGTAAAGGTCACTTAGGGATGAGCAGGCATCCACAGCTTCAAAACTCTTTATGGAAGGGGTAATCCTTGTGGGAGACAGCGCTCACCAAGGCACAGACCCTCCAGTTCCTGTTGTAGCCGAGTAAGGTGGTCATATCCTCGCTGCTCAGTTCAAAATCAAAGACCTGAAAGTTCTCAGCAATGCATTCTGGTGTCACAGACTTGGGGATCACCACCAGGTTCCTCTGCATGGGGAACCGGATCAGCACCTGAGCTGTGGTTTTATTGTGCTTGTCTGCGATTGCCTTGATCCTGGGATCCTTCAGGAGGGAAGGGTCCTCGGGCTTGGCCCAGGGCCTGTCGGGAGAGCCTAGGGGGCCGTAGGCAGTCACCACGATGCCTTTGGACTGGCAGTACTGGATTAACTTCTCCTGAGTGAGGTATGGGTGGCACTCAATCTGGTTAAATGCAGGCTTATACTTTAAGCCAGGTTTGTTTAAGATCCTCTCCACCTGGAGATGGTTGAAGTTGGAGATGCCAATAGCTTTCACCAGCCCTTCATCCACCAGTTCTTCCATGGCCGCCCACATGTCCAGAATGTTGGTGTCACTGGGAATCATGTTGCCTGACTCATCCAATGGGAAAAATTCCTTCCCAGGCTTAAAGCCAGTTGGCCAATGAATAAGGCAGAGGTCCAGGTAGTCCAGCTTCAGGTCACTGAGTGTCTTCAGGCAGGCTCCTTTCACCAGGCCGTTCTCATGGTACATGCACCACAGCTTGCTGACGATGAACAGCTCCTCACGCTTCACCACCTGCTCCTTGAGCTTCTCCTGAATGGCTACCCCCACCTCATTCTCATTGTGGTACACGTGGGCACAGTCGATGTGGCAGTACCCAAAGTCGATGGCCACCTTCACAGCCTGGAGGGGACTTCCAGGTGCCCAGCCCGAGGATGGGCATCTTGGCACCGTTGTAGAGCACGAGGTGGCCTGCCATTGTTGCTGTGCTCCCCAGACCCCCACCCAGAACAATACCAAGTTTATTTATTTTTTAAAGCAACTCCTTAAGTTGAATAATTTCCCATAATGAATGTTATGCATAAATTACTTTTTCCCAAGGAAATGTTAAATTGGAAAGTTCTGGACATTTATGAAAATGTGTTATGTTTCTGTAAATGTAATGTATTTGTCACTTTCTTTCTGCATCTTCACATAATAATATGTTAGGTGAAATGGGGAGGTATAATATTTTATTATTTCTCTTTGCTTGCCTAGGTGAAGTTTAGATACAGGAAATACTTTATATGGTGATTAACTTGGAGACTGTGTGTCTCAGCTGGTTGATATGCAAATGACATTTGTTATAAATGCTAGTATTGTGTTTTGGTTTTGATGACATGCCAAAGATGTGAGAGCATGTGTATCTGATGAAAAGGAAATAGAATGGAAAAATAACCTTTTCCATTAAGAGCATTAAGGAAGATAATACTCTTTGTTGAATTAAAGGGGCCAAAGAAGAAGATATATGGGCAAATTGCTTTGATTTGGTTTAAATCAAGATATTTTATTTAATGCTCTGTGAATGACAGTCATCTCTGTTTTTCTCTAATGAAAACATTTTCTTATAATTCCCTGATGTTTTCAGCTCATGCTATCTTCTGGATAATATCAATTATTGGTTATAAATATGCAGCTAGTGAAAGTTCTATATTGAAATGAAGTCAGCTTGAAAATCTCAGTTACAGATATCACAAGGTTTTACAGTAGTCTATATGAATGGTTGAATTATATGTGTGTGTATGTATGCATGCATACCTTACAGTAGCCTACATGAATGGTTGGATTACATATGTGCACGTATGTATACATGCGTATGTTTGTTGCTATATATCTGTGTGTTAGTTTGGGTATGAGATGTTTAAAAATGTGATTAGCCCTAAACTTCAAATGTCAGTTTAGAAAAGGGTAGTTAAGAGACTGCTCCACAGCTTTGACAAGTATCAAGGGAAGCCAGATTCCAGAAAAAGTCATGTCAGAGTTAGTATTTTGCAAATGATTTAAGTAATACTTTAAACAAACAGTTGCAATTCCTAAATCTAGGCAATATCACCAAAGACAAAATCTAAACCTAAGAAATAAAATACAACTGTCAGTTTTGTTCATATACTCGACATCGTAAAAACCTAGCATATGGATCTTTAGATCTATTTTTTTCTATTTTTGTTTAGTTGGTGAAGTCTCCCTTGATGAATGTACAATGGCATGCATATTTGTAGATTAAATTTTATTAGGGGAAGGGATTTGAGGTTAATTATTCTTATCTAGGAGAAGAGAAGGAAGCTACAAGACGTAACAAATCAAGGTTACATTTATCCCCCCTCCCAACGCCGGTCAATATGCCATTTCTCTTAATGCTTAATTTCATAAAAATAATGTTTGAGAGCACAATAGAAATTCAACTCACTTGGGAAATGAATTTTCGGTGTAAATTATTATTAGTCTGGAGGTTTTGCTACTTATACTGAATGCCCATCAGCCTTAGACTGCCATTCTTTGATGCATCTACTAAGTGTGAGTACTTAAAGACCACTGGGGATAGGCAGGAGAATATTGCATAAGAATGCAGCCTAGATCCATTTGCTTTAGTCTTAAATATGTTGGATTACATATCCTGCTTTGTAGCCATAATAGATTACAGTATTCCAGGGAATAACCTCATAAGTGGCATTGCCTAAACCACTTCAAATATTCAAATAAATCCAGAAAAAAATGGAAAATCCAAGACAAACTGCTTTCTTTTAAATTACCATAAAGATTTTCCTTGGTAAATTTTTTTTCTGGGTTTATATGCCTCATTTAAAAAGTAGTGCCCAATTTATAACTTTCTTGTTACTTGTGCCATTGAGATTCCATCAGAACAACCCTATGTCATGCCACATTTTGTTGGCTCTCATTAACAAAGTGTTTTATTTTAAAATTATGTGTAGATTGCTTTTGAAACATTACTACATCCAAGAGAGTTTGAAGTTCACATTCTGCATCCTATACATCAAAAGTTTTTATTTAGAGGAGACTTTAAAACTTGATGCAAAATCCACATTGAAAAAGCTTTTACTATAATGATATGATCTTGAGAGACTGAAGATTGTATTAGGCATCTTAAACCCTGAAAGTACCTGTAATGCATTGTTTTATTTTTCCTGGTTATAACTTTTTGTACATACACATATACTGATTGATCTGTAGCATGATATACTTCAGTTTGTCTTTAAATTTGATGTCATGTTGGAGTTTACCTAACATTAATTCTATTAATATTTGGTGTACTGATATGGAACTCTGGTGAAGGTACATAGAATACTGTTTTCTATTACCAGGATTACTAAGATTCTCTGACTCTGATAGTTGCAAATGATAAGCACTGACATAAATTTCACAAATATGTTAAAGTCACTAAATTAAACGTTGTTTACTAGCACCCAGAGCTTGCTCCTCTTGCCTTCAGATAGTTTCAACTCCTTATTATGAGATTTAAATTGTTATGTTGATTGAAGTAGCTGAACTAATAAAATATTATAAAAATGTTTCAGTGGGTGGATCGATACCGAACTATGTTATTTTTGCTCTTGTGAGTTGAGGATGAGACATCACTTTGCCTAATATCACAATGCCAGAATAGGTGATAAAATCAATAAAAATTCTGAATGTTTGTAAACTATTTTCCTAGTGACCTCAATGAGGACAAACTACTGTTGAGGGCTGGAGAGGAAGATGAAGAAAAAGGAAAAGATGGGTTAAGAAAAAAAGCAGGATATGTCAGAACTGAAAGCAAAATGAATGAAAAAGAATTCATTTCAAAGTCATTTCCTAATTATCCCAATTTTGTAAAAAAAAAAAAAAAAGATAAAACAACAAAACCCAAAAACTTTACAAATACTAGTGTCCATAATTCTTATGTTTATAAAATATGGCTTCTAGATTTTTGAAATAGCTCCTTCTTTCTTTCATTTGGTTTCACTCTGTTGACCAGGCTGGAGTACACTGGCGCAATCTCAGCTCCCTGCAACTTCTGCCTCCTGGGTTCAAGTGATTCTCCTGCCTCAGCCTCCTGAGTAGCTGGAACTACAGGTGCCCATCACCATGCCTGGATGATTTTTTGTATTTTAATAGAGACGAGATTTCACCGTGTTAGCCAGGATGGTTTCGATCTCCTGACTTTGTGATCAGCCTGCCTCAGCCTCCCAAAGTTCTGGGATTACAGGCATTAGCCACTGTGCCCGGCCCCTTGTCTCTTTATCACTTTTAAAGCATCCACCTGTTCAAATTTTTTGGCACTGTGAGGATTGGCATCAGCTTCCTCAGTTGAGTGTCTCGTAGGTAGGTTTCTTTTGTGACAACCTACAAAAACTAGCTTTGGATTTAAGCAAAAGGTAAACATTTAGTCATATAAATTTTCTTTTGCTCTGTCTGCACATACACAATTGTAACACTGGAAAGGATGAGCTTCTCCTGACCATTCCAGGAAACTAGAAAACAGAAAACAAAAAAAATTTCAAATGCAAGCCAAACTTTTCAAATGCTACTCTAGGAAATATTTACTTCAATAAATTTAAGGGTCTTTTTTCTTCTGCTGGAAAATCAAATTCCAGTGAATAAGATCCTTATGTTCCATCTTTGAGCATGTGTCTACTCATTATCCTAAAATCCATCTCATCTATTTCACTGTCCAAATTCTTTTCTTTCCATTTATACAATTATCAAACTTCCAACATGTAACATAATGCAAAAAGTCATGCCTTACAAAATTATTGTCATTCTATTCCTTAAGAGACACAATTCAAAATATCATGTGTTGCTATGTTTAGCTCCTAGTCTAACATCCCTGGTCGATTTCCATTCTTGTATGAAATAGTTGAGAATTCCATTTTAATAGTTTGTGATCTATGTACTGATGGTAAGCTATCATCTTCCCTACTATAGTTAATAATAAATAAATAAATAAATATGTAAACAGATATAAATTTCAATATGGAGAAAATAAACAATTTAATTAAATATTAAAGTTGTATTAAAACATTTATCAAGGAAGTAAATTTGCACCGACCTATAGTCCTTATTTGTGAAACTGGCCGTGAGGTTACATTTCTTATGACACATTTCTTTTTTTTTTTAATTTTTTATTGGATTTTAGGTTTTGGGGTACATGAGCAGAGCATGCAAGACAGTGTGCTTTTCTTTCCTTCTCTCCTTCACCCACATTTGGCATTTCTCCCCAGGCTATCCCTCCCCACCTCCCCCTCCCACTGGCCCTCCCCTTTTCCCCCCAATAGACCCCAGTGTTTAGTACTCCCCTTTCTGTGTCCATGTGTTCTCATTTTTCATCACCCGCCTATGAGTGAGAATATGCGGTGTTTCATTTTCTGTTCTTGATGACACATTTCTTACTTCTCTTTGTATTTGGTGTTCTCTTGCCTTTGATCTCAGTTGCTCAGATTCCATATCCAGTGAGGTTGTTCTAATCTGCATCCTGGATGGTTTTAATTTTGTGGGGTACATGTAGTGTAGTAGATACTCCCGGTTGCCTACATAGGGAGGCACTGTCTTCTTTCTTCCTGACAATTCTCACATCAGAAAAGTTTCTATCACCACTGGTAGATCTTTAGTTTACTCTTATGGTGCTTTAATTCCCATTTAGTAACAACTAGTTCAGGACTGGAAACATATTTTACTAAAATATACTTAAATCAGTTGAAGTAAATAGTCTGCTGGAGAGTTTGGGAAATACATGCATTTATTTTTCCTTATTTAAAAAGGAGGCAGAATTAATGAAAGAGTACAGCTCCTCAATTTCTTTTGGACCACATGAAAATAGAGAATAGGCTGAGGCAGGATGGCAAATACTTATTTCTTTTGTTGTAAAGTACAAACAAAGTGATTTTGTTCTATCTTCGGCAGAAAGGAGAAAAATTTTTAAATAAATATATAAATAATATATTATCATGCACAGAATGTTTTTGTTCTATTAAGAATCATATCTGTTTTAATAACTACCACTACACACATCATTTGATAAAATTATGATAAACTAAACTGACTCTCAAGAGCCCTATCCTTTCACTGGCTAAACTATATGATAAATATGAAGAAAGCGTCACATTTCTTTTTCATCTTTGCTGGTGACACTAATTCTCTGCTATTCCTCTTGTGATCTGTAGAGCTTTTAATAGAGCATTTTAGCAAGGGGCTCCATGAAATTCCATTTGTCCCTCATTACTTTATTAGTCCTTACTCTACGTCATGGATCAACTGTGCACGTTTACCAATTTCTTCATCCTTATACCACAATTACATGTACACTTAGGAAGTGGAAAGTGCACTATGGATTTTTAGGTTCCATGATACCTGTTAGGACATGAAGACACATCAAAACCCCATTCATTTCCTGTCTTTCCCTCTGGAGTCCTTCATTCTGATGAGTAGCCTGGGTAACATTCTGTGTTCTTAAGATTTGGTGGTAGTTCTAAAACAGGATCCAAATATCTCTAAAGGTCCACAAAATGTTTGGGTGTATACTTTTCTTTAGTGTTTAGTCAGCCAAAAATCAGCCACCAAAATATTCAGAGAAGGTTTGTTGGAAGGATTTCAGCTCATATCTTTGGTATTCAAACGAGAACCTTATTCAGGGGTATCTAGACTTCTTCATTTTGGTGACTGACAGAATTGGAAAATGAACAGGTTGTGAATGATAGTGGCTTAAGTTAGGTCTCTGTTGAGTAGATTGGTTCTCTCTGTGTGTCTCTCTGTCTCTGGGGTACCCACTTATTTCATTCCCCATGATTAACTAACTATAGGTGGAGATCACTGTACCACATCCATCTTTTTGACTAATAAGCCAAAGCAGCTATTATCATTTAAATGAAATTTTTCTTGGCTCTCTCAGTCAAATGACACAATTTGAAGTCTGCCACTCCATCATTACTACTAGTATCACGAAGATTGCTTTAACTTTACTATTGTCCCATGAACATTCTTAAGGAGAAACATCACAGTTGATTTGAAAGCCACTGGTTGTTTTCTTGGTCACTGGTAAATGCAAAATTTATTAACATCTCAGGGGGCACCTACCCAGGATATATTAAATAATTATGAAAGTAGGCCTTCTTAATTGATTAAAGATTTAATAGAAATACCTTTAGGAGTTTATTAGTATGATGCTGGAGATAATTTTGGAGATATGATTAAAAATATTATAAAATAGTTTACTTACTATTTAAAAATATTATAGCAAATTTTGTATTATTGAGTTAACTAGAAGAGGGTGGGGATATACAGCATTTTTGCAATATTTGTCTATTAGGTTGTTCCAGGACAGAGAGCCATCTGTAGGAATTTGATTTAGTTAATGTTAAAAAAAATGAGAAGTTTGGATTCATCATGAGATTTGCATGACCAAGGGCAGAAAGTCTAAGTCAGCAGCATTTATGTTTAACAGAACCTTAATTAAATTTGAGACATACAATAGATGGCTCAAAGTAAGCTGGGCATGATTTTAAAGGTGTGTTGGCAAAGTGAGCTAGCAATTGCAGAGAGATTATAAGGAGAGATAAAGAGGGCACAAAACCATAGCAGATGTGAGAGCCACTGGCAAAAATACAGCAGTGACAAGTTCTGTGGTGAGGTTATTGAGAGACATTTAAAAGTGTTAGGTCTAGCACCAGTTTTAAGCAACTTTCTTTGACCTTTTTCTGTTACCCTTAGGCCTTGGGAAAAGACCACTTTGCAAGTTAGGTGCGAGCTAGTGTTGCTGTGAGAGGCTAACAGATTGTAAAAGGTCAAGGAATCTCCAGGGAAGCATCTTGACTTTGGTGTTCAGGGTGGTAAATTCACAAACTGGTTGGACAGTAGTTTTAGTAGTTTCAGTTTAACAGCAAAATGAGCATGTGACCAGAGTCTGCCTGACAGTCACAGACAGGAGCCAGATGACAAATGAGAGTAAGTGGCAATGAGAATGGTGGGCTTGAGAATAGGCATTAGAGAAGTTTAGGGAAAAAAATGACCCTAAATTAATGAGTTTGGCTCATACACTGTTAAAAAACTATGTGTCTCTAATGGAGAATGTTAAGCGTCCCTTGCTATACATTTTGCTATTATTTCTCTTAAAAATTATCAAATTCGTCAGAGCATTTGTCTCTCTGTAGGAAAGATTTTTTTTCCTAGCTCTCTTTGCAGCTCTATGTTGCCTTGTAATAAATTTGTCCAAGTAAAAATATTCTTGAATTTGAGAGTAAAATATAAGGACAATACACAGCCAGCCTTTTGGAGAGAGACTGGGCATTTTCCGGAACACTTGATTTTGAAAGCTGAGCAAGGAAGGGGCTCTAAAAATATAGAGTAAACTCAGACAATATTCTCCTTCTCACAGTTGGAGCAGAGTATATCTTCCATTCACATGAAAGATATTTTTAACCTATTTCCAAATACCCTTGACTGGTCAAAAAATGTACTATAGTGCTATAGGGTAGTGCTATATAAGTGGATCACAAGCTAAACATGAGTTTAGAGAAACATTAAATTTAGAAATAATCTAAAACTTATAGAGAATTTCTGGCAGAAAATAAAAATCTTTTAAAATAAACCATTTGAGAGTAAGTTGCCAACATAATACTCCATCTTCCCCAGACACTTTCTTGTGCAATTCCTACCAACAAAGACATTCTCCTGCATAATCATATTTCTGTACTTAGAATCGGGATTGCTTTACTATCTTCTAAACCTCGGAATTGACCAATTGTCCCAAAGCCATCATTGATAGTAAAAGGAAAGGTAATATTTAAAGTTTAGAGTCACATTTTGCATCCAGATGTATGTGTAAGTCTTCTTAAATATAGAACATTTCCTCAGTATTTCTTTGATGTTCCTTGATTTTTTTTGTCTTGATATTCTTGATGATTTCAGGCCAGTTATTGGGTAGAATGTCCCTCAATTTGTGTTTTTCTGATTTTCTTAATGATTGAATTCAGGAATGTATCCTTGGCAGGACTATCAAGCAAGTGGAGTGAGTCATGTTTACATTATGTTCTCTCAGTGGCACACAATGTCAATCTGTCCCAAACCTGGTGATGTTTACTTGATCATTTGATTAAAATAGTATCTGCTATCTTTATCCTCTGTAAATTTACTTTCTTTTTTTGTAATTAATATTTTTATTAAATATTGTGAGTCCATATAGATATTCTACTTCTCTAAGTTTTGAACAATTTATTTATTTATATCAGCATGAACTCATGGTTTTCTATTTTATTTAATGTTTTTGTTTTTGAGATGGAGTTTCATTCTGTCATCCAGGCTGGAGTGCAGTGGTGTGATCTCAGCTCACTGCAACCTCCACTCCCTGGTTCAAGTAATTCCCCTGCCTCAGCCTCCCAAATAGCTGGGATTACAGGCACACACCACCATGCCCAGCTAATTTTTGTATTTTTAGTAGAGATGGGGTTTCACCATGTTGGCCAGACTGGTCTTGAACTCCTGACCTCAGGCAATCTGCCTTCCTTGGCCTCCCACAGTGTTGGGATTACAGGTGTGAGCCTTAGTACCTGGCCTATTTAATGCGTTATAATATATTATTGACATTATTTATTTTGTTGCTCAAATTGTCCCCAATTTAACCGGTGGGAGTTTCTTTGAGCTAGCTTCTATGTTTGTTTTTGACTTATCTCTAACATTCTTTTAAAACTTTATACTTTTTTACACAAAACAACCTATCATATTTTTCTGTCTTTGCCCATCTGATATGAAATTAGCCTTTTCTCCAAGGATCCCTAGTTCCTTTTAGTGGAGAAATCAAGATATGGGTGATGTGCATTCAATGTTATTGCTGTTTAGCTGCTGGTAGTCTCTTAGTTGACAGACATACATATGTATATATGTATATGTACACAGCCACATAAATTCATATATGTATGCATACATGTATGTGTACATAACATCATTTGCATCTACATTTCTGTATTAAAAGGTCTTGTGACAGTTTGCTGAGAATGATGGTTTCCAGATTCATCTGTGTCCCAGCAAAGGACATGAACTCATCCTTTTTTATGGCTGCATAGTATTTCATGGTGTATATGTGCCACATTTTCTTTATCCAGTCTACCATTGATGGACATTTGGGTATATACCCAAAGGATGATAAATCATTCTATTATAAAGACACATGCACACATATGTTTATTGCATCACTGTTCACAATAGCAAAGACTTGTAATCCATCTTCATTACAGTTATCATGATTGTATTTCCCACCACATTAACCATGTAAAACATCAAGAACACCAGGAATAAGAAGACCTGTAGCTTTGGGAGTGTTCTAAATCCCACCAGAATAAATTCAGACACCTTTGAGTTGCTCCTGTTTAGCTCATTCTTCATAGGTGAGACATAGATGAAACTGGAGAGATGGTAAAAATGAAGGAAATAAATAATGCTTTAATAAAAATAACTGGTAAACCCACATAAATATTCATTGTATTGTTTCCCATATTTTAAAAAATACCAGTGAACAAAAAGAATAGATTACTATTTTTAAAAAGTCTTCCTAGTGAAGAGTTCAATCTGATTGGTAAGTCTTTTCAGATATACTTCTTTGCAAATAAAATGCAGAGTTCCTTCAAAGTATACTTTGAGGAAATGGAGATTTTGGGAAAGTATTGGAAACAGGAGGAGTTTTGTTTTGTTTGTTGATTTTATTACTGCCACTGAAAGTTACCTCCCTTAGTGGAAGATATTTCTCATAGACATTATAGTTTACTTCAGATTTTTATTTATAATAAAAATAAAGTTAAATTAATAGTCTTATTTTATTTTTAATAATTATTTAGTTTATTTACTATAGAAAAATAATGTATAATATTGTATGTCTTATGTTAGAAGGAAATCTTAAGATCTTGATAAAAGCTTCATCATTTTACATATCAACCTCATATTATTATGTCTTTCATTATTTTTGCCTCTATGGCCACATAAATTTTTAGTTGTGACATAAATTCTTGTCTGCTAAAAGCAATACTGGTTTTGTATACATTTTCTAACCACAATGAAATCAGACTTTTATTTGCCTTCTTTCTTCTCAACCTTTTTTCCATCTTTCCTTAACTCTTTTCCTCCCTTCGGAATTTGAACATAGAAATCAAAGTGGAATAACCTTATACTTACTGAACAAAATAATAAAACAAAAACAGTTGCATAAGTGCTTGATTCTTCTTTTCACATAATTTATACAAAGAGATATTCACTGTTTTCAAAATCTGAATAGACTATAACCCTTACTTTTAGGAACTCATATCTTGTCTCTACTGTAAACACCATGCTGATATTAGTCAGAAAATTAATACAGAGAATAAGTTAACGGTCGATGAAAGCACTGAAAAAATGTGGTACATATACACCATGGAATACTATGCAGCCATATAAAGCATGAAGTCACAACCTTTGCAGCAACATGGATGGAGCCTCTGAAACAAGGCACACAGACTTTGTATTCAGAACAACTCCTGTATGTCTTTCATATAAAGCTCCTCCTTTTATGCCCCTCTCTTCAGCCTAAAGTTAGAGCTATGAGCTGGCTGTTTATCCATTGTTAGTTTTGGAAAGAAAGTTACTTTCCTTTCACTGTTCTTTGTCCTTGTCATTGGCTTTGCAAGTGGTGAGCAGTGGAGCCTTCACTTGGTTACAAAATGATCATATGACTGCTTGCCCTTACTAGTTTTTTTGTTACTTTAATATCTCCTTTTTCTGTAACTTTGTTATGAAATGATCATATGACTGCTTACTCTTTCTAATTTCTGTGTTACTTCAATATCTCCTTTTTTTCTTTAGTCTATCATTGATGAGCATTTAGGTTGATTACATGTGTTTGTTATTGTGAATAGCGCTGCAGTAAACATACATGTGTGTATGCCTTTGTGGTTAAATAATTTATATTTTGGGAGTATATGCCCAATAATAGGGTTCCTGAGTCAAACGATACTTCTAAGTTCTTTGGGAAATTGCCACACTGTTTTCCAGATTTAAAAAATCTGTCTTTGCTCATTAATATTGGCATGGCTTGAAGCCCATATTAACATTATAAACGACTCTAGCAGGTTTCCTGACTTCAGTCCAATCCCCCTTTAATCAATCTTCCATGCAGCCCAGGAAGGGTTTCTCTGATGACCAACCACGTTCTTTCAGGAGCCCCACTTTGTGATCTCTATAAGTACTTTTGGCAAAATGTCTGGATTTTGGTTTTATGCCCAAGGATTCGTCAACTACCCATGACTGTGTGTAGGAGGGATGGGCAATCCAAAAGATGAAAACCAGGCAAAACTATGCTAAAGCACTATGACAAAACTCAAAATGCTGTTCTACAGTATGCCACAAGAATCAACAGATATAAATTACGTGAAATAAAATGTTGAAGACCAGGGAGAGGGTTTATCAATAAAAATACTTCCCTGATATTCAGGGTGTCTCCAACATCCAAGATTTTCAGAATTACTGATATCTTGGGGATAAAAAGTAAAATATGGAAAGAATACATCACATGAAACAATTTACTAAGAGTATTTTTATGACATTTAGGAGGGTAACTTTTATTAATGACCACAGGTGTATTAAATAAATAGCCACAGTACCATTGGTGAAAGAGAAATAATAATCAAAGAATAGTATTTTTCTTCTCTAGAAGTTTTTTTAGAGCTTCTTGGACATCTTTGTTTCTCAGAGAGTAAATCAAAGGATTCAACATGGGAGTGACCAGGGAGTAACATAAGGATGCTACTTTACTCAGCTCAGGAAATCTGTCAGGAGTGAGATACATAAAAAAGACAGCACCATACAGCACACTCACGACTCCCAGGTGAGAGCTACAAGTGGAGAAAGCCTTCTTACGCCCCTCGGTACAGCGTATCTTTAGAACTGTGGACACAATATACATGTAAGATACAATAATGACTATGATAGTAGGCAAGATAATAATACATGATAAGGAAAAAGATATCATTCTATGAATAAAGAGATCAGAACAAGACAGTCTCTGAAGTGGGCGAGTATCACAGTAAAAGTGGTCAACAGCCCGAGAAGCACAAAAAGACAGAGTAAATGTCATGCTGGTCTGAATAACTGAGCTAATGCAGCCACAAAAATAGGAACCGGCCACCAACTGAGTACAGAGACGTGCTGACATTTGAACAGAGTAGAGAAGAGGGTTGCAGATGGCAACAAAGCGGTCATAAGCCATGGCCGCCAGGAGAAATCCCTCAGTCACAATGAAGAGGGCAAAGAGAAAGAGCTGGGTCACACAGCCTGCAAAGGAGATGGACTTGCTTTCAGACCAGAAGTTGATCATAGCCTTGGGTGCAATAACAGATGAGTAGAAAAGATCAATGAAGGAGAGATTGCCTAGGAAAAAATACATTGGTGTGTTCAGCCGAGGATCAGTCATAATAATGGCCATCATCCCAACATTCCCTATAAGGATCATGGCATAAACAAACAGAAATAGCAGGAAGAGGAGAATGTGGAGCTCTGGGCAGACCCTGAAGCCTGCAAGAATGAAGTCAGTCATTTCTGAGCGATTGCTTGTTCCCCTGTCACCCATGGTAGAAACCTGCTGAGAGGCACAAGGCAAAATATACAAATAAACTCTTGGCATGGATCCTAGCATTACAAATAATTTCTAATAGTATTAGGATTTACAAAGCTATTTTACAATCATTATTCATTTTAGCCTCATAAATATGCTGTGACTTAAAGCCAACCAATTGTTGCTGAAACCAAAGATTGGTTGTATTTCTTAATTCTTTAGGTGGTAGAGTTAGGTTTCTTACCTCTGCATCTAATGCTTTTCTACCCAAATGCCTTTCACATTTACAAGGATCACTTCTCTATACATTTCCCACTCATGCTTTGCACAATAACTTCACCATCATGAAGCAGTGACTGGAAAACAGCACAACTAATTTATTAAATGACTTTGGGAAGCACATGAGGTAGTTTGGGTTTGGAGATACTTGGGTATCAGTAGTAGATATTAGTAGTCAAGTTTAGGGAAATGGGGGCTTAATTGGGAGTACCAACAGATATGAAGAAAGTGATTGAGTTAAAAAAAATAAAACCTACTTGAAAAGCACAATTACCTTTTGCAGGTCATGAAAACTGGATTCTGATGGAAGTCATATACCAAGCACAAAATTATTAGTACTCATATTCAAGAATTTCTTTCCCAGACGGGCCATCAGAACCCTTTCATAAAGAAAACTTCCTTTCATTTCTTGATCCCAAGACCTGAAGTTTTTTTTTTTTAACTTTTATTTTAAGTTCAGGGATGTAAGTGCAGGTTTGTCACATAGGTAAATTTGTGTCTTGGGGTTTTGCTGTAGAGATCATTTAATCATCCAGGTATTAAGCCTAGTACCCATTAGTTATTTTTCCTGATCCTTTCCCTCCTCCCACCCTCCACCCTCCAAAAGGCTCCAGTGTGTGTTTTTTCCACTCTATGTGCCCATGTGACTTGTAGTTCTTTAAGAACAGATCTACAGTAGAAGCCTTCTACAGATAAAGGAGTTACTTTAGAAATTAATACTGCAAAGGATGCAAATGGGGACATTGTTTATTATAATTTTATTTGCCCTGAATACAGCTTTTGTAGCCATTGTTAACTCATTACCACTCAAATAGATTTTTTAATTACATATATTCATAATACAAGCCATCTTTCTTTGCCCTAAGGGCTTTATGTGCATGTTTCTGTGTAGGCAGCAATAATAAAAAATATGTATATGGCACTTTTTATGTGGCAGACATTTTTCTAAACGCTTTCATAATAGTTCATGTAATCCATACAATAATAACATGAGGTGGGTATTAGTATACTCTCAAATTTACAGATGAGGAAATTGAGGTACAGAGAAATGAAGTCTGCTGAAATTCACTTACTAGAGTCAGAATCAAGATTTGAAGCCAAGAAAACTGGCTCCAGAATCTATGCTTTTAATTATCATTAATGATTAATCACTGTACTATATCACCTTTTGATAAAGGGCCCCTCCTATTCCCCTACCTTACTTCTGCTTGTACTTTAGAGTTTAGTTAAAATTTCATATTTTCAAAATAAAATCTCTAATTCTTCAACCTGGGTCAAAATGTCTCATCTAAAGGCAATTGGAAGAGACCAACTGTCACCCCATATTTTAATATTGAGATTACATATTAATTATTCATCACTTGACAATAACTTACTTAAGACAAAATTTAATTTGTTCTCCATGTATTGTCAGCATAACTTTATGTGTCTGGTAAATGGCAATTAATCAATACATATTTATCATAGATAAGAGTTGAATGGTAATGATTATGCAGTAACAGAGAAAAACATAAAAACTATCTAATACTGCGGTGGTTAGTATGGGCTTTAGATTAAAATAAATCTAGATTCCACTTCTGCTTCTCTCACTTTCTAAATGGGACTTTGGACATGTTACTTATGTTCTTTCTCTATGCTACCGTATTCTCATATATAAAATGGAAACGAGAATCCTCAAAGGTTTATTGGGAATAGAAAATGACATATCTACATAAATCACTTAGCACCGCTTATGGTAAAGTAAGTATTCAGCAAATGTTAGCCATTATTTTTATTATACTTCTCAGTGCTCAGTTTCACTGTTCATACCAAATAGTGCTTATTAGGTTGAAGGTTAATAATATATATGATTGCTTTTGGACAAAACATTCTCAGTTGAGGAGAGGAATCAATCTATTAAAAGTTTAGAGAGAAAAAAGAAATCTTGGAGAAATGGAATATTTTGCCTGAGCAAAGAATTATTAAGCGAAAAGTTGCATAATATATTATCAAATAAAATATTCACCAGTTTTATCAAAAATTAAATATGTAAATGTTAAAAAGTAGTAAGATCTTACATGAGATTGCACTTAGGGTCTGGAGATGTGTAAGATATTTAAGAAGTGAAAGAAAGCATGAAACATCATTTTTTGAAAAATGATATATCTCATTTATCTTCCTTTTATTCTCACCTAGAGGTAAGAACACAGATTATTTTAATTTACAAGATTTATTCCTATCAAACCCACTCCAACATTATAATATTATTCTTAAATATTAATTATTCCTTACTTGACAATAATATCCTTAACATCAAACTCAGCTTGTTTGCTGTGTATTGTCAACACAATGTTCTGAATCTAGTGAATGATAATAATTCAATACATTTTATTATATAGAAAAAAGTTGAATAATGAGCATGCAGAATCAGAGAAAAATGTAAAAAACAAATTTATTTATTAAAATAAATTTATGTCATAAATGTTATAAACATTATAACATTATAAATTTTAATAAATGTATTACTGATGACTGTTTTTTACCTGGAAAAGGGAGTTCTTCCTGGAGAAGCCAACAACAAGTAGTCAGTTTGTGACTTATTTTTCAAAACTTACATGTTTTAAAAGTTACTTTTACCTTGTATTGTTTAGTAACTTGTCAGATTCTCTTAAAAATGAAGCAGCAGAATTCCAATGTTTTCCTCTGTTTATTGTTTTGATTCTAGAAAGGGTAAACATAAAGTTAATTAATGACTGTCATAATTATAAGTACTGAAAAATAATTACTTTGAAATAAAATAAATTATCCCCCACAAATGCACACTTGTCTTTCCAGCTTTAGATTCTTCCCATAGATAAATGCGGTTTATATGCCTCATTGCTTTATTTTAAAAACGGTCCTTTTCTTAGTAGTTGATTTCCTGAAAAAATTTATAATTCTTTTTAGAAGAGAGTCAAGGTGAATTTTCCAAATCACATTCTGCCAAAACTAAAGTAATTCCAGGAACTATAGTCCATAGTTATGCAAAGTGAAGCTGGGGAATCAATCCACAGGATATTATCTACCCTGCATTCTCAGAGGCTCCTATGCTTTCAAGGCAAGAAGATAGACTTCCATGGATATGCAAGTAGAGGACTTGAGCTCTTTGTCATCTCTCAATACTGCCAAATATCAACAGCACTTCTCTATAAGGGCTTTGGTTTTGCTATAACTTTTTCAGATAATTGCAGCATTGAGATTTCCTTTATCTTCTGGGAGACAGTACCTCCCAGAGAGAAGCAAACAAGTCCATTAATAAGACTTCTAGGTTCTAGAAGCAAGATCCATGAGGACCTCAGAGATTCTAGACTTTTTTTTAAAGCCTAATAGGAGTTACAGTGCATTTGATATATTTTTCCTTTAAGAGAACACACAAGGATATTTTAATTTTAAATTATTCACTGAAAAAGATGCATTTTCAATTTATCATTATAGCACAGGGTTTTTTTTTAGTTAAACTTTAAGTTCTGGGTACATGTGCAGAATGTGCAGGTTTGTTACACAGGTATACATGTGCCATGGTGGTTTGCTGCGCACATCAACTCATCATCTACATTAGGCATTTCTCCTAATGCTATCTCTCCCCTGCCTTCCACCCCCCGACAGGCCCTGGTGTGTGATGTTCCCCTCCCAGTATCCATGTGTTCTCATTGTTCAACTCCCACCCATGAGTGAGAACATGCAGTGATGGGTTTTCTGTTCTTGTGTTAGTTTGCTGAGAATGATGGTTTCTAGCTTTATCCATATCCCTGCAAAGGACATGCACTCATCCTTTTTTATGGCTGCATACTATTCCATGGTGTATATGTGCCACATTTTCTTTACCCAGTCTATCACTGATGGACATTTGGGTTGGTTCCAAGTCTTTGCTGTTGTGAACAGCATAGCACAGTTTTTGATAAGCAAATAGAAGTAGATATGAAAGGAAATGTTATGGTTCATAATGCAACTTATGAAAAAATTTTTGGTCCTAGTCATAAAGTTATTTTTGTTTTTATTCTTAAAATTTCATTTACCCAAATCTCTCCTTGATGACTCTTTATTTTCTCAATAGTAACTGATAAGAAAAGATAGAACAGCATGACTATGCCCAAAATGACTATGCCCAGCATGACTATGCCCCAAATCCAACAAATGCCCTCTGATCCATTAAATAAAGGTTAAATGACTGACTGGATCTAAACTTGGGTTTATTTTGTAATTTTAATTGCTTGAAAGTTGTTTATGCAGGTGTCATGTATTAAGTTAGTAATTCTTCATCAGTCCCTGTATATAGTCCAAAATAGTTTAAAAAACTGTTCTTTGATAATCAAATCTTTAAGCTAACTGCTATAAATGCATCATATGTAAAATAGAAGAAGAATGGATTTCCGATTGCTGGCAAGATTGCCGAATAGGAAGAGCTCTGGTCTGCAGCTCCCAGCAAGATCAACGCAGAAGGCAAGCGATTTGTGCATTTCCAACTGAGGTACCTGGCTCATCTCATTGGGACTCATCATCTCATGTTGGACAGTGGGTGCAGCCCAAGAAGGGCCAGCTGAAGCAGGGTGGGACATCGCCTCACCCAGAAAGCACAAGGGGTAGAGGAACTACCTCTCCTAGCCAAGAGAAGCCATTAGGGACTGTATAGTGCACTCCAGGCCAGATACTGCACTTTTCCCATAGTCTTTGCAACCTGGAAACCAGGAGATATCCCTCTGGTGCCTATGTCACCAGTGCCCTGGGTTTTCAGCACAAAACTGCAGAGCCATTTGGGCAGACACCGAGCTAGCCACAGGAGTTTTTTTTCATACTCAGTGGCGTCTGGAACACCGGTGAGACAGAACTGTTCACTTCCCTGAATACGGGGCTGAAGCCAGGGAGCCAAGTCTTCTGGCTTGGTGGGTCCCACCCCCAGGGAACTCAGCAAGTTAAAATCTGCTTGCTTTAAAATCTTTCTACCAGCACAGCAGTCTGAGCTTGACCTGGGATGCTTGAGCTTGGTGGAGGTAGGGGTGCCCGCCATTGCTGAGGCTTGGGTAGGCAGTTATACCCTTACAGTGCAAACAAAGCCACTGGAAAGGTTGGACTAAGTGGAGACCACCACCACTCAGCAAGGCCGCTGTGGCCAGACTGACTCTCTAGATTCACTCCTCTCTAGGCAGGGCATCTCTGAAAGACAGGCAGCAACCCCAGTCAGGGACTTATAGATAAAACCTCCACCTCCCTGGGAAAGACCACCTGGGGCAAGGGGTGGTTGTGGGCACAGCTTCAGCAGACTTAAACATCCCTGCCTGGCAGCTCTGAAGAAAGCAGAGGATCTCCCAGCACAACATTCAAGCTCTGATAATGGACAGACTGCCTCCTCAAGTGGGTCCATGATCCCCAGGTATCCTGCCTGGGAGATACCACTCAGTAGGGGCTGAAAAACACCTGATACAGGACAGCTCTGGCTGGCATCTGGCAGGTGCTCCTCTGGGATGAAGCTTCCAAAGGAAGGAACAGGAAGCAATTTTTGCTATTTTCAGCCTCTGCCAGTGATACCCAGACAAACAGGATCTGGAGTAGACCTCCAGCAAACTCCAGCAGACCTGCAGCAGAGGGACTTGACTGTTAGAAGAAAAACTGACAAACAGAAAGGAATAGTATCCACATCAACAAAAAGGACGTTCACTCAGACCCTCTCCGAAGTTCAATGATTTCAAAGACCAAAGATAGATAAATCCCTGAAGATGGGGAGAAACGAGTGTGAAAATTCCTAAAACAAGAATGTCTCTATTCCTCCAAAGGATCACAACTCTCCAGCAAAGTAACAAAACTGGAGGGAGAATTAGTTTGAGAAATTGACAGGAGAAGGCTTAAAAAAAAAAATGTAAACTGACTAAATGCCCCACTTAAGAGACACAGACTGGCAAATTTGATCAAGAATCAAGACCTATCAGTGTGCTGTATTCAGGAAACCCATCTCATGTGGGAAGACACGCATAGGCTCAAAATGATGGGATGGAGGAATATTTACCAAGCAAATAGAAAGCAAAAAAAAAAAAAAAGCAGGGGTTGCAATCCTAGTCTCTAATAAAACAGTCTTTAAACCAACAGAGGTCAAAAGAGACAAAGAAGAATATTACATAATAGTGAAGGTATCAATGCAACAAGAAGAGCTAACTATCCTAAATATATATGTACCCAATACAGGAGCAGCCAGATTGGGAAAAAGCCAGTTCTTAGAGACCTACAAAGAGATTTAGACTCCTACATAATAATAGTGGGAGACTTTAACATACCACTGTCAATATTATACAGATCAACAAGACAGAATATTAACAAGAATATTCAGGACTTGAACTCAGCTCTGGACCAAGCAGACCTAATAGACATCTTCAGAAATTTCCGCCCCAAATCAATAGAATATACATTCTTAGCACCACATGGCACTTACTCTACAATTGACCACATAATTAGAAGTAAAACACTCCTCAGCAAATGCAGAACAAAAATGATAACAAACAGTCTCTCAGACCACAGTCCAATCAAATTAGAACTCACGAGGTCAGGACTTCCAGACCAGCCTGACCAACATGGTGAAACCCTGTCTCTACTAAAAATGCAAAAATTAACTGGGCGTGATGGTACATGTCTGTAATCCCAGCTACTTGGGAGGCTGAGGCAGGAGAATCACTTGAACCCAGGTGGCGGAGGTTGCAATGAGCTTAGATTGTGCCACTGTACTCCAGCCTGGGCAACAGAGCAAGACTCTGGGTCTCACAAAAACAAAACAAAACAAAAGTCATCAGCAGAAAGGTTGTAGTTGAAACTAAGGAAGTGGACAAACTAATCCCAAGAAGAAGGTGTAGGAAGACCAGAGGAAGGTGAAGACAGATCCTTGGGGTATTCGTACGTTTAGGACATAAACCCAGAAAGTCAAATCCATGACAGACATAGAAAAGAAAAAAGCACATTATCATTAATCAAAGGGGGAGAAAAAGCCTCAATCAAAGAAGAGCTGATTGCTAAACAGTGGTGAATTCTGTACAAAGGCTAATGGTGACAATATCAAAACAAAAACTCTATAATTATGAAGTCGGTGAAGGTACTTGATGCTTCTTAAGAGAGGTGTCGGTAGATCTGGTAGATGGAGTAAAATTGTTAGCAGTTGAATAGTACATTGAAAAAAAGGAAACAGAGGCCCCAGATTTAGAGGTGATAGAGTGGAAGGCTGCTGAAAGATTTTCAGGGATATTAAGTTCAAAATGTCTCTTGAGAGATGTACAGTTTTAAGTGTGCTGACTCCCAAATATATATATATATTTTTTGGCTCAGGCTCTGTGGATTGTCTTTGTGTCAGGTCCCTGGGAGAGGATATAAACCAAAAGGGCTTGATTGTCTTTGGTGAAGAATAATAAAGAAAGCTATAATTGCCTGTGCATTAGCACAGGTGAGTTCAGAATCATACAGTTTCATCTAGCAGAAAACAAGAAATAACTAAGGTCAGAGTAGAACTAAAGGAGACAAAGACACGAAAAACCTTTCAAAAAATCAATGAATCCTGGAACTGGTTTTTCTGCCAGATACAGAATCAGAAGTTGCTATTTAAAATTAACAGGTGTTACAGCAGAAACAAGCAAAAACTCAAGGTACTCCTCGTATTTTCCTTTCTCCCCTACATCTAAGCCTGTTAGAGAAAGGAAGGGGACTTGTGGGTTTGAGGAACCTAGGAATACAAATGGATAGAAACTTGAAAATCTTTTAAGATTGGCTACTGGATCTTTGGTTTTCTTCCCTCAAGATTAGTATGACGTTTGACAGACTTATTACCATCTTTGCAAAACAGGCAAATACATTTGACTTCTGACTAAGAAGGCCTTAACATTCCCCTCAGCTTGACTACACTTCAGACAAACTTCTTTCCGCCTATAAGACCCTGGTCACCCTTTTCTTAGAGCATTTACTTTAGAAAGCTTGTACTGCAAATTCTTTCTCTGTCCCTTTCAGATGTAAATTTTATCTCAGCCTCTAGCCAGTTTTAATGCCTAGGAAAATCTTTCTCAAAGACCTGAGAGCCATCCCTTTGAAATGGAATTTATCAGGAAAAATGAGGTCCCTACCTCCATTCTCTGAGAGAGCAGGAATCTAACTTTCCTAAGTGATAAGTGCAGTTGGCAAACACAAAAGGCCTAATTACATTGACAAACCTTTCCTCAATTCCCCCTAGGTACTTTCCTGCTACATTGCCGCAATGCTTAAAAAACTTCCATCTTGTTTCAGTGGAGTTGAGTTTAGTCTCTCCAATTGCAATATTTTTGACCCCTATTGCAATAATCTTGAATAAAGGCTTCTTTTTCTGGTGTTTTGTTTTTTTTTTTTTTTTAAAGAGCTCAGAATTAAGAAACTCACTCAAAACTGCACCACTACATGGAAACTGAACAGCCTGCTCCTGAATGACTACTGGGTAAATAACTAAATTAAGACAGAAGTAAAGATCTCTTTTGAAACCAATGAGAACAATAATACAACATGTCATACTCTCTGGGACACATTTAAAGCAGTGTGTAGAGGGAAATTTATAGCACTAAAAGCTCACAAGAGAACACAGGAAAGATCTAAAATCAACACCCTAACATTACAATTAAAAGAACTAAAGAGCAAAAGCAAACAAATTCAAGTGCTAGCAGAAAACAAGAAATAACTAAGATCAGATTAGAACTGAAGGAGACAAAGACACAAAAAAACCCTTCAAAAAATCAGTGAATCCAGGAGCTAGTTTTTTGAAAAGATCAACAAAATAGACCACTAGCCAGACTAATAAAGAAAAAAAGCGAGAAGAATCAAATAGATGAAATAAAAGTGATAAAGGGGATATCACCACTGATCCCACAGAAATACAAACTACCATCAGAGAATACTATAAACAACTCTATGCAAATACACTAGAAAATCTAGAAGAAATGAATAAATTCCTGGACACATACACCCTCCCAAGACTGAAACAGGAAGAAGTGGAATCCCTGAATAGACCAATAACAAGCTCTGAAATTGAGGCAGCAATTAACAGTCTACCAGCCAAAGGAACTCCGGGACCAGACGGATTCACAGTTCAATTCTACTAGAGGTACAAAGAGGAGCTGGTACCATTCCTTTTGAAACTATTCCAAACAATAGAAAAAGAGAGAATTCTCCCTCACTCATTTTATGAGGCTAGCATCATCCTGATGCCAAAATCTGGCAGAGACACAACAAAAAAAGAACATTTCAGGCCAATATTCCTGATGAACATTGATGCGTAAATCCTCAAACGGCAAACTGAATCCAGCAGCACATCAAAAACTTATCCAACACGATCAAGCCAGCTTCATCCCTGGGATGCAAGACAGGTTCAACATATGCAAATCAATAAACGTAATCCATCACATAAACAGAACAAATGACAAAAACCACATGATTATCTCAATAGATGCAGAAAAGGCCTTCAACAAAATTCAGCAGCCCTTCATGCTAAAAATTCTCAGGAAACTGAGTATTGACGGAACATATCTCAAAATAATAAGAGCTATTTAAGACAAACCTACAGCCTATATCATACTGAATGGGCAAAAGCTGGAAGCACTTCCTTTGAAAATTGGCAGAGGACAAGGATGCCGCCCTCACCACTCCTATTTAACATAGTATTGGAAGTTCTGGCCAGGGCAATCAGGCAAGGGAAAGAAATAACGGATAATCAGTTAGAAAAAGAGGAAGTCAAATTGTCTCTGCAGATGACATGATTGTATACTTAGAAAACCCCATCATCTCAGCCCAAATCTCTTAAGCTAATAATCAATTTCAACAAAGTCTCAGGATACAAAATCAATGTGCAAAAATCACAAGCATTCCAATGCCCCAATAACAGAAACAGAGAACCAAATCATTAACAAACTCCCATTCACAATTGCTACAAAGAGAATAAAATACCTAGGAGTACAACTTACAAGGGATGTAAAGAACCTCTTCAAGGTGAACTATAAACCATTGCTCAAGGAAATAAGCAAGGATCCAAACAAATGGAAAAACATTCCATATATTGTGAAAATGGCCATACTGCCCAAAGTAATTTATAGATTTAATGCTATCCCAATTAAGCTACCATTGACCTTCTTCACAGAATTAGAAAAAAACTACTTTAAATTTTGTATGGAACCAAAAAAGAGACTGAATAGCCAAGACAATCCTTAGCAAAAAGAACAAAACTGGAGGCATTATGCTACCTGACTTCAAACTATACTACAAGGCTATAGTAATCAAAACAGCATGGTACTGGTACCAAAACAGAGATATAGACCAATGGAACAGAACAGATGCCTCAGAAATAACACCACACATCTACAACCACCTGATCTTTGACAAACTTGACAAAAACAAGCAATGGGGAAAGGATTCCCCATTCAATAAATAGTCAGGGAAACTAGCCATATGCAGAAAGCTGAAACTGGATTCCTTCTTTACACCTTATACAAAAATTAACTCTAGATGTACTAAAGATTTAAACATGAGACCTAACACCATAAAAATCTGAGCAGAAAACCTAGGCAATACCATTCAGGACATGGGCATGGGCAAAGACTTCATTACTAAGACACCAAAAGCAATGCAACAAAAGCCAAAATAGACGAATGAGAACTAATTAAACTAAAGAGCTTCTGCACAGCAAAATAAATTATCATTATAGTGAAACAGCAACCAACAAAATGGAAAAAATTTTTTGCAATCTATCTACCAATCTGACAAAGGGCTAATATCTAGAATCTACAAGAAACTTAAATTAACAAGAAAAAAAAAACCCATCAAAAAGTGGATGACGGATATGAACAGACACTTCTCAAAAGAAGAAATTTAAAGGGCTGATATCCAGAATTTACAAAGAACTCAAACAGATTTACAAGAAAAAAACAAACAAGCCCATTCAAAAGTGGGCAAAGTATACGAACAGACACTTTACAAAAGAAGACATACATGAGACCAACAAACATATGAAAAAATGCTCATCATCACTGGTCGTTAGAGACATGCAAATCAAAACTACATTGAGATACCACCTCACGCCAGTTAGAATGGCGATCATTAAAAAATCTGGAGGCAACAGATGCTGGGGAGGATGTGGAGAAATAGGAACACTTTTACACTGCTGGTGGGAGTGTCAATTAGTTCAACCATTGTGGAAGACAGTGTGGGGATTCCTCAAGGACCTAGAAATAGAAATTCCATTTGACCCAGCAATCCCATTACTGGGTATATATCCAAAGAACTATAAATCGTTCTACTATAAGGACACATGCATACAAATGTTCATTGCAGCACAGTTTACAATAGCAAAGACCTAGAACCAACCCAAATGTCCATTGATGATAGACTGGACAGGGAAAATGTGGCACATATACATCATGGAATATTATACAGCCATCAAAAACGATGAGTTCATGTCCTTTGTAGGGACATGGATGAACCTGGAAACCATCATTTTCAGCAAACTGACACAAGAACAGAAAATCAAACACCACATGTTCTCACTCAAAGGTGGGTGTTGAACAATGAGAACACATGGACACAGGGAGGGGACCATCACACAGTGGGGTCTGTTGGGGGGAAATAGGGAAGGGACAGTGGGGGGTGGGGAGTTGGGGAGAGATAACATGGGGAGAAATGCCAGATATACGTGATGAAGACATTTATGCAGCCAACACACATATGAAAAAAAGCTCATCATCACTGGTAATTAGAGAAATGCAAATCAAAACCACATTGAGAAATGACAATCACTAATAAGTCAGGAAACAACAGGTGCTGCAGAGGATGGGGAGAAATAGGAATGCTTTTACACTGTTGGTGGAAGTATAATTAGTTCAACCATTGTGAAGGACAGTGTAGTGATTCCTTAAGGATATAGAACTAGAAATACTATTTGACCCAGAATCCAATTAGTGGGTATATACACAAAGGATTATAAATCATTCTACTATAAAGACACATGCACACGTATGTTTATTGTGGCATTGTTCACAATAACAAAGACTTGAAACTAACCAAAGGGCCCACCAATGATAGACTGGATAAAGCAAATATGGCACATATACACCATGGAATACTATGCAGCGATTAAAAAGGATGAGTCATTGTCTTTTACAGGAACATGGGTGAAGCTGGAAGCCATCATTCTCAGCAAACTAACACAAGAGCAGAAAACCAAACACTGCATGTTCTCACTCATAAGTGGGAGTTGAACAATGAGGACATGTGGACACAGGGATGGGAACATCACACATCAGGGCTTGTTAGGGGATGGGGGACAGGGGAGGGATAGCATTAGGAGAAATGCCTAATGTAGATGATGGGCTAATGGGTGCAGCAAACCACCACGGCTAATGTATACCTATGGAACACCTGTACATTCTGTGCATGTACCCCATAACATAAAAAATTTTTAAGTTCTATATCATTATTTTCAAAGTAGTTGATGATGTGATACCTAGTTATTACATGTTTGTGTTTTTCTTTGATTTTGCTTAAATATATTCAAAATTGCAACATATAACATTAATTATATTAATATGAACATTAAAGTTAATATATCTGTATATGTATGTGTGCATTCACATAATTATTTTATGCTTCTAAGAGTTTTATTAGCCTTTTACTGCATTTAAATGTTAAATGCTTAGTATCTTATTTACAGTTTTTATTTTAATGAATTATGTTTAAAAGTTTTGAATCGTTTTCAATGTAATTTATTTTAATTTTCATTATTGTTTATATAACTTTTTGTTAATTTTAATGTTCATTTTCACCTGTGGATTATTTAGTTAAGGTTTCTTATTTCAGTATAGTTGTTTTATTTACACAATATCTTTTTATTGTTGATTTTTTATTTTATTATCTTAAGTTTAGATAATTTAAACTAAAAAACCTGTTTGGTAAAATTTACACTTATACTGCTTGCTTGACAAGAGATTATGTTTGGTAAATATTCCATGAATTTAAGCAAAGGATGCCTGTTCTCCTACATATTATCACATAGAATCTTACAATGTATTAGGTATAGTAAAAGTTGATCACTATGGGTAAGTTGTTATAATAGATAGATATTAATCATTGAATATTAGAAATGCAGAGTCACTATTAACTAAAGATTTTTAAAAATTATTGTCTCAGAGCTGTAGAAATAGCATTTGATATATCTTAACATTATAAAAAAATTAGCAACCTTAGAAAAGAATTAAACTTTATTAACCTAATAAAGCAGATGTATACAAACAGAATACACACATATTTAAAATGGGAAAATATTAAAAGCATTTTCTTTAAAATTAGAAAAAAGACAATATGTCTATTACTCTTGATGCAGTTCAACATCCTGTCAGAAGTCTAGCCAGTACAATATAATAATAAATACAAATGAAAAGTATAAGGAATCAAATGTGAGATTAAACTGGGTCATATTGTAATAGTGAATTTAGTTTTGTAAGACAAGGCTAAACTGTCTTTCAAAGTAGCTGTACCTTTTTGCATTTCCACTAAAACAAACAAACTAACAAAACGAAACAAAACAAATCATGCTTGTTGCTTTATATCCTCACCAGTATTTTGAACTGCCAGTGCTCTGGATTTTGGCCATTGTAATAGACGTGTAGTAGTAACACTGTTTGGTCTGCATTTCCCTGATGATGTTTGATGCAGAGCATCTTTTCATATGCTTATTTGACATTTGGCTATTTTTGTGTGTCTGTTAAGCTCTGTGGCCTATTTTAAAAATTGAGTTATTTGCTTTCATATTTTTGAGTTTTAAGAGTTCTTTGTATATTTCGATTAACAGTCCTTCATCAGATTTGACTGGAAAAATTTCCTTTCAGAAATTTGTCTATGCCAGAGGCTTTTTTTCTTTGAGAAGACATTATACTAGGCCAGGACCCCAGTTTACAAGACACCCTTGTTTCTTCTTTGTTGGAAGAGGACTCAGTTCCACAACTTTACCTTAGCATTCAGCTTATAAGGTGTCCATGCAACCCCCTGAGGCAGTTCTTTTTTCCCAAACTCAATTCCAAGCTTTGGGTCTAAGCCCTATGAAAGAAAACTCAATCTGGAAGATAGTGTTGAATAATATTCTATTTGAATATTTTTGCAAAAAATTCCTTTTCTTACAGCCTGCGGCTTGTCTTTTCATTTTGCTGACTTTTTTTTAACTGTACAAAGCTTGCACATGAATCAAATTTATCACTAAGTATTTAATATTTTGAGTCCATTAAGTGGTGTATTTTTAGAAGAATCCAATATACTCTAACTCTCGCAGACAGCTAAAGCAGAAATAATATATCTAAACTCAGTATTAGGCCAACATTACTTTGAAAGCATATCCATCTCTCATGAATATAGATACAAAAATTCCTAATACAATTTTAGAAAATCAAAACTTCAATATATAAAAATGAAATATTAATGCTGCCACATTATAAAAACATCAATGTACTTTACAAGGGTATACTAGCTTCAAAATATGGAGAAGTATATGTAAACTCTTCCTCTTTGTAAGGATGAGCTGGCAAACCTCAGGATGATATTTGCAATTAATCACATGATAGTATCCCCCTGTTGAAGGATGTAAAGTAACACACTAGAAGGGACAGGTTGATGAACACAGAGCCACTGTATAATCCCAATCCTTTTTCCTCAAGACCTCAATTGTTTGAAAGAGAAACTTACAGCTTATTTAGGTTGCATTTATTTTGTGATTTATGATCCTCATAATTTTCAAGAACTATCCTTATAAATATGATATTTCTCTCTGGATCCTTCCTTCACATCTTGATAATGGATACCTCTCCCATACCCCAGAAGATTTGAGGTTTACTTCTCAGAAAGTGTAAAGCAGAGGGTTTCTAGCATTGGAGACATAATGTACAGAAGATGAGTGGTTTTATACCAAAGCTATGTGATGAAATTCCATACTCTGAACATATGTAAGTTGTCCCAAGATTCCTCCCACATTGTCTACCAGAATCCTGTCTGTTAGATTACTACCCGTTCTTCAGAAACTCATATTTCTAAAAGGGGATATTTAAATATACAAAAATTAAGAATTTAGCAATAAAGAATTCAGTGATATTACAATAAATTCTTAAAGCAATACAAAAGCTCATGTTATGTGAAGAGATGAAAATGTGCATTTTAGTCTGTGTTAATCAAGTAGTTGCAATAAGAAATTTACCAGATATATGAGGAAGAATCAAAGACAAAAAACAGATACAAAAAAGAAAGGCACAAATAAAAATATATGGAGGAAACAAATGACATTGCAGTTGCTTCTAACTGCAGAACTCCACCATTGTCGCAAGAAAACAGTCATAGACACACATAAAGGAATGAGTGTAACAGAGTTCAAACAAAACATTTTTGTAGACACTGAAATTTGAAATGCATATAATTTTCACAGGTCATAAAATATTTGTTTTGATTTTTCCCCAACCTTTAAATTGTACATTTAAAGGTGTAAAACATGTTTTCACTTCAAAGGCCATAAATCAACCTGCAACTGGCCAGATTTGGTCCATGGGTTATAATTTTCTGACTCCTAATATAAACAAGCATTTATTTTTAGAGCAATTTGAATGAGATAGAAACAAGATTTTATTTTACCTTATCTATTTTATTTCTGAAATTTTCATTTTTTTTCTATAGATTTGTTTCTTACCTATACCACATTTCTTCTATCTGAAATACATTCTTAAACATTTCTTGTAGTAGGCAATACATTCCTTCAGTTTCGTATCAAAAAGTCTTTCTCCGTTATGTTTGAAAGATATTTTCATTTTTTTCAGCAGTTTAAAGATGTTACTCACTGCACTCCAGCCTTGGTGACAGAGTAAGACTGTCAGAAAATAAATAAACAAATAAATACATAAATACATAAAAGAAAAGAAAGATGTTACTCCATTGCTGTCTTGCTTGTATGGTTTGTGATGAAAAGTCTTCTGTCATTCCTTTTCTTTCTATCCTCATTTTTGCCAGAAATGCCCTTTCCCATTTACCTAGCTGTTTTTATGATTTTCTTTCTGTCTTTGGTTTTAAATATTTTGAATATAATATGTTTGGGTCTGGTATAGTGTAGCATGTATTCAGGTTGCAGTTTTTTGAATTTTGTGGATCTATTGTTTGGCATTTGTTACTTATTTTCTAATTATTAGCCATTAAATATCAAACATTTTTAGTTGCCATTCCTTTCTCTCCTTTTTGCATTTTCAATTATATATGCTATACCATTTGATACTGTCTCACAGTTATCAAATGTTTTATTCTCTTCTTTAAATTTTTATTTTTTGACTGTATTGTCTCTTAGCATTTTAGTCTCCATAATTTCTATGGCCTTATCTTAATGTTAATGAATTACATTTTGACTGATGGATCTGTCAAGGTATTCTTCATCTATCTACTGTATTGTTGATTTCTATTATTTCATCTTTTTGTTATAATTTTCGTTTTTCTGCCCAAAATTAATTTTTTTAAACATTTATTTTAGGCTCAGGGGTGTATGTGCAGGTTTGTTATATACATAAATTGGTGTCATGGGGGTTTGGTGTAGAGATTATTTAGTCACCCAGGTAATAAGCATAGTACCCAATAGGTAGATTTTGGATCCACATCCTCCTCCCACTCCCTACCCTCAAGTAGGCCCCACTGTCTATTGTTTCCCTCTTTGTGACTATATGTACTATATTTAGCTCTCACTTGTAAGTGATAACATCTATTTGATATACTGTTCTTGTGTTAGTTTATTTAGAATAATGGCCTCCAGCTCCATCCATGTTGTGCAAAAAGTATGATATCATTCTTTATGGCTGCATAGCATTCTATGATGTATACATACCATATTTTCTTTATCCAGTCTACCATTGATGGGTATTTGGGTTGATTCTATGACTTTGTTATTGTGAATAGTGCTTCAATGAACAAATATGTTCATGTACCTTTACAGCAGAATAATTTATATTCTTTTGGGTATATGCCAAATAATAGGATTGCGGGAGAAATCACCAAACTGTTTTTCACAATGGCTTAGCTAATTTACGTTTCCACCAGCAGTGTGTCAGCATTCCCTTTTCTCCACAACTTCACCAGCATCTGTTATTTTTTGATTTTTTAACAATAACCATTCAGACTTGTGTGAGAAGCAATCTCAATGTGGTTTTGATTTGCATTTCTCAATGATTTGTAGTGCTGAGCATTTTTTCATATGCTTGTTGACCAAGTATATGTCTTCTTTTGTTAAGTGTCTGTTAATGTCCCTTGCCCGCTTTTTAGTGGGGCTGTTTTTCACTCGTAAATTTAAGTTTTTTTTTTTAATTTTTTATTGCATTTTAGGTTTGGGGGTACATGTGCAGAACATGCAAGACAGTTGCATAGGTACACACATGGCAGTGTGTTTTGCTGCCTTCCTCCCCTTCACCCACATTTGGCATTTCTCCCCAGGCTATCCCTCCCCACCTCCCCCTCCCACTGGCCCTCCCCATTTTCCCCCCAATAGACCCCAGTGTTTAGTACTCTTCTCTCTGTGTCCATGCGTTCTCATTTTTCATCACCCACCTATGAGTGAGAATATGCAGTGTTTCGTTTTCTGTTCTTGTGTGAGTTTGCTGAGGATGATGTTCTCCAGATTCATCCATGTCCCTACAAATGACACAAACTCATCATTTCTGATTGCTGCATAATATTCCATGGTGTATATGTGCCACATTTTGCCAATCCAGTCTATCATCAATGGGGATTTGGGTTGATTCCAAGTCTTTGCTATTGTAAACAGTGCTGCAATGAACATTCGTGTACATGTGTCCTTATAGTAGAACGATTTACAGTCCTTTGGATATATACCCAGTATATACTGTAGGCTTGTAGTATAGTTTGAAATCCGGTAGTGTGATGCCCCCCGCTGTGTTCTTTTTGCTTAGAATTGACTTGGCTATGCGGGCTCTCTTTTGGTTCCATATGAAGTTTGTGGTGGTTTTCTCCAGTTCTGTGAAGAAAGTCAATGGTAGCTTGATGGGGATAGCATTGATTCTGTAAATTACTTTGGGCAGTATAGCCATTTTTACGATATTAATTCTTCCTAACCATGAACATGGAATGTTTCTCCATCTGTTTGTGTCGTCTCTGACTTCGTTGAGCAGTGGTTTGTAGTTCTCCTTGAAGAGGTCCCTTACGTTCCTTGTGAGTTGTATTCCAAGGTATTTTATTCTTTTTGTAGCAAATGTGAATGGCAGTTCGTTCTTGATTTGGCTTTCTTTAAGTCTGTTATTGGTGTATCAGAATGCTTGTGATTTTTGCACATTGATTTTATATCCTGAGACTTTGCTGAAGTTGCTTATCAGTTTCAGGAGTTTTTGGGCTGAGGCGATGGGGTCTTCTAGGTATACTATCATGTCGTCTGCAAATAGAGACAATTTGGCTTTCACCTTTCCTATGTGAATACCCTTTATTTCTTTTTCTTGCCTGATTGCTATGGCTAGAACTTCCAGTACTATATTGAATAGGAGTGGTGAAAGAGGGCATCCTTGTCTAGTGCCGGATTTCAAAGGGAATGCTTCCAGTTTTTGCCCATTCAGTATGATATTGGCTGTTGGTTTGTCATAAATAGCTTTTATTACTTTGAGATACGTTCCTTCGATACCGAGTTTATTGAGGGTTTTTAGCATAAAGGGCTATTGAATTTTGTCAAATGCCTTCTCTGCGTCAATTGAGATAATCATGTGGTTTTTGTTTATGGTTCTGTTTATGTGGTGAATTACGTTTATAGACTTGCGTATGTTGAACCAGCCTTGCATCCCCAGGATGAATCCTACTTGATCATGATGGATAAGTTTCTTGATTTGCTTTTGCAATCGGCTTGCCAATATTTTATTGAAGATTTTCGCATCTATGTTCATCATGGATATTGGCCTGAAGTTTTCTTTTCTTGTTGGGTCTCTGCCGGGTTTTGGTATCAGGATGATATTGGTCTCATAGAATAATTTGGAAAGGATTCCTTCTTTTTGGATTATTTGTAATAGTTTCAGAAGGAATGGTACCAGCTCCTCTTTGTGTGTCTGGTAGAATTCGGCTGTGAACCTGTCTGGACCTGGGATTTTTTTGTGTGGTAGGCTCTTAATTGCTGCCTCGACTTCTGCCCTTGTTATTGGTCTATTCATAGTTTCAGCTTCCTCCTGGTTTAGGCTTGGGAGGACACAGGAGTCCAGGAATTTATCCATTTCTTCCAGGTTTGCTAGCTTATGTGTGTAGAGTTGTTTGTAATATTCCCTTATGATGGTTTGAATTTCTGTGGAATCTGTGGTGATTTCCCCTTTATCATTTTTTATTGCATCTATTTGGTTGTTCTCTCTTTTCTTTTTAATCAGTCTGGCTAGTGGTCTGTCTATTTTGTTGATCTTTTCAACAAACCAGCTCTTGGATTTATTGATTTTTTGGAAGGTTTTTCGTGTCTCAATCTCCTTCAGTTCAGCTCTGATCTTAGTTATTTCTTGTCTTCTGCTGGGTTTTGAGTTTTTTGATCTTGCTCCTCTAGCTCTTTCAATTTTGATGATAGGGTGTCAATTTTGGATCTCTCCATTCTCCTCATATGGGCACTTATTGCTATATACTTTCTTCTAGAGACGGCTTTAAATGTGTCCCAGAGATTCTGGCATGTTGTGTCTTCGTTCTCATTGGTTTCGAAGAACTTCTTTATTTCTGCCTTCATTTCGTTGTTTATCCAGTCAACATTCAAGAGCCAGTTATTCAGTTTCCATGAAGCTGTGCGGTTCTGGGTTGGTTTCTGAATTCTGAGTTCTAACTTGATTGCACTATGGTCTGAGAGGCTGTTTGTTATGATTTCAGTTGTTTTGCATTTGCTGAGCAGTGCTTTACTTCCAATTATGTGGTCAATTTTAGAGTAGGTGTGATGTGGTGCTGAGAAGAATGTATATTCTGTGGATTTGGGGTGGAGAGTTCTGTAGATGTCTATCAGGTTTGCTTGCTCCAGGTCTGAGTTCAAGCCCCGGATATTCTTGTTGATTTTCTGTCTGTTTGATCTGTCTAATATTGACAGTGGGGTGTTAAAGTCTCCCACTATAATTGTGTGGGAGTCTAAGTCTCTTTGTAAGTCTTTAAGAACTTTCCTTATGTATCTGGGTGCTCCTGTGTTGGGTCCATATATGTTTAGGATCGTTAGCTCTTCTTGTTGTATCAATCCTTTTACCATTATGTAATGGCCTTCTTTGTCTCTTTTGATCTTTGTTGCATTAAAGTCTATTTTATCAGAGATGAGAATTGCAACTCCTGCTTTTTTTTTGCTCTCCATTTGCTTGGTAAATCTTCCTCCATCCCTTTATTTTGAGCCTTTGTGTATCCTTGTATGTGAGATGGGTTTCCTGGATACGGCACACTGATGGGTTTTGGATTTTTATCCAATTTGCCAGTCTGTGTCTTTTGATTGGTGCATTTAGTCCATTTACATTTAGGGTTAGTATTGTTATGTGTGAATTTGATACTGCCATTTTTATGCTAGCTGGCTGTTTTGCCCATTAGTTTTTGTAGATTCTTCATTATGTTGATTCTCTTTAGCAATTAGTGTGATTTTGGAA
The DNA here is from genome assembly GCF_049354715.1 of Callithrix jacchus. NCBI lineage: Eukaryota > Metazoa > Chordata > Mammalia > Primates > Cebidae > Callithrix > Callithrix jacchus. Next base: position 64,442,125 of record NC_133510.1, on the reverse strand, counting down.
TGGCTGGTACTGGTTGTTCCTTTCTATGTGTAGTGCCTCTTTCAGGAGCTCTTGTAAAGCAAGCCTGGTGGTGACAAAATCTCTGAGTACTTGCTTGTTCACAAAGGATTTTATTTTTCCTTCACTTCTGAAGCTCAGTTTGGCTGGATATGAAATTCTGGGTTGAAAGTTCTTTTCTTTAAGAATGTTGAATATTGGCCCCCACTCTCTTCTGGCTTGCAGAGTTTCTGCCGAGAGATCTGCTGTGAGTCTGATGGGCTTCCCTTTGTGCATGACCCGACCTTTCTCTCTGGCTGCCCTTAGTATTTTCTGCTTTATTTCAACCTTGTTGAATCTGACGATTATGTGCCTTGGGGTTGCTCTTCTTGCGGAATATCTTTGTGGTGTTCTCTGTATTTCCTGCAATTGAGTGTTGGCCTGTCTTGCTAGGTGGGGGAAATTTTCCTGGATAATGTCCTGAAGAGTATTTTCCAACTTGGATTCATTCTCTTCATCACATTCTGGTACACCTAACAAACGTAGGTTAGGTCTCTTCACATAGTCCCACATTTCTTGGAGACTTTGTTCATTCCTTTTTGCGCTTTTTTCTCTGATCTTGGTTTCTCGTTTTATTTCATTGAGTTGATCTTCGACTTCTGATATTCTTTCTTCTGCTTGGTCAATTCAGCTGTTGAGACTTGTGCGTGCTTCGCGAAGTTCTCGTATTGTGTTTTTCCTCTTCTTTAATTCATTCATGTTCCTCTCTAAGTTATCCATTCTTGTTATCATTTCCTCGAATCTTTTTTCAAGGTTCTTAGTTTCTTTGCATTGATTTGAAACATGTTCTTTTAGCTCACAAAAGTTTCTCATTATCCACCTTCTGAAGTCTAATTCCGTCATTTCATCACAGTCATTCTCCATCCAGCTTTGTTCCCTTGCTGGTGAGGAGTTTTGGTCCTTTCTAGGAGGTGAGGTGTTCTGGTTTCGGGTGTTTTCCTCCTTTTTGTGCTGGTTTCTTCCCATCTTTGTGGATTTATCCACCTGTCGTCTGTGTAGTTGCTGACTTTTCGATTGGGTCTCTGGGTGGACCCCAGATTGTTGATGATGAAGTATTTCTGTTACTTGGTTTTCCTTCTACCAGTCTAGCCCCTTTGCTGTACAACTGCAGAGGTCCACTCCAGGCCCTGCTTGTCTCGGGTACACCTCTAGCAGCTGTGGCACAGTGAGGGATGCTACCAGTTTCTTTTTCTGCTATCTTTGTCCCAGAATGATGCCTGCCAAATGTCAGTCTTTTGGATATAGAGGGGTCAGGGAGCTGCTTGAGGAGACCGTCTGTACTTTATAGGAGCTCAAGTGCTGAGCTGTGAGCTCTGATGTTCATTCAGGGCTGTTAGGCTGCTATGTTTAATTCTGCTGCAACAGAACTCAAAAAAAAGCCCTTTTTTTTCTCAGCTGCTCTTTCTGAAGGGGTTGGGGCTTTATTTTTGAGTGTCTGCTGGGTTGTCCTGCCCAGCTAGGAGGCAGTCTTGTCCTGCCGAGGCTCCACCCTGCTGGGGTGAGGTTCACCCTGTTTCTGCAGGCTCTGCCCTTCTGCCGTGGGCTCCGCCCTGCAGCCGCGGGCTCTGCCCTGCAGCGAAGTCTCTCTGTTGTACCAGGTTGCCTCGGCAATGGCAGGCTGCATCAGCAATGGGCGTGTACCTCAGTAGGGGCTGATTGCCTCGGTAATGGCGGACGCCCCTCCTGCACGGAGCTGCGCCTTAAGGTAACCTCCTAACAGCGAGCATTTGGAATCCCGTTTTGTTTGTCGCACTGCGCTACCCCTAACGCTTTGTCCTGGGCTGGCTCACTGTTCAAGTCCCATTCAGTCTCAAGTTCAGCCCTCTCTGGTCTCAGGTTGCCAGTTCAACAGGGCACCCGGAACAGTGCGCTTTTGTGCGGACCTCTGTGGAGCGCCTCTGTGCTCCGGCGCAGGCCACAGCCGCACCGGCTGCTGCCTACACCAGTCAAGATCTCTGGCTGGCGTCCCGCGTTTGTTTTATATATGGGAATTTTCCCGTTCTGTGGGCAACAAAGATCCATCTGGAAATGCGTCCCTGACTCACCTTCTCTGCGCATCCAGCGAGAGCCTCAATCCTGGGTTGTTTTCAAAGCGCCATCTTGAGTCGTCTCCAATTTAAGTTTTTTACACATTCTGGATATTAGACATTTATTGGATGCATAGTTTGCAAATATTTTTGTCCATTCTGTAGGTTTTCTGTATTCTCTGTTGATAGTTTTTTTTTTTTTTTTGCTGTACAGAGCTCTTTAGTTTAATTACATCCCATTTGTTAATTTTTGTTTTTGTCATGATTACTTTTGACATCTTTGCATGAAATTTTTGCTGAGTCCTATGTCCAGAATGGTATTTACTAGGTTATCTTCCAGGGTTTTTATAGTCTTGGGTTTTATATTTAAGTCTTTAATCCATATTGAGTTGATTTTGATATAAGGTGTAAAGAAGTGGTCCAGTTTCAGTCTTCTGTATATGGGTAGCTATTTACCCCACCACCATTTATGATCAGGTAATTGTAGATGTGTGGCATTACTTATGGGCTCTCAACTCTATTCCATGTTCTATGTGTCTATTTTATTTCCTGTAGTTCTGTAATATAATTTGGAGTCACATAATGTGATACCTCCAGCTTTGTTCCTTTTGCTTAGACTGCCTTTGCTGTTCAGGTTCATTTATGGTTCCTTATGAATTTTTAAATCTTTTTTTTCCTAAGTCTGTGAAGAATAGCATTGAAAGTTTGATACTGATAGCATTGAATCGTAAATTGCTTTGAGCAGTATGGCCATTTGACAATATTGATTCTTTCTATTCTTGAGTAAGAAATGTTTTTCCATTTGCTTGTGTCATCTTTGATTTCTTTGATCAGTGTTTTGCAATTCTCATTGTAGAGGTTTTTCATCTCTTTGTTTAGCTATATTACCATGTATTTTATTCTCTTTGTGGCCATTGTGAATGAAATTGCAGTCTTTATTTGAATCTCAGGTTGAATGTTGTTGGTATATAGGAATGCTACTGATTTTTGTACATTCATTTTGTATTCTAAAACTTTGCTAAAGTTGTATATTATATCAAGAAGATTTTGGACAGAAACTATGGGGTTTCCTAGGTATCAAATCAAAGATAACTGGCAAAAAGGAATAGTTTGACTTTCTTCCTATTTAGATGCCTTTTATTTCTTTCTCTTGCCTGATTGCTCTCACTAAGACTTCCAGTACTATATTGAATAGGAGTAATAAAGACAGCATCCTTGTCTTGTTCTAGTTTTCAAAGGGAATCCTTCTAGTTTTTCAGTATGATGTTGGCTATAGTTTTTCATGGATGCTTATTATTATTTTGAATTATGTTTCTCCAAATATTGTTTGTTGAAGGTATTTAACATAAAAGAATGTTGAATTTTCTCAAAATCCTTTCCTGTACTTATTTAGATAATCATTCAGTTTTTGTTTTTAGTTTTGTCTGTGTGGTGAATCATATTTACTGATTTGTGTATGTTGAACCAAACTTGCATCCCAAGGATAAAGCCTACTTGATCGTGGTGGATTAGCTTTTGGATTTGTTGCTGGATTCAGTTTGCTAGTATTTTGTTGAGAATTTTTGTATCTATATTTATTTAAAATATTGGCTTAAAGTTTTATTTTGTTGTTGTTGAATTTAACTGATGAAATTAAAATTCTGATCTTCTGTGTTGTCTTACTATTTCTATTACAGTCATTGACATATTGATCATGGTTATTTTAAATTCTCTGTTAGAAAGTTCTAACATCTGTGTTTTATCTGAGTGTGATGATGAAGATAACTTGTCTTTTCTGTGTATTTTCTGTGACTGTGTATTTTTGCAAGATACGTATGGCTCATACTTTTGAAAGCCTCAGATGCTGTATAGAATGGTAAATACCAACAAATATGTAGTTTGGAGATAAGCTCACTTCTGTTTGTCTTTGGGTCTTTCCTTTGTGCAATGCCCAGAGAAAGTATGTGTCTTGCAGCAACCCCAGTTCTATTCCACTGTTAATTTTGCTCAATATTTTCTTTTGTTTGTTTGTTTGTTTTTTGACTTTTTAAATTATTATTATTGTACTTTAGGTTCTGGGGTACATGTGCAGATCATGTAGGTTTGCTGCATAGGTACATACTTGGCATGGTGGTTTGCTCCCTATATCCCTGTCACCTGTATCTGGCATTTCTCCCCATGTTATCCCTCCCCAACCTCCCCACCTCCCACTGTCCTTCCCATAATGCTCCCAACAGATCCCAGTGTGTGACACTCCCCTCCCTGTGTCCGACACTCCCCTCCCTGTGTCCATGTGTTCTCATTGTTCAACACCCGCCTATGAGTGAGAAGATTCAGTGTTTGATTTTCTATTCTTGTGTCAGTTTGCTTTATATTTTTTAAGTGTGATTGTGGAGTTTATGAGAGGTGGGGTGTTCTTTAAATTTAGAGCTCTTAGGGATGTGGCCTTTACAAGAATTTCTGTCTTTCCTCCAGGAATGCCTTGTATTGCTTTCCCTTACCTAAGACTAGATTTTGCTTATTTATTTTGTCTTACTCCACTCACCTCTACCAGCTACTGTGGCTTTCCACCAGTTGTCTGAGGGTACACAATGATTGTTAAAATTCCTCATGTGGTTTAAGTATTTTGTTTTATTATTTTAAATTTTACTTATTTTTACCCCAATACATGGTCTTGAAATCCTTGTCAAAACTCCTTTGATTATATATTTAAAGGTTTATTTCTGGACGATTCTGTTCAATTGGTCTACATGTCTGTTTTTATGCCAGCACCACACTGTTTTGATTACTATACCTTTGAAGTAAGTTTTGAAAATAGGATATGAATCTCCCAAATTTGTGCTTGTCCAGGATTGTTTAGGTTATTTGGGATCTGTTTAGACACGAAATTTTAAAATGTGTTTTTCTATTTATGGAAAAATATTTATTGGAATTTTAATAATAATTGCAGATCTGTAAATCACTTGTACAGTATTAACAACTTAACAATAGTAAATCTTGCAATCCATGATATGAGATGCCATTTTATTTATTTTTGTCTTCTTTAATTTTCTTAAGAAATATTTTATAGTTTTTATTGAAGAAGAATTTTACCCTCTTGGTTAATTTGGTTAATTTTTAAGCATTTTATTATTTTCATACTATCGTAAATGATTTATTCTTAATTTCTATGTATTATTCATTGATAGCATACAGAACTACAACTGATTTTTATATGTTGATTTTTTATTCTGTTATTTTTCTGTCATTTATTTGTTCTAACAGTTTTTGGTGGAATCTTTAGAGTTTCTATATTAAAGATTATATAACCTGCAAAAAGAGATTATTTTATTGTTTTTTTATGACTTATGTAAGTTTAATTTTTTTTTTTTTTTTTTTTTTTTTTTTTTTTTTTTTTTGCCAAATTGCTCTGACTAGTATTTCAAGTACTACATTAAGTAGAAGTGACACATAAAAGCATCCTTATCTTGTTCTGGATTTTAAAGGAAAGCTTTGATCTATTAGTTTTTTGTAAAGCTTCAGTCTTTCACCATTGAATATGTTTTCTGTGAACTTTTATGAATTTTATTATGTTGAAGTTGTTTTCTTGTATTTCTAGTTTATTGAATGTTTCCATAATAAAGAGTCTTGATTTTTTTAAATGCTTTTTCTGTATCAATTGAGATATTTTTATTTCCTTCATAATGTTAATACGTTTTATTACCTTTACTAATTTTTAAATGTTGAACCATTTCTCCTTTCCAGGAATGAGTCCCATTTGGTTAAGAGATATAATTTTTTAAACATTCTACTAATATTCTGGTTATTATTTTATTAAAGATTTTTACATCAATGTTCATAAGGTTTATAATTTTCTTTCCTTGTATTCTTGTTTGGTTTTGGTCTTAGGGTAATAATGTCTTCACAGAATAAGTTAGGTAGTGTTTTCAACTCCTTTTGTGTTTGGGAAAAGTTGGAGTTAGTTCTTTAATTGTTTGGTAGAATTCACTGTTTTAGGAGATTTTTTAAAATCATTATTCCAATCTCCTTATTAGGTACAGGTCTCTTCAGATTTTCTATTTTTTCATGGTTTATTCTTAGTAAGTTTTGCATTTCTAAAAATTTGTACATTTTATCTAGGATATCCAATTTGTTGGTGCACAACTGCTCAACTCTTACACTTTTTTTTTTCTGTAGAATGGGTAATGGTATTTTCACTTTTATTTCTGATTCTTGTATTTTGAGTCTTCTTTCTTTTTTCCTTAGTGCTTCTAGCTAAATATTTGTCAAATTTGTTGATTTTTCAAAATAGAACCAACTTCTGGCTTTATTGATTTTAGTTTTTTTTTTTTAATTTCTATTTCATTTGGCTCTGCTATAATCTTTATTATTTGTCTCCTTTTGGTAGCTTTGGGTTAATTCGCTCTTGATTTTCTACTTCCTTAATTTTTAAATTAGGTTATTAGTTTGACAACTTAAATTTTTTAATGTAAGCATTTATAACTATAAATTTCTCCTTTACCACTGCTTTCGCTGTGTCCCACAAGTTTTTGTATGTTTTGTTTTCATTTACCTTTAACTCTAAGTATTTTAAAAATTTTCTTGTGATTTCTTCTTTGATCTATTAGTTTTTTGTAAAGAGTGTTTGATTTCCAAAATTTGTGAATTTCTCAGTTTTGAGTTTGTTGCTGATTTTTAGCATCATTGTGTGTGATTGGAAAAGATACTTTCTATGGTATGTATCTTTTGGAATCTATTGAGACTTAAATGTGTAACCTAACATATGATCTATCCTAGAAAATCAATGTGTTCTATTTTTGTTAGGTCCTGTATATGTTGATTAAAACTAGTTGGTTTATTTTGTTGCTCATGTCTTTTATTTTCTTACTTTTCTCCTATCTGGTTGTAATTTTATTATTTACAGTGAGTTATTGAAATCTCCTATGCTTTTAAAAAAGTTTCTAATTAAATGTTGTGTGATTAAAAAAATGTAACCTGAAAGATTTAATTCTTCTAAAATGAAAATGTTTCCAATATATGTTTTTTTCACCTAAATTGTCTAGGGTACCTTTTGGAATCTACTGTTAACAGAAATTTTCATCTTGATTGTAGCAAACCCTAGAGACTAATCAGAAACTTATGTAGCACTTCTTTATTGTTGTCATTAATCATCTTTGTCCTGGGAGAATATTTACACAAAAATGTTAAATTAAAGATGAAGTCATTCTTAGAGTAGTATGTTTGGAGCCAGCTCCACTCTGTTGGTTTCCAAATAGTGTGAGCCCCTCTGGGTGCTTAAGTGGATACTTTATTTACACAATTTATTGTCAGTTAGGGGGAGACCTAAGAGAGATTTGTGCCTTTGAGAAGGTTAATGTGAAGATGAGACCCATTGGTCTCAGGTATAATTGGGTATAGAGAAGCTAATTTCTCAAGTATACAAATTAATCTGGGTTTGCCATAATTAGCTATAGGTTGCTCCAGAGTAATCAGATGATTCCCACTGGTGGAATGAAACTTTTGTATCCTGCTATGAATTACTTTAAATAAAGCCTGCATAAAATAACTCATAATTTTAATCAGTCTCATTGGACCCTATTAAAAAGTGAATATAGTAATTAACAAAATTGAAAATAACCTTAAGAAATTCTTTAGATAAATGATTACAGTGCAACTCAAGCTTGAAACAGGTTTAAGTGATACATTAAATGTTAAAAAATATACAGGGTAAGATACTAGCATTTCCTTTATATTTTGATACTTGTCTCTCGCACACACACACACACACACACAATAATAATCTCTTGGGTGGATGTCAACATTATTAGATTAATTCCCAAAGAGCCCACATGCTAAAGGTAACTTTAATTTATCTGCAAACACAATTTGCTTATTCCTTCTATGGAGAATTACATCTGCCCTTAGCCACAAGTCTCTCTCTCTCTTTTTCTTTCTAAATCTTTTTGAAAGTGTAACTTATAGCTTCTAGCTTACCCCATTTTATCTTCTTGAATACCTAGAAGTTAGTTTTAAATTCATTTGCATTTATTATTCCTTCCGTGAAGTGCTGTTCTTTAATTGTTTGTTAGGTTTACTAGACATAACCTAGAATAAATGGAGAAAAATATCTTCCTAAAACTGTTTCCCTTCTCTATGGACAAATTTGTACTGTAGTTCCTCTTACTTTCAGTAAAATTAAATGTAAATGTAAATGATAATTTACCCAATTCCTTGGCATTTTAAACATATATTTTTTACTCAGTTTGAATTGCAGAATACAACTTAAACAATTTCTCTTGGGATACTACCAAGATTTTATTTAAGAGTTCAAAGATATTAGGCAGATAAACAGGTTACAATCTTCACTTCACCCACTTAAAATACTAGTATTTTTTTCCCTTTAGCTCACATTAGACATATAAATATTACATGCATTTATTGCCTCATGTCTATTGTTTAGTTGACTAGATTGAATAGTTCTGGCTTGAATTATATTAGACACTATGTGGTATAATGCATTATTATTTAACAAGAGCAGCCACACAACAGAATAATGAATTAATTTTACCATTAATACCCATTAAACTTTATATGAAATAAACATCAAATTACAACACAAGCAACTTATAATAGCAATTGGGTATATGCAGGATTCGAGGATTGACTACCAAAAAATATCCTTGTCCAAGTTTTCCCAAAGATATTTATTACACCCAGTCATCTTTTAGAAAAGGTTTCCTCTTATCATGCTAGGGATAACTCTAGAAAAATAATTACGGGGGGGAATTCCCTGTGATGAATAAAATTGGTAAATACAAGAAAAGATTAAAATGGTGAGAATGACAAACCTGTAACCTACTGAAAACAGTGAAATATTGTCGTTCTACTTATCTATTCAGAATAATTGAAAGAAAAACAAGGTACTTGCTAACTGTCAATAAAAAATTAAATATCTTATACTTTCTTATAGAGGCTAATTTTAGACACTCAATAATTAAGTCATAATTCAATCCCTTCTTTTACATTTCTCAAAATCTTCTATCTCACAGAGGTGGGGGGAGCTATATTAAGTGAGAAATCATGTTTTACATTTTAAAGGTATCTCTTAAAGTGGGTAGATATTCTTGGTGTCATTTTAGTTAAATAAATAATTTTAGTCTTGATAATAGGTTGTCAGATGATTGTGGGACAGAAATGAATTATTCTTAAAAAATGTTTAATTATAATTATTTAAATTATGGCAGTCATGCATATAAATAATCCCCCCAAAAGATGGGAAACCATATTCTACCTAAAGATAGAAAGTGACAACCAGGAGAGAGTAAAAAACCCTGAGATTTAAATTTTAGGTACTCTCTTAAGTATCTTAAGTGGTTAATACTTTCAAACGCAAAAGACTCTGTGTTACGTCATAGATGTGCCTTAAATAATCTGACAAATAATTCAAAATGAATACTATCTGTATGCATCCCAAATCAATAACCAGTTAGAATTCACTTGAATAGCTTCATCAGTGGAGACTCTTACATTGTCGAAGGCAGTTTATTTTCAAAAAACTCTGTTTCTTAGAAAATTTTCCTCACATTGATCAGCAAGGTACTTTCATGATGTTTCTTCCCATTGTTTTCTTTTTTTTTTTAATGAAAGAAAAAAATAATAAGTAAAGGAGAGGAAGAAAGAGGAAGAGAAAGAGGGAGAGTAAATGGAAATATTGCTTTATTTTTGAAAAAAATTGGGTATTAATAATGGCCAATCAATGTTTCATTTAAACTAATGGGTAGGTGTGATGTGGTATTGACAAGAATGTATATTTTGTGTATTTGAAGTGGAGAGCTCTATAAATATTTATTAAGTTTACTTGTTCTGGATCTGAGTTCGAGTCCTTGATATCCTTATTAATTTTCTGTCTCATTGAATCTAAGTCTCCTATCTGGGTGTTAGGATCGTTAGCTCTTGTTGTTGCATTGATCCTTTTACCACTATATCTTTGTTGCTTTAAAATCTATTTTATCCGATACAAGAATTGCAACTCCTGCTTTTTATTTATTTATTATTTATTTTTGCTCTCCATTTGGTTGGTAAATCTTTCTCCATCCCTTTGTTTTGAGTCTTTGTGTATCCTTGCATGTGAAACAGGTATGGATGTAACATGCCGTTGGGTTTTGGCTGTGTCTTTTGATTGGGAATTCAGTCAATTTAAATTTAGGGTTACTGCCATTTGATGTTGACTGGCTGTTTTATCCATTCGTTGGTGTAAATTCTTCTTTATGTTGGTGCTCTTTACTTTTTGGTATATTTTTAGAAAGGCTAATACTGGTTGTTTCTTTCTGGTGTAATGCTTCTTTCAGAAGCTCTTGTAAAGCAGGCCTGGTGGTAATAAAATCTCTGAGTTCTTGCTTGTTCATAAAAGATTTTATTTTTCCTTCAGTTGTGAAGCTTAGTTTGGCTGGATATGAAATTCTGGGCTGAAGGTTCTGTTCTTTGAGGATGTTGAATATTGGCCCCCACTCTCTTCTGGCCTGTAGAGTTTCTGCCGAGAGATCTGCTGTAAGTCTGATAGGCTTGCCTTTGTGGGTAATCTGACCTTTCTCTCTGGCTGCCCTTAGTATCCTCTCCTTCGTTTCAACCCTGGTGAATCTAACGATTATGTGCCTTGGGGTTGCTCTTCTTGAGGAATATCTTTGTGGTGTTCTCTGTTTTACCTGGGGTTGAATGTTGACCTGCTTTGCTAGTTTAGGAAAATTTTCCTGAATAATATCCTGAAGGGTATTTTCCAGCTTGGATTCATTCTCTCTGTCGCATTCAGGTACACCTATCAAATGTAAATTTGGTCTTTTCACATAGTCCCACATTTCTTGGAGACTTTGCTCATTCCTTTTTATCCTTTTTTCTCTAATCTTTTCTTCACGTTTTATTTCATTAAGTTGGACTTTGACCTCTGATATCCCTTCTTCTGCTTGAACAATTCGAGTGTTTAAACCTGTGCATACTTCTCGGAGTTCCTGTATTGTATTCTTCAGTTCCATTAATTCACTCATACTCCTCTCTAAGTTGTCTATTCTCAATAGGATTTCATCAAACCTTTTTTCAAAGTTCCTAGTTTCTTTACGTTGGGCTACAACATGTTCTTTTAACTCACCGAAGTTTGTTATTATCCATTCCTTGAAGAGTGATTCTGTCATCAGGAGGCGCTCATTCTCCATCAAGCCTTGTTCCATTGTTGATGTGGAACTGTGATCATCTTTGGAGGGAGAGGCGTTCTGACTTTGAGTATTCTCAGCTTTTTTACGCTGGTTTCTTCCCATCATTGTAAATTTATCCTCCTGTCTCTTTGAAATTACCAACTTTCAGATTAGGTCTCTTGAGTGGACGTCCAGGTTGTTAGTTCCCAGGGCCAGAGCAGCGGCATTAAAACTGATGGTGCTTTTCTGCCCAGGATTCTCCTGTCGGGCTTCCTTCTTGTTTCCGTAGTAGGCGACTCTGCCTTCCCGGGGCTCCAAACCTCGGTCAGAAGGGGAACTGGTCCCGTTTACTCTGCGCCGAGCGCTGCCGCGTTGAGGTGCTGGCGGAACCGCTGCGCCGACCACGAGAGTCACGCTGGCGACTCGGGTGTTTCCACCACTGGGGGATCTTCTGCTCCGTGAGCGACCAGACTTTGTCTGAAAGTGTGGCGTCCTCTAGTTCTCCGCGCCTTCCCTGAGAGCTGCAATCCCGGGATGTTAGCGATCAGCCATCTTGGATCGTTCTCCCATTGTTTTCAACTATACTCTTTGTGACCTTGAGCATAAATCAAACCTCTTGTATACATCCATTAACTGTCTAATGGCAATGGCTTCAGTCTTGTATAATATTCAACTTCCATACCGACTTCAGTGACATCTTATCTGTCATAGCTGAATATGACAATACTGGCCACCCCATGAATGAACATATTCTAGTGTTATCTGGGCCTTTCAAATGTAACAGTACCTAGAATTTAACACAATATTCATTCATTCATTTATTTTGTAAGTATTTATTGGGTATGGTCTAGGTCCTTCTTTAAGGAGGGGGATATAACCAATGGTCCTCTTGGATTGAATACTATGGAAATCACTGATAGAGATGACAAAAGTAGATTCTCCTCTCAAGCAGTTTATGTTACTGGGGAGAGAGATGCCAAGGAGTTATAAATTCTATGGACAGAATTTATATCTAACAGAGTTAGATGACAAAAAATGAGTCATATGTATATACACATACAACTGACTGAAGGAGCAAAGAAAGGAATAATTCTATTTCCTTGTATAAATTTTTAATTGCTTAAACAAATGTAATACTGCTAATAAAATTGAATGTGTCACATTATACTGAAAGCTAAAATGTCAAGAAGTGTCGGGTTTTCTTTTTTAAAGTTTGAACATGTTCCAACATGAGATCACATGGATACACGGTGGGGAACAACACACACTGGGGTCTGTTGGGAGGGTGGCGGGAAGAAGAGCATCAGGAAGAATAGCTAATGGACGCTGGGCTTAATACCTAGGTGATGAATTGATCTGTGCAGCAAACCATCGTGGCACACGTTTACCTGTGCAACAAACCTGCATATCTTGCACACGTACCCTGGGACTTAAAATAAAAGTTTATAGCAGAAAAAAAAGTTGTTATGACATATATTCAGATACAATCACTATACGTTCTATCCACCAGATGGCACTGTTAGGGAGCTTTTCATGGACACGTCACTGTCCTACACCTATGGGGATAAAAGCTGCCTCTGAATTTGTTTGAAAACTACAGTGTGACTATTGTTATATAGTAATTTCTTTCTTATAAGGCATTTATTTGGCAATTAGTAACTTAATTGATTATATTTTTAAAATTGAAAACATAATTTGGTGAAAAGTTTGTGAGTGCACAAAATTCTATTTTGGATAATCATTATTGTTACTAGATTAATCAGTATCACCAGATCAATCAATGAATCATAAGAGATATTTGGCATCCACTTTTAGGCAATGAAAATTGTATGCAGAAACTGGAAGGACATTATTTTTTTAATCTTTTTAAAGCAATATTTTAAATTTTCAAAAATTAAAACATAATCACACTGCATGCATCACCACCCTAAAAATAGTGTGGATGCTAATCATATGTTTTGGTTTATGTATTAGGGAAATTTTTCTTCAGTTTGGGGAATCATATTATAAAGATAACTTTTACATTCCATTATTTTTCCAGCAGTTTCCTTCTGTGGAAAATAGAAAAACCTCATAAAGTTAAAATCAGCAGAAATTCTGCCAAACAAAGGATGACTTATTTATCTCATGATATCTGAATACTGCTTGTTGAATTAATTTGCATTATTTTTGAATTATACTTAAAAGATGTATGTATTAATATATTAGATAGGAGAAATACCTAATGTAGATGACGGGGGGATGGATGCAGCAAGTCATCATGGCATGTGTAGACCTATGTAACAATCCTGCATGATCTGCACATGTACCTCAGAACTTAAAATAAAAAAATAGAAAATAGGGAAAATATGCCAGATATGTTTAATTAAATAATAAAATTAACAAAATTTATTTTCATTCATGAAATTCGTAGGGGAAATCTCTGAACAATATAATCATATGAAGATATGTCAGACTCAAAGAATAATCTGTAGAAATAATTAATCTTTTACAGAATAATAGAAAGATGGAGTAAAAAAAACTAAGTCTCTAGAACTTCAGTTAAAATGACTTTTGCATTGTTATATAGCCATTCCTTAGTTACTGATTAAAAAAAAAAAAAAAACCTTAACTCAGAGTGATGTAAGCAAATGATAAAACAGAAGGAGGAAGTTATTATCTCACGTCGCAGAAAATTCCAGTGTATTACTAAAGCTGGCTTCACAGGCTTCTATGAAATCACGACTCAAAATTTACACAGTTCTCGGTAGTATTGTCTCCCTACTGACATTACTGCAGAGTTACTCCCCTTGGTTGTGCTACAGCCTCAGAAAATCCAAAGTTATATCCTCTCGGCTTCAAAGCTAATGGAAAAGATAATACTTCTATTTTCTTAAGTGAAAGCTCAACTTAGTTTAAGTGGACCTGTGTCACGTATCAGACTCTGAGCCAATCTCTTCTGTGATGCCTTGGTCACATGCCTACCTCCATGTTCTCTGCTGCTAACATGTAGTTGGAGAATTGGCAACATGTTTCTTTGGTGAGAAACAAGAGGAAAGGAGAATGATTGCTAAGGAGACAAAGATTCAAAAAGTGTCTCTCACATTAGAAGTAATAAAGAATGTAGAAACAAAAGCATAGTAAAATGTAAATCAAATACATGTAAATAGAATACATTTCTTTTTTTTCTTTTCTCCCTTTCTCCTTCTCCTTTCCTTCTTCTTCTTCTTGAGACGGAGTCTCACTCTGTCACCCAGGCTAGAGTGCAGTTGCGTGACCATAGCTCACTGCAATCTGGAACCCCCACCTGCCATGGCTCAAGTCAAGCAATCCTCCAACCTCAGGTTCCCAAAGTGCTGGAATTACAAGCATGAGCCATCATGACTGGATGAATAAATTTGTTGTAAATCAGGATAGATGGGTGTCAAGCAAATATACAGATTTAATATTTTATATATTTCTAATTTTCTGTCAAATACTCAAAATGCATATTGATTCATTGATTTTAGTATTGGGGTAGGGTTAGATACAATAATACCATGTGACTGAATTGATATCCCATGTCTATGTTTTTCTAAATACATTTTTTTTTAAGTTCAGGCATACATAAGCAGGTTTGTTACATAGGTAAACGTGTGTGATGGGGGTTTGTTGTACAGATTTTTCGTTGCCCAGGTATTAATCCTAGTATCCATCAGTTATTTTTCTGATCCTCTCCTTCCTCCTACCCATCACCCTCAGATAGATCATAGTGTGTGTTGTTCCCTTCTATGTGTCCACTGTTCTCATTATTTAGCTCCCACTTATAAGTAAGAAGACGTGGTATTTGGTTTTTTGTTTCTGCATTAGTTTGTTAAGGATAATGCCCTCCGGCTCCATCTATGTTGCTGCAAAGGACATGATGCTGTTCGTTTGTATGGTTGCTTAGTATTCCATGGTGTTTATGTACCACATATTCTTTACCAAGTTATCACTGACAGGCATTTACGTTAATTCCATGTCTTTGTTATTGTGAATAGTGCTGCAATGAACATACATTTGCATGTATCTTTATAATAGAATGATTTATATTCCTTTGGGTATATACCCAGTAATGGGATTGCAGGGTTGAATGGTATTTCTGCCTCTGGGTCTTTGAGGAATCACCACAATGTCTTCTATAATGGTTGAACTAATTTGCACTCTCACCAATAGTGTAAAAGCATTTCTTTTTCTCCACAACCTTGCCAGCATCTGTTATTTTTTTAACTTTTTAATAATCGCCATTCTGAATGATGTGAGATAGTATTTCATTGTGGTTTTGATTTGCATTTCTCTAATGATCAGTGATGTTGAGATTTTCTTCATATGAAATGCACATATGGCTTCTTTTGACAAATGTCTCTTCATGCCCTTTGCCCACTTTTTATTTAATAGGGGTTTTTTCTTATAAATTTGTTTAAGTTTTTATAGATGCTGGATATTAGACCTTTTTCAGATGCATATTTTGCAAAAGTTTTCTCCCATTCCGTAGGTTGTCTGTTTACTGTGTTGATTTTCTTTTACTGTGAAGAAGCTCTTTAGTTTATTTACGTCCTATTTGTCAATTTTTTCTTTCATTGCAATTGCTTTTGACATGTTTGTTATGAAATGTTGCCCTTGCTTGAGTCCTGAATGGTATTGCCTAAGTTGTCTTCCAGCGTTTTTATAGTTTTTGGTTTTACATTTAAGTCTTTAATCTGTCCTGAGTTAATTTTTGTATATGGTGTAAGGATGGGGTTCAGTTTCAATCTTCTGCATATAGCTAGCCAGTTATCCCTGCACCATTTATTGAATAGGTAATCTTTTCCCCATTGCTTCTTTTTGTTAACTTTGTTAAAGATCAGATGATTGTAGGTGTAATACTGCTCTTTTATTTCCCCCTTTTTATGTTTTGTCTCTGTCAATTATACCTTTCAAATATCTATTAGTTATTAAAATTGAGAGAATTTAAAATTTTTCAATCTCATTTAATTCAAAACTCAACCAATGCCAAATGTTTCTAGACCCTACATCCTCCTGTGAATTGATATGTCACAAAGGAGGGAGAGAAAAGGACACATTTCTTTACTGAGTGAGTCCCAGGCAGTGATAGTATATAGTTAACAACACAGTTCTGTCAACATGATTGCATGCTATTCCACCAAAGCTGTTAGGTTTCCTAATGATAATATGCACCATTTTCTTGCAACACTGTTAAGTTCACCTTACTTCAGTGTTGAGAACCTCTTCAGAAAGGGGCCAGCTTTACTGCCTCTGCTCTTCTAGTATCTAAACCCAAAACTTCTTCTCCCTGGTAGCCTTCTTACCCCTTGTTGCTAACCTCATACTCTTTCAGATACAGATGTAGCAAGTGAAAGGGTGCTGTTCTATGTCTTTCAGACATCATAGAAAGCTGTTAAGTTTTGAGGAGTTTTGGTCGTCTTTTGTTAAAATGTTATCATTTGACTGAAGTTTTAATTTCATACCAAAATTGAGAGAAAAGTACAGAGATGTCCACATACTCCCTGTCCTCACATAGGTATAGCCTCCTTCCTTATCTACACCTCCCGCCCCACCAGTGTGGTGCATGTGTTGTAGTTGATGAACCCACGCTGACACATCATGATTATCCAAAGCCTATACTTTTTATTAGGGTTGATTCTTGGTATTGTATATTCTATGGGTTTGGGAATATACATAGTATCATACAGAGTAATTTCACTTCCAGAAAAGCCCTCAGTTTATCCCCAAACATCTGGTAGCCACTGCTCTTTGTATTATCTCTATAGTTTGTCCTTTTCTGGAATGTCAAGTAGTTGGAATCATAGGGTATGTAGCCTTTTTAGGTTGACTTTCTTCACTTAATAATATGGATTTATGTTTCCTCCATGTATTTGCATGGCTTGAAACCTCATTTCTTTTTAACACTAAGTAATATTCCATTGCCTGTTTGTATCACAGTTAATTTATCCATTCACCCACTGAAAGGCATCTTGGTTGCTCCCAAGTTTGGGAAAGTATAAATAAAGCTGCCAAGACACCTGTGCACAGGTTTTTGTATGAAGAAAAGTTTCAATTCCCCTGGGTAAATAAGAAGGAGAATTATTTCTGGTTCACATGGTAAGGGTATTTTTAGTTTTATAAGACACTGCTAAATTGTCTTCCAAAGTGGCTGCACCGTTTTGGATTCTTATCAGCAAAAAGCGAGAGTTGCTATTGCTTCACATCTTTGCCAGCATTTGATATTGTCACTGCTCTAAATTTAGGTCATTCTAATAGCTGTGTAGTGTTATTTCATTGTTGATTTAGGTGAATTTCCCTAATGACATATGATGTGGAACATCTTTTCATGTATCTATTTGCAATGTGGATCCCTTCTTTGAGGAAGTATCTGTTAAGGTCTTCGGTTCGTTTTTCAGTTGGGCTATTTGTTTCTTACGGTTGGGTTTTAAGAATTCCTTGCATATTTTGGATAAATGTTCCTTGCGAGATGTGTCTTTTGCAAATATTTTCTTCCAGTCTGTTGCTTATTTCCTTAATACTCTCTTTTATGGTCAGCCTTATTAATTTTAACAAAGTCCAGCTTATCAATTATCTTTTTTTTTCTGAGACAGTCTTGCTCTGTTGCCAGGTGCCAGGCTGGAGTGCAGAGGTGCAATCTTGGCTCACTGCAATCTCTGCCTCCTGGGTTCAAGCGATTCTCCTGCCTCAGCCTCCTGAGTAGCTAGGACTACAGGCGCATGCCACCACACCCAGCTAATTTTTGTATTTTTTACTAGAGATGGGGTTTCACCATGTTAGCGAGGATGGTCTCGATCTCTTAACCTAGTGATCCACCCACTTCGGCCTCCCAAAGTGCTGGGATTACAGGCGTGAGCCATCATGCCCGCCCCAATTATCTTTTTCATGGATTGTGCTTTTGGTGTTATGTCTAAAAAGTCATCACAATACCCAGGGTCACATGAGTTTTTATTTACGTTACCTTTAAGATTTCTACAGTTTTGCATTTTACATTGCATTTTGCATTACATTTTGCATTTTACATTGTCTTCTAAAGTGGCTGCACCATTTTACATTCTTATTAGCAAAGATTGAGAGTTGCCATTGCTTCACATCTTTGCCAGCATTTGATACTGTCACTGCTCTAAACTTTGATCATTCTAATAGGTGTGTAGTGTTATTTCATTGCTGATTTAAGTGAATTTCCCTAATGACATATGATGTGTAACATCTTCTAATAGGCATGGAGTCCATGATCCATTTTGAGTTAATTTTTTCTGGAAAAAGTATAATGTTCTTTCCAAATTTCTCTGTTACTTTTCTTTGTGGTGGTGACGGTGGTGGGGACGGTGGTGGGGACCGGGGGTTTATCCAGTTGTTCCAGCATCATTTGTTAACAAGTCCAGCTTTTCTGCACTGCATGACCTCCATCTTTATGTGAGTCTCTTTTTGAACTCTCTATTCTGTTCTATTGATTTATTTGTCTGTTCTCTCTCCAATATCACACTGTCTTGAACTATAACTTTATAAGTCTCAATATAGGGTGGTGTGAGTCCTCTAACTTTGTTGATCTCCTTCAATACTGTGCTGGCTATTCTGGGTCTTTTGTGTCTTTACACACATTTTAGGATCAATTTGTTAATATAAAAAAAACTTAATCCTGTAATCACAGCACTTTGGAAGGCCAGGCAGGAGGATCACGAGGTCAAGAGATCGAGACCATCCTGGCCAACATGGTGAAACCCCGTCTCTACTAAAAATACAAAAATTAGCCAGGAAGGTGGCACGTGCCTGTGGTCCCAGCTACTCGGGAGGCTGAGGCGGAAGAATCACTTGAACCCAGGAGGCGGAAGTTGCAGTGAGCCGAGATTGAGCCACTGCACTCCAGCCTGGCGACAGAGCAAGACTCCATCTCAAAAAAAAAAAAAAAACCTGATTTGATTTTGTTTGGGATTGTGTAGAATCCATAGGTATATTTGAGACTAACTAATGTCTCAACAAATACTGAGTTTTTCTACCCTGAACATGAAATGTCTTCATTTATTTGGTTCTTCTTTGATTTTGTTCATCAGAGCTTTAAGTACTCTCTATATTACTTTCAGACTCTGCTTTCAAAGAATCATCCTGTGAACCTCAAACTTACAGCCTCTAGACTTTATGTTGGCAAAGCTTCCCAAAGTTCAGGTTATTCAAGTCAAGCTCTGCCTTAAATGTTTGGTCATTTGAAGCTTCACTCAGATGGAAGTACCTAAGTTGGCCACAGGGACTACATCTCAGCAAGCTTCCAGCTGGAGAACTATAGTCTAGTTTTACCTTTTTACAGAGATACATATTTTCTTTAAAAAAAATGATTCTCTTTGATGCACTCCCACCCCAGTATAATTTGGTGTACTTACACTGCTCTCTTCTCAGATCCTTGCGAATCTTGCAATTCTATAACAATTCTAATTGTGTCATATCTTCCCTAGTCTTTCTCATGTACAAGTGGGTACATATCAGTTTCTGGGGTGATTGTCTATCTTTTTAGTAAACCCAATTGTTAGTGGCTCATTTGTAGTTTTCTTTAGAATTTAAAATGTCTATTTCCTTTTGCTTTGTTGTCACCTGAAATTGCTAAACAAGTGAAATTATTCTCTTCACACCTGTCATATATTTAAAACAGTAGCCCAGTGAATATAACATTGACTTTATCAGATAATTTTTAAATGCTTTAACATCTTAAAAATATAGAATAAAAACTGTGATATCAGGTTTTATCATTTTGGAGGTTTATGGAAGTCCTGACTACTGGAAATTTCTAGAACCTAAAATAAGTTCAGTTGTGGAAATGGTTATGTCAAGTATGCTTAAATGAGAGAGTTGAAAGCTAGGCAATTCTGATAAATAGATATTTGTTAGGAAAACATCTCTTTGGTGTCCATAATTTTTTATTATTTAAATTCTAAATCTACACATATCTGTTTCCTTTTATACATTTTACAAGAGTATATATTTGAAGTTGCATTTTGGTTCTCTCCACATTATTCTAAATCAACAGCCAGTATCTATTTGCCTTTCATGATGTGTGTAGCAATTTTTCCTTAAACTTCTAATTTAGAAAGAAACTGCTTTGAAATACAAGCAATAAAATATGACACAAGTTTGGCAAAGAGATTTAAAAAATATTTTTCCCTGGGAATTCAGTTCCATTCTGGAATTCCAGGTGACTGGAGTTTGAGAATATTCAGAAATATTACTTCTGGCCAAAGCATTGATTTCCTAATAGTTTAGTAAGTAAAGAGCAACAGCAAAGCTTTTCTAAGTGGCTTTGCAAAGCAGCCAGTGTTTAAACACAAGAACAAAATTACATAAGAGATCAGGCACTCCATGATGACTGGCAGCTCTTAAACTGGTGTGTGTGTGTGCGTGCGCATGTGCATGTGTGTGTGTGTGTGTGTAAATGTGAGGTACTTTTTGTGTATCTCAGAGGCAATTAAGAGACCACTACAGAGGAGTGAGGTTCTGCCATTACAGAGGCAGTGCATGTGGAGACTTCAGTCATTCCACTATTCTGAAGTTTCCCTCATCTAACGTACAATAAACTCCCATGTGTAATTGCAAATACCCACTTTGTTTCAACAGGAAAGAGCATACATTCATGTTGTTCAGACACAGGAAATAGTGTATTTGTTTAGTTCCTACTTGCAGTGATGCTTAGTCTCTGAATTAACAATACAGGTGTATCCTTCTAGTTGTAATTGTATTGATAAACACTCCACGTTGTGATTTTCGCTATCCTGAAACTTAGGACCTAGGTGATAATTTGATCATAATGATAATTTTAACAAAGCAATATACTATGTATTTAATATGGAAGAATACAGAAATATTGGGGAAAAAACTACCACAATTTAAAAATTAGATAAACAGGAAAACACCTGTGTAACACTGTCATATTTTTATTATAAGTCTAGCAAAAACATGTGTATGTGTATGCACACACACGTAAACAATATTGTCTAATTTTTGTCCCCAAAAAGAGTGAATATAAGGCAACCGAGAGAACCAGTGATTGATGATATGGATATCAGTTTGATCATATCCTGGAACATAGAGTCAATATCTGGGTACCAAATTTAGTTGTTTCACTTTCTGTCCACTTGAAGTATTTCATTCTTGGGCATTTTTGGACACCGAAAATAAGAATATTGAAGATTTCCCACTGGAGAACAGTATAATTAAATAATCATTAAAAACAACAACAAAGAATTTCTCAGGACTTGAAAGCCAAACAATGTATGTATTATATTTATGTCTGCAGGTCTTAACTTCTCAATATTATTAGTAGTAGTATATTTAAGACAGGATCTCGCTCAGTCAGCCACGTGGAGTGCAGTGGTGCAATCTCTGCTCACTGCAACCTCTGCCTCCCAGATTCAAGTGATTACCCCACCTTAGCCTCCTGAGTAGCTGGGATTACAGGCATGCACTACCACAGCCTGGCTAAGTTTTGTATTTTTAGTAAAGGCAGGGTTTCACCATATTCGCCAGGCTGGTCTTGAACTCCTGACCTCAGGTGATCCACCACCCAACTTAGCCTCTGAAAGTGCTGGGGTTACATGTATGAGCCACCTCACTTCGCCTTCTCAATAACATTTTGATTAATTGATTTTACTTGAGAATACAAAGTCAGAGAATGGAGAACACTAGACTATGGCTGGAAGTAGACTTATTATTGCTAGAAATATGATGAACTCCTTTGCAGAAAAAAAATCTATATTTGGGTACAGATAAATGTCTCCAATAATTTAAAATATGCTGACTTTTATAAAAGCTTATCAATATTAATAATTTTAATAACAACTCACTGTTATTATGTGACTAATCAGTCTCAAGGCATGTACTAGGTTATTTTTAACAATGCTTGAAACATCTAACCACCACAGTGTATAAAAGCATTACCAAAAAGAAAATAATTGGCTCTTCTGTTGTTAAATAATGTTAAAACATTAAAATATGAAGTGTATTTTGGACAGAATTCTTCATTAATGTTTATTGTAATGCAAATGTTTTACACTGGAAAACACAGGAAAGAGTTAATCCAAGTTTTTTTAGCCAATGAAACTGTACAGCTAAAACAATTGCAGAAGTAAAAAGAAACTAAAAGAGCCTAGAAATATTGTTTATTGTGCAAAAATGTGTATATATTTTAAGACAATTCAGACTTTTAATCCTAAAAGCAAATCAAGTGATTTTCTGATGAATGAATACATAAAAAGTTGATTGCATATTTCATTTTTCAGTCATAACACTAAGTAAAATTGACAAATTATGTTCAGTTTAAGTAGCGGTTCATGAAAAATTCTTCACTCGTAATTCTGATAAATAATCATATTTAAACACTTTACATGTGAATACATTCTTGGGACTTGTACCTATATTCTTCCATCCACTGAATAATTTTAAATGTTAAAATTTTATGTGTAAAAGCTATTCTAAAAATACTTTTTAGCCATCTGAAACTAAATCAGTGATTTAAGGAAAAGTCCAACTATCATAAAAGGAACTGGTATGAAATAATTCATATTGTTCACCTGTAAAATGTCTGTCTGCATGATACCCAACTCCAGCCCTTGCTTTTGGAAATTAAACCTCCACTCCTGAACCAGCGTTAGAAAATAAAAGAGAAAAAATAATTATGGAGATATAAATACCTATCCTATATTCAAACCAATTTTTTATCATACATATACACACTTCACTCTTTTTTAATATTACAAATTCAGGTACACCAACTACTCCTCTAGAGTAAACTTGTAGCATTTATTGGCAATATCACCTTCTATATCCCTCTAACCTAACTTACTACATCAAGGTTTAACACTGGATTCTTTCCAGCTGCCAAATATCTGAAATACTGTACCTAAGGGCATTTCTAGAAGTCAGCTACGATCAGTAGCAGAGCTGCAACATCCAGGTTAACACTCTCTAGTATCAACCTGTGAGTAAGGCTTCATTAAAACAGATGCATGTACTCCCCAACTTCTAGACCTAGAGGACAATAAGATCTCAAATTGTGTTTAAAATTTTTTTGTCAACTTCTCTAAAGTTGCCATAAGAAACCCACAGTTGTTTAAAATTATTTATTTTAATTTCTTGTAGAAGACTTGTTTTTTTATCCACAGAGACAAAAACAATATATATTAGCTAGAATATATAGACAGTGACAAAAGAAAATTATATTTAAATCAATACATTTAAACAGGGTTTACAATAGATGTAATAAGATTGCATGTCACAAAGGGAGACATTTCTCTAAGTCTTTACTCATATGAAAAACAAACAAAAAAACAGATGGATAAGAGCAAAGAAAAACTTTGGTTTTAAAGAATTAAGGTCTCTTACTGGATTTGCAAGCTAAATATTTAAAGTTATTTTATAGTGTACATCACTCAGTGTTAATAGCTGGTGATTTATTTATATATGACTTTAAGACATACAGAGAGCAGAGTAATTAAGGAGTATACTCCGCTTAAGAACTGAACTTCTAATAGTCTACATTTGATACCAAAAGGTATTACTTCCTGTTTATTTCATTTTTTGTTTTGTACTCATAAAGAATATTTCATTTTCCTCAGGAAAATGGTGTGAAACATACTGGCCTTAATGCTATTACCACTGGAGAAGGAAAAAAATGGTGGCTTGACACATGAGATGCTCAGTAAATGTTGTTGAATGAATGAATTATTAAACAATTGAATAAACCTACTGTGTAGTTTCCTTTTACTTACAGGCATTGAAAAAGTATGAGAAATCCCAATGTTTTCTGGTACCTAGGCTATAAATGGTTTAATAAAAGAATATGTTGGTGGAAGAATCATAAAATTGGGTAACCTCTCTGTACAATAGCATAGGTTTTAGCTACTATGGCTGGTTTAGGCCATTTGTCTAAGAGAGTTCCGTTGTGTTACCCTTTGAAAGGCTTCCTTTACTTCCTTGTTCCTCAAGGTATAGATAACAGGATTCAAAGCAGGTGTGACCATTGTGTACATGAGTGCAGTTGCTTTGTCTGTTTCTGGAGTATGTGTACTCTTTGGTTGCAGATAAGTAAACAAGGCAGTGCCATAGAACAGAGAAACAACCAGGATATGAGAAGAACAAGTGGAGAAAGCTTTGTGTCTTCCAGCTGCTGAAGGGATTCTCAAGATGGCTGCAAGGATGCACATGTAGGAGCACAGAATGAGGAAACAGGGACTCATAATGAAGAGCATGGAGACAGCAAATATCACAGTTTCAATTTGGGAGGTATCAACAAAAGCCAGTTTCAGTACAGGCATGATATCACAAAAAAAGTGTTGAATCTTTCCTGTTCCACAGAAGGGCAGAGTGATGATCAGGGTGATCTGGGCTGACTCCACCACCACTCCAGTGAACCAAGATGCGGCAACCAATTTCAAACAAACATGAGGGCCCATGAAGAGAGTGTAATGCAGTGGATAACAAATAGCTACAAAGCGGTCATAAGCCATGGCTGCCAGTAAGCAGCATTCTGTCAGTCCCAAGATGGCAAATATGTACATCTGGGTTGCACAGCCACCCACACTTATGGTTTTGGTCTCCACCAGCAGGTGCACTAGCGTCTGAGGTACCACACTGGTGATATAGCACATCTCCAGAAATGAGAGGTTCACCAGGAAGAAATACATTGGAGTGTGCAGGGCAGGGGTGATCAAGATCAGGGATATGATGATGAGGTTTCCTCCTATAGTGCATAAGTAGATGATTAAGAACACAATGAAGAGTACAAGCTGTAATTCTTCAAGAGAGGAAAAAGCCACAAAAGTGAATTTGGTGGACAGGGATTGATTTCCATTTATGGTGGGCTCAGAGCTAAACATCTGTGAAGACCACAAAGAAGGCAGATTAATGGGAATGCAGTCATGTAACACATCTCTCTACTGAACCACAGCAAAGGAGCCTCCCTAGAATCAGTGCTCTGAGATGAGAATCTAGACACCTGGATTTCTCCTGTTAAATCTTTCTAAATAACCACACAATTAAACTGAATACATACTCCTTCCTGATTTTCAGTTATGGATTATGTGCTATTTCACAAACATTTAGAGAAAATGATTTTTAAGTTACATATTCTGAATTTTTTGTTTTTGTATCATCACTAATCATATCTGAAGCTGTTATATAAGTACTATATGAAGACATTTTCATTTTAAAGGAGTCACATAAAAATGGATAGATTAAGATGTAAAGGTGTTATAGTCTGGCCTTCCAAATTCTATAACCTTCCTTAAAGCTACATTTAAGGGCTTGAAAGGGAGCATATTTCCAGCTATATATCTACAAACTTATATACATATTTTACTTGATCTAAGCAGAGTAAGAAAATAATTACAAAACTAAGATCCAAGAAAGCCAAAAGCACCAGAGTCTCCTTTCCACAACCTCAATGTAAATGTGCAAGATATTACAAAATAGGAGAACATACCCAGGGCCACAAAGTAAACTTTCTTTTCCTTTTTGGGCTCCTAGCATCCTATGGCTCTAAATTATAATATGGTGATGGAATGGGCAGTACTTTAATTCCTGCTAGAAACCATAGGGAATATATCCACTGCACAGCTTAATTATATTTGTCTCAAGAGGACTATTAAAAAATACAATGAGTGTTTAATGTGCAAGTTGGTTTTCAGTTTTTAAACACATTTCCAGAGATATCTATTGGTGTTAGTTATAACACCTGTTTCAATGCATAAAACTAAAAGTTTCTAATTGGAACCCATCATGCAATTGAAATTATTATTAAACTCTATGGATGTTTGCCATATTAAATCTTTTTTAAGCTCCTTAAATGGAGAGTGACTAATTAGGTCTTTGTAACATTGGTGGGCATGGTGCAGGGAACATAGTTGCCTCCACAAACCCCATAGATAGCATCCACTTTATTCATTACTTATGATTCAATTTAGCAGCATTAAAAAAATAGGCATGGGAAGAAAAGCCCAAATTTCCAATGGAATTAATTAAAATAATTTGTCAAAAACATTTTAAAATGTGTTTTTCTTCTACTGTCTTCAAGAAACGAAAGTATTGTTCATTCTGAATTATCCCCATTGCTTCAATCTGAACATATTTTCTTTTCACTGTCAGGTCAATACGGTAAATTCACTGAGACAGAGTAAGGCAAGTAAAAGTAGAGGTTACAAAGTAAGTTTTGCAACTAATGTGTTAGATAAGACTGCTGTTTTTGTCTCCCACAATTCCCATGCCAAACCAAAAGACCAGAGTTTTAGACATTGTCTCTCTTTTCTAACAAAACATGTATGCTTTTTTTGTAACTCACATGCTGCCTCAGAGATGAAAGCCATGTGTTTTGGGGAGTGCTCTTCTGTCTGTGGAGGTACTGCCACAATGAATGTACCACGTTGAGAATGTATAGATTGGTGCAAAATTAATTGTGGGTTTTTGCCATTGCTTTGAACCAACCTAATAATTAAGAAAACACATTGCATTTGATGGTATAGCATCCCTGAAATACTGCAGCAAAAGATCACATCATGCATGAACAATGATATTTTGCCAAATCTCCCCAGAAGGGTCTGGGAGTAGGAGTAAGTACATAGTTATATTTCTTTGATGTGTTTTTGCAACAAAATACAGAACAAAAGCAGCTGCTAATTTCTCCACATCAGTTCCCACCTGGACTCTGTGTTGTATTTATTTCTCAATATGATTCTAAAATTAGAGGAAAATATTTTTTTAAAATAAGGACACATGATTGAATTGGAGTATTTAAGTAAGAAAAGTAAAATGTCCTCTCCTGCTGCCTCAGATCTGCTTTTGTCCTAAGTGGGTAAAAGGAAATGTTTGGTGAAACAATGGCCAGATTAGTATATGCACTACCAGCAATGACAACAACACATTTAGCAATATGTTCAGCAATATGTTGTTGTTATACAAACATAATTTAGCAGTTAAGGAAATGGGCTTTGGAGGCAGAATGCTTAAATATTTACCCTTATTCTCAAATTTATAACTGTGATTTAGGGCAATAAAAAATCTTTATAAAAATTTATTTATTTATACTTTAAGTTCTGGAGTACATGTGCAGATCACGCAGGTTTGTTACATAGGTATACACGTGCCATGGTGGTGGTCTGCTGCATCAATGGCCCCATCATCTACATTAGGTAATTCTCCTAATGTTATCCCTCCCCATTCCCCCCGCCCCCTGCTATTCCTTCCTTAGCCCCCCACTCCCCAGGCCCCAGTATGTGATGTTCCCCTCACTGTGTCCACGTGTTCTCATTGTTCAGCACCCACTAATGAGTGAGAACATGTGGTGTTTGGTTTTCTGTTTTGTGTCAGTTTGCTGAGAATGATGGTTTCCAGTTTCATCCATGTCCCTGCAAAGGACATGAACTCACCTTTTTTATGGCTGCATAGTATTCCATGGTGTATATGTGCCACATTTTCGTTGTTCAGTCTATCATTGATGGGCATTTAGGTTGGTTCCAAGTCTTTGCTATTGTGAACAGTGCTGCAATAAACATACGTGTGCATGCGACTTTATAATAGAATGAATTATAATCCTTTGGGTATATACTCAGTAATAGGATTGCTGGGGCAAATAGTCTTTCTATTTCTTGATCCTTGAGGAATTGCCACACTGTCTTCCACAATGGTTAAATTAATTTACACTCTCACCAACAGTGTAAAAGCATTCCTATTTCTCCACACCCTCTGCAGCATCCTTATCTCCTGATTTTTTAATGACTGCCATTCTAAATGGCATGAGGTGGCATCTCAATGTGGTTTTGATTTGCATTTCTCTAATGACCAGTGACGATGAGGTATTTTCATAGGTTTGCTGGTTGCATAAATGTCTTCTTTTGAAAAGTATCTGTTCATATCCTTTGCCCAGTTTTTGATGGGGTTGTTTGATTTTTTTCTTGTAAATTTGTTTAAGTTCTCCATAGATTCTGGATATGAGCCCTTTGTCTGATGGGTAGATTTCAAAAAGTTTTTCCCATTCTGTTGGCTGCTGGTTCACTCTAATGCTTGTTTCTTTTGCTGTGCAGAAGCTCTTAAGTTTAATTAGTTTCCACTTGTCTATTTTGGCTTTTGTTGCCATTGCTTTTGGTGTTTTAGTCATGAAGTTCTTGTCCATGCCTGTGTCCTGGATGGTATTGCCTAGGTTTTCTTCTAGAGTTTTTATGGTGTGTTAGGCCTCATGTTTAAATCTTTAATCCATCTAGAGTTAATTTCCAGTTTCAGCTTTCTGCACATGGCTAGCCAGTTTTCTCAACACCATTTATTAAATAGGGAATCCTTTCATCATTTTCCCATTGCTTGTTTTTGTCAGGTTTGTCACGATCAGATGGTTGTAGTTGTGTGGCATTCCTTCTGAGGCCTCTATTCTGTTCCATTGGTGTCTATCTCTATTTTGGTACCAGTACCATGCTGTTTTGATTATAGTAGTCTTGTAATATAGATAATATAGTAACCCTGTAATGCTATCCCCATCAAGCTACCAATGACTTTCTTCACAGAATTGGAAAAAAACACCTTAAACTTCACATGGAACCAAAAAGGAGCCCGTGTAGCCAAGACAATCCTAAGGTTAAAAAAAAAAGAAAAGAAAAAGAAAAAACAAAGCTGAAGGCGTCACACTATCTGACTTAAAAAAAAAAATCTTTTCTGTGTGTGTGTGTTAACATATTGACTTATGATGTGGTAATATAAATATTTTATGCTTAATTAAACTTTTTTAAAAATTAAAGGCATAGTGATATCTGGAACATGGATAGGAAGCTCCTAACTCCTCCTCTGAAACATCTGTTCACATATCAGTTCCCTTTAAGTGAAGAAGTCTGAGACCAGTTGAGACACTCCTATCCACTGGGAAAGTGAGAAAATATTTACATTGAAGAGGTAGGAAAAATCAAGGTACACATGGACACGGACCCAACTCTAAGCACTGCACCATAAAATTGGGAAGGAAATACCCAACATTCATCTTCCCCTGTGGAGAAGAGGGTCTGGATCCCAGTAGAGGGTCTTAATCCCTTGTTTCCCCTTGGTTTAACTTTAAACTCACAAACTATGAGAATGGAGGATATCAGATACAAATGTGTTTTTTTAGACAGTAAGAAATAAAGTGGCAGTTTTATATGGGTGCACAAGCACTTCCAGATACTGCCTGGGAGCACTGCAGGAAATAATCTTTGTAAAAACAGTCCTTTGTTTCTCCCTGGAAACACCTCCAAGGCTGCCTGGCTGTTGGACTTCTGACTAACTTGCATTTGGGAATTAAAGGTCTAGTCAGTGCTTAGCCCATTTTCCAACCTCAACCTTTAAACTTCACCTAAGAGCTTAGCTCTTATACTGATACCAGTACTGACAAAATATGGCATGCCCTAAGCTCCAAGGGGCCACCAAAAACAGAGACAGCAATCTGGACAAACACAGATTTTAGAGGCACCTCAAAATCTCTGGCCAGTTGAATTGGTCAAAACCTTCTCATAAACAAGACCAGTCTATCAAGATGGAGAGAGGTAATCTTATCTAATTTGCAGAAACTGGTAGAGAGAACCAAGGAAAATAAGAAAAAGAGGGGATTATATTCCAAACAAAGGTACAAGTAGCCACCTGGAAACAAAAACAAATGCAAAGAATTAGAAAAGCAAGAGCAAACCAAACTAACAATAAGTCAGATAAAAGAAATAATGAAGATCAGATAATACATAAATAAAATGAAAACAGAAAATAATACTAAATATCAACAACACAAAAAGTTGGTGTTTTGAAAAGTTAAACAAATTTAACAAAACTTTAGCCAGACTAAGACCCAAATAAATAAAAACAGAGACCAAAAAGGAGCTATTACAACTGATACCACAGAAATTCAAGGGCTCATTAGTGGCTACTCTGAGGAACTATATGCCAATATGTTGGAAAATTAGAAATGGATAAAGCCCTCTATACATACAACCTACCAAGATTGACCATGAAGAAATCCAAAACCTAAACAGATCAATAAGAAGTAACAGGATTGAAGCTGTAATAAAAAGTCCCCCAGCAAAGAAAAGCCTGGTGCCTGATGACTTCACTGCTGAATTCTACCAAATACTTAAAGAAGCACTAATACCAATCCTACTCAAACTATTCTGAAAAATAGAGGAGGAGGGAATACTTCCAAACTCATTTTATGATACTAGTATGACCCAGACAAAGGCAGATGGCAGAATGAATTAAAACCATTCAAATGCCAAAAACAGACAAAAAGACACAATAAAAAATAAACCTACAGGCCAATATCTCCAATAAAAATTGATGCAAAAATCCTCAACAAAATACTAGCAAACCAAATTCAACTATACATTAAACATATTATTCATTATGACCAAGTGGGATTTATCCCGGGGATGCATGGATGATTCAACATATGTGAATCGATCAGTGTTGTACATCATGTCAACAGAAAGAAGAACAAAAAGCATATGATCATTTCAATTGATGCTAAATAAGCATTTGATAAAATTCAATGTCTCTGCATGATAGGAACCCTGCAAAAAAGTCTAATTTTCATTGTTTACAGATGATATGATCTTACATTTGACGAAACTTAAAGACTCCACCACAAAAGTATTAGAAACAGTAAAGAAGTTTGGTGAAGTTATAAGATACAAAAATAAACATACAAAAATCAGTTAGCATTTTAATATACCGACAACAGATAGTCGGAAAAAGAAATTAAAAAAAGTAATCCCACTTATAGTAGCTACAAATAAAATGTAATACCTGGGAATTAACATGGTATCATCATGGCATTGTTTACAATGTTTTCATAGTAAAACGAACCAATAGCCAAACGACTTAAGGTATAAGACAACAATAAAATACATGCCAATTATCAGCTTAATTTGATGTATTTAATTATTTTAAAATATTATTATGGAAATAAGTTAAAATACTAACATTGAAAAATGAGTTACAAACAGAATTTAAAAATCATGTAAGTTTCATGAGCATGAAATAAACTTGTCTCACCAATACTGAACCAAAAACTATCCCACAAAAAATACAGAAATCTTATAGGGAAAATTAAAATCTGTGTTCTTCAAATAGCCTGGGCATGTTAAAATTTGCAGTTCCAAGAGACTTGACCAGTAGGTCCAGTAGATCCACCACAAAATATCTATTATTGAGAAATATATATTCAATTGTAATTATGACTTACAATAAATATAGATAATTGTATGAACATTCTGTATTTCCCCCTGTGAAATAAAAACAGTTGTTTAATTAACCAAAGTCCCTTTTAGTGATCCATGGATCATTTCCCCAAGGCCAGCCACACTTTTAAATGCTATACTAAAATTTGGCCACCATGTAGTGCCAGTGCAAGGCAGGTTAGCCTGTCTAAGGTATTAACTTCATTATGAAGATTTGAGCTATCGATAGACTTCAAGATCAGCTAACATTTCTCTGAAGACATTGTGTATCTTTAAAAAAATTACTAAGCTTCTAATTACAGAAGAAATATGAGGTTTTATTTGGTAAGATACATCCAGATATTTCTTTATGATTTGTTATATTTCTCAATTTTGTTAAACACCTAAATTTATCTGTACGTCTGTGTATTACAAAAGCATTCTAAGAAAAATAAATAATGAAATATTAATTATTGGAAAAGGAATAACTTTATGCTTCATTAAAAAAAAGAAAACAAAAAATAATGAGGCCTTTATTCTGCCTGGAAAGCAATAGAATGCTAAAGAAGAGAACATTAATAAAACAGTAGCTGTGTAATAAAGAAATGCTGTGGATTATAACTACAAAAAGAACTTTTAATTCAGATTCTATGGTAATTTATTCATTTACATGTAGATTTGTTGGAAGTGCTGCTCCATTTAGACAAATTTAATAACAATCTCAGATTCACTTTGTATTCCAAATACTGATGATATAATTGCATTCATCTATAATAATTTTATGAGAAAACATATGCTTGTAAAATAGCTGGCTAAAATAAGAGGTAAAGTCTATTTTCTAAAAAAAAAGTCAGAGATGGCCTGTTTAATGATACATGAAAAAAAAATTATTTGGCCTTATTGAGATATCACCAACTAAATTAGTGAACTTAATTAAATGACATCAAATTACCAAAATGCCATGCTACAAATAAAGCAGTACATTCTCTAGAGCGATGTAGTAATCATGGCAACTCAACAACAGTTTTCACTTTTTTTTTTAATGAATATAAATTTGTGGTAGTGGTTGTGACATCACTGCTGATCAATCTCTGTTTAGAGGATACATGCAAAGTAATCTGTAGGCTTTTTGGCTGTAGAAAGACTGAGAAGAGTGTTTAGAGATACATCTTGTGACACTATGAAACTCTCATTGTCTAAACTTTTATTAAACTTTAAGTATCTTCAGTAAAGACAGAAAATGAGCAATGATAATTATTTAAAATTCAATAAACTGACCATCTTTGGATAGTCTTATGCATATTTCACATGGATTGTACACTATTGAACTTATTACTCAATGAAAAGGCATTCATCCTAGTACTGCTTTCCGCCACTGTCAATATCAGAATTCTGAGAGGCAGTTGGTTGAGGCATTTTAGGATACACTAAATATTGTAACTACTATAACATTTTGATGCCTTCATCAGCTCCCATATTTTTATAAAACAAAAGATGGCATAATTTTAGGCCTATAACAAGTTTAGAATTGTTCCAAAATATGTGTAAGCATGATAATGCATATAAGTTTTGATGAATATACCAGAATATGATGGTGTTGTTGCTATTCCTGTGATGACAAGAACGACAGTGAAGCCGGTTTTGCAATAGAGCTGAGAGAGTAATGGTTGCAATCAGTCACATGTAACCTATTATTCTGGGAATTATAAGGGTATGGGAAGCCTAAGATCACCAGAGTAGTTCGTTTTCTTTTGCTACCAAAGACATTTATTTGAGAACTTCCAATAAGCAAAAGACACAGGCAAGATGTTACATGTCTTAAGAGTAGAATTAAAATATAGTATTATTTAAATGAGCCACTAGTTTCAAAGGATTCCATACACTGTGGATTTTTACCTCCTCACTTCAGGAGGGAATATCTACTTTAAATTATTTTGACTATAAAATGAAATATGCATTTTTTTCAGAATTAAATTAGAAAAATGTATTATAAAATAACTGATACAATATTTACCCAATTCCAGTATTTGAAAAAAATACATCATTCAGCTCAGATCCAATGTAGCATTATGGGTAATTATTTTTCTAACACATGCTCCTGCAATTGCTAAATTTTGGTACTAAGAATGACCTATAGAGAGAAAATTTGTATAATTTTACTGTTGGCCAAAATATTTTGCTCTAAGTAAGATATAGCATTTGAGTTCATAATAGTTGAATCAGTGCTTTTGTGACTGGATCAGCTGACATACAAAAGCAAGTATATGTACCCTACTCCTCTTCTGTTTTAAAGAAGATGGTCAGTCATGAGGGGAACTATTTTGGTGGAGAAAGTTGGGAAGAATTTTGGGAAGATACTTTTCTATTGCAAGTCATATTTGTTTGGAAGATTTTTTAAAAAAAATATTGCCTAAGCAATAGAACTATAGCTATGTATATAATAAGAAATGGGGGCCCAGTGAAGTTGAATTATGGTTCAAAAGACAATGTAAAAATTGTCATAAACTATTAGGCTCACGGAGACTATAGAGAAACACCAAAATCATAAGCATATATTATGTTTATTTATTAAGTTTCTTGTGTGTGGGGGGGTGTTGGTATATGTGTGTGTGTGTGTGTGTGTGTGTGTGTGTATAGTGGATAAGTGGTATAAAATGCACTATATTCACAAGAGATGTGATTAAAATAATCCAATATTAGAATGTCAAACTAGCCCATTATTTGTCTTTATTGCATCCTGAAATTATTTAAAAATTAGTAGACTATTCTATTTTAATGATCTATCAACACTCTTTCTACTGCATCCTACAAACTAGCATGCCTACGATGAAGAATATGAGCGCAAACTATGACTACTCATGAGAGAAAAATTACATCTAGGTGATAAACAATGAGTAAGATTTATACAAAAAGTTTATTTACCTTAATTTTATCTTATTGTAAACATCATTTCTGCTCCAGAGAAACAGAATGGTAAGACAGCTGAGAATAGAGATATTTTATGGATGTTATGATTATTGTTATTGAGATTATCTCTATATTGATTTAATACCCTTTGATGCACATACTTTGTTTTTAGAGAGAAAGTGGTCTAAGATATGATCTGTGAAAATCACACCAGAGTCACTGAATTTATTCTTCTTGGTTTTACAAACAACCCCGAGATGCAAATTTCCCTCTTTATTTTGTTCCTGGCCATTTACACAGTCACTTTGTTGGGCAACTTTCTCATTGTCACAGTTACCAGTATGGATCCCGCACTTCAAACACCCATGTACTTCTTTCTCCGAAATCTGTCACTTCTTGAAGTATGTTTCACCTTGGTTATGGTGCCAAAGATGCTTGTAGATCTAGTGTCCCCAAGGAAAATCATCTCTTTTGTGGGCTGTGGTACCCAGATGTACTTCTTCTTCTTATTTGGCAGTTCTGAATGTTTCCTACTCTCCATGATGGCTTATGATCGCTTTGTGGCCATCTGCAACCCTCTCCGTTATTCAGTCATAATGAACAGGTCCCTGTGCTTGTGGATGGCCATAGGCTCTTGGATGTCTGGTGTTCCTGTGTCCATGCTACAGACAGCTTGGATGATGGCCCTTCCTTTCTGTGGACCAAATGCCGTGGACCACTTTTTTTGTGATGGTCCCCCAGTGTTGAAACTAGTCACTGTAGATACAACCACGTATGAAATGCAAGCACTTGCCTCGACACTCCTGTTTATCATGTTTCCCTTTTCTCTCATTTTGGTTTCCTACACCCACATTATCATAACAATTCTGAGGATGCCCTCTGCTACTGGCCGCCAGAAGGCATTTTCTACTTGTTCCTCACACCTCATTGTGGTGTCCCTCTTCTATGGAACAGCCAGCCTGACCTACCTGAGGCCCAAATCAAATCAGTCCCCAGAGAGCAAGAAGCTAGTGTCATTGTCCTACACTGTCATCACTCCTATGCTAAACCCCATCATCTACAGCCTGAGAAACCATGAAGTGAAAGGGGCGGTTAAGAGGACAGTCACTCAAAAAGTCTTACGGAAGTTAGATGTGTTTTGACTTCTTTTGTATAAGAAAGCTTCCCGGTGAGCCGAGATCACGCCATTGCACTCCAGCCTGGGTAACAAGAGCGAAACTCCATCTCAAGAAAAAAAGAAGGAAAGAAAGCTTCCAAAGTAGGAACAGCAAAACCTACTAACAAAAATTTAAAATAGAGTGAAAGTGGTGCTTTTATTTCATCACTAACTGATGGGTGCATTTCTATGTATCATTTAGGGTCCTACAGGAAAGAGATGGTATTCCTGGATTGGGATAAGTGAGAAAACACTTTATGAGAGGACTATTTAAAAATTGTGGACAAGGTTAAGTAATAGCGACACAGGTCATATAATAGAAATTTTATACTTCTTGGCCCGAAGGGACAAATAGAAGGAGTGTTAACTGGAACCTAGATAATGCTACAACTATTTAAAAAAACAGTCACCTAATAGGAGCTCTGTTCTTTAGTACAGCAAAACAGCAGTCCCAACTTGTTTTGTTCTGACTCTCTCAAATCTGTTGCTGGCTTCTGTTCTGAGCCAAACCAAATACAACACGGGGAAAAGAATGTCTGTTGATACAATGTATAAATGCTAGCCTCCTGGGGCACAGAGCAGGATGAAAAAGGGTAAGAAAAGTTATGAAAGATAAGTGAAAACAGCCACCACAAACCACTGTATATTCTGCAGCTACTGCAATGTAACAATGAGTCATCTAATGCATTTTAAGTAACCTTTAAAAATGTATACAAGATGGAGTTTTGCAGATGCCAAGAATCCATAATGCAAATTCTTTATATGGGTTGTATGTTTAAATAGAGTTAATTAATAAAATTAACTTAGTATTAATATTTGGTGACATGGTATTGGACTTTTCTGGTCATTGGCTAAACTATCCAATAATTAATAATAAGCTATTCTTAGAATTGAAACAACAAATATTTACTTGACACCAGAATAAAGTAAAAGAGTAATAGTAATAGCAAGCATGGTTTATTGAGGCACTGTCTTTGACACATGCCCTTTCAAAAACTCAAGAGATAATTATTATATCTATATTTTTCCTAAAAGACAAATTATAATCAGAAAATGTAAGTAACTTGGTAAGGTAAAAGCTATTGAGATGTGGCCACAATAATTTGAATCAGAGCCTTCTGAATTTGAAATTCA
Organism: Callithrix jacchus; assembly: GCF_049354715.1. Taxonomy (NCBI): domain Eukaryota; kingdom Metazoa; phylum Chordata; class Mammalia; order Primates; family Cebidae; genus Callithrix; species Callithrix jacchus. Next base: position 64,405,536 of record NC_133510.1, on the reverse strand, counting down.
GTGTTAACCTCTTAAAAATATCTAGTCACATTTTTATTGAGGTAAAGTTGCTACCTACATGGGAATTTGGCTTTCAAAACAATGGAGAGAACAAAATAAAATCATGTCAAATTTAATTATGCAAAATGAATATTTCCAGTAGAACAAGCATATACTGGCTTTGAATATGCAACTTGACCAATAATATATATTCTTATAAGTCTTCATTAGCCAAGGTTTCTGTTAATTGTACAGATTCTTCTTCAAGCAATAACCAACCTCCGTGTTTCTTCGTCAACTTTCAGAAGAATTTAAAAAAGCCAACACAAATTTGAAATTTGTGTTGATTTTTTTAGTTTAATTTTGATTTGCTTAAGTACATTTCTATTGCGTGTAATTGGAGTTTGAAGTAGAAAAAAATCTATTCCTTTAAATCTTTCTTCTTCAATAACCTCTTAATTTTTTAAAGCCTAACTCAGATATTCTTGAATTAATGTAACTAAGTTCAATAACCAACTCCTAAGACTCCATTACAATGGTTTTGTACCAGCTGTTTGTGGCTCACAAGTAGATTGTGAGGTTATAAAATAAATTTATTGTGCATGTTAATATGCCAAAAAAACTAGCACAGTAAAAAAAAAGTATATTGTTGACAATTAAAACTTGTATATATTTAGGGTGTACAACATGATGTTTATATATATAACAATTATGAAAACAGAAAATTTATAAACTTTTAAATGTATATGCACATGTATATGTATGTATACACACACACACACACATTGTGGGATGAATAAATCAAGCTTTTCTAATATATATATCATTTCACATATTTACCAGATTTTTGTGCTGAGAAAACCCACAGGATATTTTTGATTATTTCATTCATTATCTTATTGATCTTGGTTGAAATAGAAACTATTTGAAAATCACTGTAATAATCTATAAAGAAGGTTCTAGAACTGTAAGGAGCTAAAATTTGGCAACAATAATAAGGAACGCTTAGTGGTTGACATAGGAACACACATAGTGGAGGTCTAATAGAACTTAGTTACTTTGCAAGTTAATTGGTATTGCCTTTTTTTCTTACACACTTTCTCATAGATTCAGCTTTTATATCTTTCATATATTTACAGGCTATGTTTATAGCCTATGTTATTTATGGTATTTTGTTTCCCTTTAGCATTTTCTACAAGATATGCATAGTCACTGTAGTGGACTGGATTGTGTTCCCCAAAAGGATATGTTGATGTTCTCATCCTTGATACCTGTGAATGTGACCTTACTTCGAAACAGGGCCTTTGCAATGTAGTCAATTTAAGATGAGGTTAAACTAGACTAATGTCATATAAGAAGAGAGAGATTTGATGACACAGAGACGTACACACAGGGAAGGCAGTCACTGGAAGATGGATGTAGAAATTGGAGTGACAACTGTGCAAACCAAGTATTGTTGACCACCAGTGGAAGGAGAGGGGCTTGGAAACAGATTTTCCCTTAGAGACTCCAGGAGAAACAGACATGCTGACATCTTAATTCCAGACTTCTGGCTTCCTGAACTGTAAGAGGATAAATCACTGTTGTTTTAAACCTTCTAGTTAGGTGATTAGTAATTTGGTGATTTTTCATGAGCTATGTGGTAGATGGATTTAAAAAAATAGCCATGCCCTTTATGATGTGGCTCAGGAGTGCCTCTCATCAGGATGGTGTTCATTTCCTTATCTCTTGAATCTAGTCTGGATGTGTGACTTGCTTTTGCAAAAAGAATGTGATAGAAGGAATTCTGCACCATTCAGAGTGTTAAAAGTCAAGAAACCATGTATGCATCTACTCTTTCTCTGTCTCTGGCATACACGTGATTCCCATGAGAACAAGCCTCTGGCATACACGTGATTCCCATGAGAACAAGCCTCTGGCATACACATAATTCCCATGAGAACAAGCCAAAGCCAGCATACTGGAAAAAGAGAGAGATTTTGAAGCAGAGTTGAATTATTCCAAAAGAGTCCATTCTATACCAGCTTACAGCTAGCTGATTCCCAAAAATGTGGAGGAACCTGGTTCAGAACCCAGCAGAACTGCCTCGCCAACCTATAACTCAAGAGCAATTACATATAATTACCATTTGATTATTTGTAACGTAATATTTGAATTTGAAACATAATACTTCTATGTTTAGTGGAGGTCTGTTACATAGAAATAGCTAAGTATTAAAAGATGCACTCCAAATAATAAGTTATTAATAAGTTAAGAATCACATCTGTCAGACTCATTCTTGACTCAATAACTGAAATTGTTCCCACTGTGAAGCCTGGTGCAGAGAAGCCATGACAGATCTGGTACTTGCTTTTCCTTTTTTTCCTGCATGAAATGAATAATATCTTGCTCTATTTATTGGTTAAAATTTACTATCTATTAAGTTCAAATAATTTCCATTTAAATTTAAAGTGAAATATTTTAAATTAACCTTTCCATTAGAAGTACATAAGCTCTCCGGTGCCACAATTCTCTATGGAAGATATTTCAGTAGCTATTCTGAGCATTAAAGATCCTATCAGAGCTTTCACTGGTCTCAGTTAAAGAAATTATTTCAAGGGCCATCAAGTTCAGAGAAGAGGTTCCCTCTGAAGAGTTCAAGGAATAAAAGTGCTAACATTTGCAGTATCTGTAAGTTTTCAGTACTGTGCATTTTTCACCAGCCTCTCAAAGCACAAAACAGTTTTTTTCTTTAAAAATTTTTTAAATTGACAAATAAACATTGTATTTATTGTTTTGAGATATGTATACAATGTGTAATGACTAAGCTAATTAACATACATTATCTCACATACCTTTTTGTGAGAACACAAAATCTACTCTCTTAGCAATTTTTAAATGTACATTTTTATTAATGTAGTCATCAGGTTGTGCAATAGATTTCTTGAACTTATGTCCTCTTTCTAACTGAAATTTTGGGTGCTTGCCATAGTGAAATCTTCTTGCCTTCATCTATCTCTGAAAATTAACTCTGTCCTCTACTTTCCAATATTTTTCTAGCTTTTATTTGGACTCCATTATATGGCTGATCAACTGAGGTTTCCACTTACTTTCTGAATCCAAATACTACATTGATCTCCAAATCAATGATTGCTTCAGTGAGGCAATACTTCTAACTCCATTAGCATTTAGATATCACTACTCGCAGTATAGCCCTGTAAATTTCCTTTTAGAGAATAAAACACTTTGTTACTCAGTGAGGTTTGTAGTAAAAAAGTGAGCAAAATATCTATAAATAATTTACTCTATACTACATTTTAAAATTATAGAAAAAGAAAAAATGATAATGCCCCAACACTGGCTATTTGTGGAAAATATGCAATGGAGACAGAATATTTGAATATCTGTCCTTATTGCTCATAATGCTTCATTGAGGAAATGCAATTGCTACAAATGGGTTTTATATCAATTCTTCTGACTTATACTTACTTACCAGCACAGCTGGAAAGCTGATAAATCCTCCACTAGTGAATTCATCAAGCATGTGAAAGCAAGCTCAGAGGAGAATAATACTAAAAATTAATATATGTGCATTACTGACTATATGACAATCTTCATTCTAAAGCTTATTTACCATGGTAAATTTTGAGGATAGTGCTAATAGAATCTACACTTTACAGATGATGAAGACAGGAATGTTAAAGATTTGATTGTCAGTTTCTGCTTCATTTCCTACTGTAGATACATTCATCAATCACTTTTTAAACCCATATTATCAGGACTTAATCTTCTGTCAAGAATCATGCATTTTTTCTTAAAGTTTGATTCATTTGATGAAAAGAAACCTGACGCTAGATGGTGAAAAATAATTCATATTTTTTTGTCCTTGCCCTGCTACGGTTAATGTGGTGTGAAAGGTAATCTGAAAAAAAATACCTTGCATTGAGAATGCAAACATTGTGTTCAGAGGACTGGAGGTTCACCAGGTGTAGATGCCAAAATGTTTAAAGTTAACTATTGGCAAAAAAAACTTGACAGGTATATTAATGCCATCATATAGAAGGAGCTGGAGGCAGTTAATGCATTTGAAATAGTATGTAGGTCAAGAGGTCATTTTCAAGCAGAGTAATGACAGCATTAAAATTGGGAGAACAAAGAATGATGGGAGGTACAAAGTACAGGCTTGATTCAGAGAGATCAACTAAGATATTAAAGTAATATAGCTACTATGAGGTGTTAAGCCCATATTCCAGTGCTAAGGGAAAGACGGGACATGTAGGGAAGAATGAAAGAAAAATATTTGCTAATTCATTGGCTTTGTGAGACAAGAAAGAAAGAACATCAAATATATTTCAGAAACAAGGGAAGTAGTGGAGTCGATCATAAATTACAGGCTTCTATACATCGAACTAGAGTGTGGAGGATGGGAGGCAGTTGAAATGACAGCATGTGTGATGATGCTCCTAATGACATTTCAAATAGTATTTAAGGAAACATCATTGAATTTACAAATACATTGATTTTTCTTACACATGTCACCCTTACTGAAATTTTTTTGTGAAGAAGTAGTAAAGATAAACCAGAACATAGAAGTGTTTTTTCTTTTTTTTTAAATTTCAGTCTCCCTCTTTTGTTTACACATATCCTTGCTGCCCCAGGCTAAAGTATCTAATGAGAATTGGCATGGTACTTTTGTTGACTCAAGGTTTCAACTGCAGTTACTATGATTCTCTATGGAAAGTATCTTTTTTCTTCCCTTTAAAAAAAATTACTATGCAATATCTTGTATGTTCAGAGTGATTGATTCCCTTGATAAACTAATAAATGTCATTCTTTTCCTGCAAAACATGAGATAGGAGATGTTTAAATCATTGCCTCGTTAGTTTTTATTTTTAAATTATTCTCTTAGAATAATGGCATCTAATTCCATCCAAGTTGCTGCAAAAGTCATTATTTTTTTTTTAATGGCTGAGTAGTATTCCAGTGTATATACACCACATTTTCGTTAGCCACTCATCTAACAGCCACAGCAATCCTAAACAAAAAGAACAAATCTGGAGGCAATGCATTACTTGATTTCAAATTATAGTACAAGAATATAGTAGCCAAAACAGCTTGATACTGGTATAAAAATAGACACACAGGCCAGTGGAATAGAATAAAGAACCCAGAAATAAAGTCAAATACTTAGAACTAACTGATCTTCGACAAAGATGACAAAAACATTCACAGTGGAAAAGACACACTATTCAATAAATGGTCTGAGAAAATTGGATTGCCACATGTAGAAGAATGAAACGAGATCCCTACTCTCACCATATAAAAAAATTAACTCAAGATGGATTAAACACTTAAATGTAAGACCCAAAACCATACAAGAAGAAAATCAAGGAAAATCTCTTCTTGATATTGGCTTAGGTAAAGAAGCCAATGGATACTTGGATACTTATGACAAGTATCCAAGAAATAAATGCAACAAAAGCAAAAATAAATGGGACCTAATTAAGCTTTTTAATAAGCTTCTACACAGCAAAAGAAATAATCAACAGAATAAAAAGACAATTCTGTCTTTTTTGTGTCTTTCGTGACCTTGTCACTTTTGAAGAATTTCAGCAGTTGTTTTTAGAATGATAAAAGTCCTTGAGTTTGGTTTTCTAATATTTCTTTATGATAAGACTCTGTTTATGCAAATTTGCAGAATTACCACATGAGAACCCTTCATGTTTTTTTCTGGCTCTATTTTGAAGGATTTAGAAACTTTTTTGTTTAAAACATAGTGACTCTATTTGAATTCTGACAACTTTCACATTTCTCCCTTTTCATCAAGATCTTTCTCTGGGAGAATCACTGATTAACCATCCTATAGCTAGGTTTTGTTTTATAAATATATGGGGTATAAATGCGATTTTGTTACATAGAAGTATTGCACAGTGATGAAGTCTGGGCTTTTAGTGTTTCCATTGCCTAAATAATATACATTGAACCCAATAAATAATTAATTATTTCTCATCATCCACCGTCATTTTGATTGTCTCTTGGTGCCAGGATAGACCCGTCCTGAATTGTTGAACTGGTCCCACATTGGAAGAAGCGAATTGCAACCAACAGTCAGTTTCAAAACACGTTTATCAATATTTTAACAACAAGGATGAATTGACGAGAGTGGTTCTTAGGCTTAAGTCTACCTGGAGTTACTTATTAAATTAGGTTTTATCTGTTCCATAGTCCTTTGCTAGCATGTCAAAGTGCTGGTCCAGCATTATTTTGTCACAAATTGTGAAATCTGTTAAATCTGCAGAAATTTAACAAGTAACAGGTAGAATGTTTAGAAAGAAAAATACTCAGTAAAATTGGTAGTACTATAACAATCTCGGATTGTATAATGATTTTCAGCCATGAACCTAAGCTTAAAGGCAACCAATTCAATAAATCAAATGATCGTAGTGAAACAATGCACAGGGCTTCAATCTAGTAATGTGCATTATAAATTTTCTTTAGAAGCATACCTTTTCTTGATACATTGATCACATAGAAATCTTGGATTTAAAAACCTCTTGAGGCTGGGAAACCAAACCAAGGGAGGCTTTAGACACTAGCTACAGTCTTAAGGTTCCTAGGCCTGCTAGAAAGTGATAATTTTTATTAATTCATTGTAACACTGTGAACTCTTATAACCAGACATTCTACATACATTCTCAAATACGACATTTTAGTCAAAGCCTTGGTAACAAAATCAATGTTTTAAATTGTATCTTGGTATAAAGAGATAGTAGATTTTTATTATTAATGATCCAAATAATATTTCCTCACTTACCTCACTATAGCAGACTGAAGTTAGGGATCTGGAAATGAAGGGAGGTCGGTTCTACCACATCTGTGTAACTACGCTTAGTGCCAATGACATGCAGTAGTTGTAGAACTTGGGTGCCTAGAGTTTTGAAATTTGTGGTACTGGTTCAAATAAACATTACATAAAGGAATAAGACTTTTCATAAATTCAATACAATTTTGGTTTTCCTTCTTTTTGTGAAAACTTAAAAATAGACATCTTCCCTGTTGCTATAATATTTTCAAAGTGTAGGAAGAGAACAAGGACCATTTAATCAAATATATCAAACGAAAATTAGGAGACAGTTGAAGGAAGTCATGTAAATTTTAATTGTAACATTAACCATGCCATTCACCTTTTATCTAATTTTACTCAAGCTAGTTTTTATTATAAAATATTTACTATGAAAATTTATAAATAGACACTTTAGAGAGCATAATTTAATGATCACTCATGAACTCATCACTTAGCTTTGATTATTATAAACATTGTGTTATTTTTATTTAGTTTATCTCTTCTGAAGATTTTTGGAACACAATTTTATAACAAGCAGCAGATACCAGATCATTTCATCCCTAAATACTTTATTATTTAACTCTAAGAGATAAACTTAAAAACAAACTCCAATAACATCACACCCCATACATTTTTAAATTATCCAAACATTAGAAAAATTCCACTTTGTAGCTTTTTTGGTCAAATTAATATTCATTAGAGATCTACATGCTGCATTTGGTGGATATGACTCTTAATTTCTTTTTAATCTGGAATAATCTTCTCTAGTGCCTTTTTTCCATAATGTTGGTGTTTTGAAGTAATCGGGTTATAGAATATGCCATATTCTGAATTGGATAGTTTGGGTTCTTATGGTGTCATTTAACATTCTCATCTAACCCCTGTATTTCCTGTGAAATGGTAGTTACATATAGACACTTATTTTTTAAATAGCTTTAAAATATATAATTTCAATTTTTCCAAAAGCCTTTTTAGACTATACTTTAGTGATCATTCTTATGATTAAACTTGATACAATTAAATATACACATTGATTTACTTGTTTCTGTTATGAACATAATTTTTTTATGATTAGGTCACATGTCTCTAAAGAAAAAGGCTTATGTGATTTATTTTGTTGTTTTTCAAACATGATATACTAAATATATGTAATAATAAAATGAATTTATACTTAACATTACTATTTTCATCTATTGGTTATTTTATGCTTTTCATTGAGCCTTAAAATATCCCAAAATAAAATAATTGTTTATTGTCATGTTACAGATATAAAATCTAAGGAACACAGTGCTAAGATGAGCCAGGAACAGCTGATAAAATATCAAATGGGATCTCTCTAGATTGCATTTTATTTCTCATCTAATTACCTAGACATAGTGCACACATATAGTTTATTTATCTATATGAATTAAAAATAACAAACCATATGATTTTTATTATACTAGCACAGTGGTGTGCACTTTATAAAATTCCTCAAGACAAAAAGGACAGTGGCACTTTAATCTCAACTTCCCTCGTTGAAGTATTTTAGAAAAGAAAAACCACTGAAAATACATATTAATCTGGGAAAAACAAAAATCCCAAGGAATTTTCATGACGTAATTGTTTTGAATTTATTAAGATTTTACAAAAATATAAATATAAGAACTAAAGATAATTCTTTTAGGTGGAAACAACAGTTTCAATGAACTGATTCATTAAGTTTATAAAAATAGCATTTCAAATATTAGCTATATTTCAATAAAAGAAGAGGAAAAGAAGGAATCAGATGTAAGAATTATTATAACAGAAAAGAAAACAGAAGTTTTATCATTTTAAAAGTGAAGTCTTTATTGGAGGAAGGCAGCTTATGTATCCTGTCACTTTAGAAAGAAGTGAAAGGGAGGGTTAACCACTCTGGAAAGAGAAGGTTTGCTAGGGCTCGTGTCCCGCCCTCCTGTCCCTGGCTCTCTTCACATTTGCAGTACTCCCACCATCCCCAACACTAGGCTTTTGGCTTAGGGAGTTGGCTTTAACACCTTTGCCATTTAGTCTCCCAAGAGTAAAAGAAGTCTCCAAGGAGGGGACTCAAGATGGCGCTGTGAGAACAACCCAGGATTGGAGCCCGCGTTGAATCCGCAAACGGTGAGTCAGTGCTGCATTTCCAGACTGATCTTTGTTGCCCACAGAACGGGGAAACTCCCAAGTATAAAAAGACATGGGACGCCAGGCAGTAGGTCTGCCTGGCGAAGCCAGCAGCCGGGGTGGCGGCGGCCGGCCCTACCCAGCAATCCCCACAGGGCGCGCTTGTCCAGGTGCCTTGTTGAACCGGCAGCCTGAGACTTGAGAGGGCTGGACTTGAGACTGAACGAGACTTGCACAGTAGCCCAGCCCAGGGGATTGCAGGGACAGATCGTTTGGGATACCCAGTGGGACGAACAAAACCGCGATTTCAAACTATCCCGGGCAGACGGTCCGAGACGCTCTGTGGGGGAGGGGCGTCCACCACTACGGAGGCAACCCGCCCCAACTGAGATACATGCCCACTGCTGACGCAGCCAGCCGGTGCCGAGGCAACCCGTCCCAACTGAGATACACGCCCACTGCTGACGCAGCCTGCCGTTGCTGAGGCAACACGCTACAACGAAGAGACTCCGCCGCAGGGCGTGGCAGAGACCACAGCAGAGCCGGCAGGAACAGCGCGAATCACACAACAGCAGGGCGGAGCCTCGGCAGCCAAACAGTGGCTAGTCTGCCTTCGAGCTGGGCAGGACACCTGATCGGACATCCAAAAATAAAGCCCAAACCCCTCAACACAGAGCATTTGAGAAAAAAAAAAGGGTTGTTTAATGAGCTGTGTTGCAGCAGAATCAAACATAGCAGCCTAACAGCCCTGAATGAACAACAGAGTGCACAGCTCAGCAATTAAACCCCTATAAAGTACAAACTGTCTCCTCAAGCAGCTCCCTGACCCCTCTATATCCAAAAGACTGTCATTAGGCAGGCATCATCCTGGGACAAAGAGAGCAGAAAAAGAAACTGGTAGCATCCCTCACTGTGCCACGGCTACTAGAGGTGCACCCCAGACAAGCAGGGTCTGGAGCGGACCTCAACAGTCGTACAGCGAAGGGGCTAGACTGGTAGAAGGAAAACCAAGCAACAGAAATACTTCATCATCAACATTCTGGGTGTCCACTCAGAGACCCAAACGAAAAGTCAGCAACTACGCAGACGACCAGCGGACAAATCCACAAAGATGGGAAGAAACCAGCGCAAAAAGGAGGAAAACACCCAAAACCAGAATACCTCGCCTCCTAGAAAGGACCAAAACTCCTCACCAGCAAGGGAACTAAGCTGGACGGAGAAAGACTGTGACGAAATGACGGAATTAGACTTCAGAAGATGGATAATGAGAAACTTTTGGGAGCTAAAAGATCATGTATTAAATCAATGCAAAGAAACTAAGAACCTTGAAAAAAGATTTGAAAAAAGATTCGAGGAAATGATAACAAGAATGGATACCTTAGAGAGGAATATGAATGAATTAAAGGAGCTGAAAAACACAATAAGAGAACTTCGCGAAGCAAACGCAAGTTTCAATAGCTGAATTGACCAAGCAGAAGAAAGAATATCTGAAGTCGAAGACCAACTCAATGAAATAAAACGAGAAACCAAGATCAGAGAAAAAAGCGCAAAAAGGAATGAACAAAGTCTCCAAGAAATGTGGGACTATGTGAAAAGACCTAACCTACGTTTGATACCTGTACCAGAAGGGGACGAAGAGAATGAATCCCAGCTGGAAAATACTCTTCAGGACATCATCCAGGAAAATTTCCCCCACCTAGCAAGACAAGCCAACACTCAATTGCAGGAAATACAGAGAACACCACAAAGATATTCCGCAAGAAGAGCAACCCCAAGGCACATAATCGTCAGATTCAACAGGGTTGAAATAAAGAAGAGAATACTAAGGGCAGCCAGAGAGAAAGGTCGGGTCACCCACAAAGGGAAGCCCATCAGACTCACAGCAGATCTCTCAGCAGAAACACTACAAGCCAGAAGAGAGTGGGGGCCAATATTCAACATTCTTAAAGAAAAGAACTTTCAACCCAGAATTTCATATCCAGCCAAACTGAGCTTCAGAAGTGAAGGAAGAATAAAATCCTTTGTGAACAAGCAAGTACTCAGAGATTTTGTCACCACCAGGCCTGCTTTACAAGAGCTCCTAAAAGAGGCACTACACATAGAAAGGATCAATCAGTACCAGCCATTCCAAAATCACACTGAATGCTAAAGAGCTTCAACATAATGAAGAATCTACAACAACTAACAGGCAAAACAGCCACTTAGCATCAAAATGGCAGTATCAAATTCACACATAACAATATTAACCCTAAATGTAAATGGACTAAATGCACCAATCAAAAGACACAGACTGGAAAATTGGATAAAAAGCCAAAACCCATCAGTGTGCTGTATCCAGGAAACCCATCTCACATGCAAGGATATACAAAGGCTCAAAATAAAGGGATGGAGGAAGATTTACCAAGCTAACGGAAAGCAAAAAAAAGCAGGAGTTGCAATTCTCATCTCTGATAAAAAAGACTTTAAAGCAACAAAGATCAAAAGAGACAAAGAAGGCCATTACATAATGGTAAAAGGATCGATACAACAAGAAGAGCTAATGATCCTAAACATATATGGACCCAACACAGGAGCACCCAGATACATAAGGCAAGTTCTTAATGACTTACAGAAGGACTTAGACTCCCACACAATAATAGTGGGAGACTTTAACACTCCACTGTCAATACTAGACAGATCAACCAGACAGAAAATCAACAAGGATACCCAGGGCTTGAACTCAGACCTGGAGCAAGCAAACCTGGTGGACATTTACAGAACTCTCCACCCCAAATCCACAGAATACACATTCTTCTCAGCACCACATCACACCTACTCTAAAATTGACCACATAATTGGAAGTAAAGCACTGCTCAACAAATGCAAAACAACTGAAATCATAACAAACAGCCTCTCAGACCATAGTGCAATCAAGTTAGAACTCAGAATTCAGAAACCGACCCAGAACTGCACAGCTTCATGGAAACTGAACAACTGGCTCTTGAATGTTGACTGGGTAAACAACGAAATGAAGGCAGAAATAAAGAAGTTCTTTGAAACCAATGAGAACGAAGACACAACGTGCCAGAACCTCTGGGACACATTTAAAGCAGTCTCTAGAGGAAAATATATAGCAATAAGTGCCCATATGAGAAGAATGGAGAGATCCAAAATTGACACCCTATCGTCAAAATTGAAAGAGCTAGAGGAGCAAGATCAAAAAAACTCAAAACCCAGCAGAAGACAAGAAATTACTAAGATCAGAGCTGAGCTGAAGGAGATTGAGACACGAAAAACCCTTCAAAAAATCAATAAATCCAAGAGCTGGTTTTTTGAAAAGATCAACAAAATAGACAGACCACTAGCCAGATTGATTAAAAAGAAAAGAGAGAACAACCAAATAGATGCAATAAAAAATGATAAAGGGGAAATCACCACAGATTCCACAGAAATTCAAACCATCATCAGAGAATATTACAAACAACTCTATGCACATAAACTAGTAAACCTGGAAGAAATGGATAAATTCCTGGACTCCTGTGTCCTCCCAAGCCTAAACCAGGAGGAAGCTGAAACTATGAATAGACCAATAACAAGGTCTGAAGTTGAGGCAGCAATTAAGAGCCTACCTCACAAAAAAAGCCCAGGTCCAGACGGGTTCACAGCCGAATTCTACCAGACACACAAGGAGGAGCTGGTACCATTCCTTCTAAAACTATTTCAAACAATCCAAAAAGAGGGAATCCTTCCCAAATCATTTTATGAGACCAACATCATCCTGATACCAAAACCCGGCAGAGACCCAACGAGAAAAGAAAACTTCAGGCCAATATCCATGATGAACATAGATGCAAAAATCTTCAATAAAATATTGGCAAGCCGATTGCAACAGCAAATCAAAAAACTTATTCATCATGATCAAGTAGGATTCATCCCAGGGATGCAAGCCTGGTTCAACATACGCAAGTCTATCAACGTAATTCACCACATAAACAGAACCAAAAACAAAAACCACGATTATCTCAATTGACGCAGAGAAGGCATTTGACAAAATTCAACAGCCCTTTATGCTAAAAACCCTCAATAAACTCGGTATCGATGGAATGTATCTCAAAGTAATAAAAGCTATTTATGACAAACCAACAGCCAATATCATACTGAATGGGCAAAAACTGGAAGCATTCCCTTTGAAATCTGGTACTAGACAAGGATGCCCTCTCTCACCACTCCTATTCAATATAGTACTGGAAGTTCTAGCCAGAGAAATCAGGCAAGAAAAAGAAATAAAGGGTATTCAAATAGGAAAGGTGGAAGCCAAATTGTCTCTATTTGCAGACGACATGATAGTATACCTAGAAGACCCCATCGCCTCAGCCCAAAAACTCCTGAAACTGATAAACAACTTCAGCAAAGTCTCAGGATATAAAATCAATGTGCAAAAATCACAAGCATTCGTCTACACCAATAACAGACTTAAAGAAAGCCAAATCAAGAGCGAACTGCCATTCGCAATTGCTACAAAAAGAATAAAATACCTTGGAATACAACTCACAAGGAACGTAAGGGACCTCTTCAAGGAGAACTACAAACCACTGCTCAACGAAATAAGAGAGGACACAAACAGATGGAGAAACATTCCATGTTCATGGTTAGGAAGAATTAATATCGTGAAAATGGCTATACTGCCCAAAGTAATTTACAGAATCAACGCTATCCCCATCAAGCTACCGTTGACTTTCTTCACAGAACTGGAAAAAACCACCATGAACTTCATATGGAACCAAAAGAGAGCCCGCATAGCCAAGTCAATTCTAAGCAAAAAGAACACAGCGGGGGGCATCACACTACCGGATTTCAAACTATACTACAAGGCTACAGTAATCAAAACAGCATGGTACTGGTACCAAAACAGAGATATAGACCAATGGAAGAAAACAGAGGCACCGGAGGCAACACAACATACATACAACTATACAATCTTTGATAAACCTGACAAAAACAAGCAATGGGGCAAGGATTCCATGTTTAACAAATGGTCTTGGGAAAACTGGCTAGCCAAGTGCAGAAAGCAGAAACTGGACCCCTTCCTGACACCTTACACTAAAATTCACTCCAGATGGATTAAAGACTTAACCATAAGACCTGGCACCATAAAAACCCTAGAAGGAAATCTAGGCAAAACTATCCAGGGCATAGGAGTAGGCAAGGACTTCATGAACAAAACACCAAGAGCACTGGCAACAAAAGCCAAAATAGACAAATGAGACCTAATGAAACTCCACAGCTTCTGCACGGCAAAAGAAACAGTCACTAGAGTGGATCGGCAACCAACAGAATGGGAAAAAATTTTTGCAGTCTACCCATCTGACAAAGGGCTGATATCCAGAATTTACAAACAACTCAAGCAGATTTACAGGAAAAAAACAAACAAGCCCATTCAAAAGTGGGCAAAGGATATGAACAGATACTTTGCGAAGGAAGACATATATCAGGCCAACAATCATATGAAAAAACGCTCATCGTCACTGGTCATCAGAGAGATGCAAATCAAAACCACATTGAGATACCATCTCACGCCAGTTAGAATGGCGATCATTAAAAAATCTGGAGACAACAGATGCTGGAGAGGATGTGGAGAAAAAGGAACACTTTTACACTGTTGGTGGGAGTGTAAATTAGTTCAACCATTGTGGAAGACAGTGTGGCGATTCCTCAAGGCCTTAGAAATAGAAGTTCCATTTGACCCAGCAATCCCATTACTGGGTATATATCCAAAAGACTATAAATCGTTCTACTATAAGGATACATGTACATGAATGTTCATTGCAGCACTGTTTACAATAGCAAAGACCTGGAATCAACCCAAGTGCCCATTGATAATAGACTGGATTGGAAAAATGTGGCACATATACACCATGGAATATTATGCAGCAATCAGAAATGATGAGTTCGTGTCGTTTGTAGGGACATGGATGAATCTGGAAAACATCATCCTCAGCAAACTGACACAAGAACAGAAAATGAAACACTGCATATTCTCACTCATAGGTGGGTGATGAAAAATGAGAACACATGGACACAGAAAGGGGAGTACTAAACACTGGGGTCTATTGGGGGGAAAAGGGGAGGGCCAGTGGGAGGGGGAGGTGGGGAGGGATAGCCTGGGGAGAAATGCCAAATGTGGGTGAAGGGGAGAAGAAAAGCAAAGCACACTGCCATGTGTGTACCTACGCAACTGTCTTGCATGCTCTGCTCATGTACCCCAAAACCTATAATCCAATAAAAAATTTAAAAAAAAAAAAAGAAAGAAAGAAGTGAAAGGACAAATGAGATTGTATATTAAATGGTATAATAAAAAAATTGAGAGCTGATCCAGACACTTCCTTGTCATTTTTCTTAATAATTAATTTCTCTCATATGCCTCATTATTATTCTACCTCCTAGATAAAGACAGAACTCTCTGTAGCAAATCCTTAAATGATTGCTTCACCTGCTGGTTTCTTAGCGTATAAATGAAGGGGTTCAAAAGTGGGGCAACTGAGGTATTGAGCACTGAAACTCCCTTCATTAGGGATATCCTCTGTTTGGCTGAGGGTTTAATGTACATAAAGATGCAGCTGCCGTAGGAGAGGGAGATGACAATCATATGAGAAGAACAAGTGGAAAAAGCCTTTTTTCTCTGGTTGGCAGAAGGGATTTTTAAAATTGTTAGGGTAATATATGTGTATGACAGAATTACTAATACCAGAGTGACCAGGAGAGTCACCAAAGCTAAGACAAAACTCATCATTTCCAACAGATGCGTGTCTGTACAGGAGATTTGCAGTAGAGGAGCAGTGTCACAGTAAAAATGATCAATAATATTGGAGTCACAGAAATCAAGGCTTAGGCCTAAGATGAGTCCTGGAAAAATGATGAGGAAACCAGCAATCCAAGCACTAAGAACCAGCTGGATGCAGACTTTGGTGCTCATGATGGTTGTATAATGCAGAGGCTTACAGATGGCAATATAACGATCATAGGACATGACAGCCAGGAGATAAAATTCAGATGCTCCCAGAAGGAAGGCAAAAAACAACTGAGCTGCACAACAGTTATAGGAAATGGTTTTGTCACCAGTTGCCATGCTAACAAGCAATTTGGGGATACAGACTGTTGTATAAGAAATTTCTAAGAAGGAAAAATTTCTAAGGAAGAAATACATAGGAGTCTTCAGGTGAGAGTCCAGCAGGGTGAGGGTGATGATGGTCAGGTTGCCTGAGATGCTTAGCAAGTAAGTGAGAAGCAGAAAGATAAACAGCACAATCTTCAGTTTGGGGTTCTCTGTCAATCCTACTAAGATAAACACAGTCACTGTCGTATGGTTTTCCATTGCCACGTCTTGACCTGCTTCTGTTTTGGTGAAAACATTGAGAAAAAATTAGGTAAAGGTTCAAATGGTAAAACATGAAAATAGCAATGTTAAAATTCTGCAGTTGCCATTGATTATATATGGGGCATTTTTTTGAAATTATTTATATAAGATAAACTCTAGCAAAATCTATTTCTCTGCACCTAGAAAAATATTTTGCACAAATCTACAGAAATTAAAAAGATTATCTTATAATTCATCTTTATATTCTAATTTAATTATATTTATTGTGATGTGGTAAAAAGTTGAACATACATGCCAAAAAAAAAAATAGAGTTCTCCTTTTCTCAGTATGTAAGTGCTGAAATGTCTTGTTGCTCACAGTTAGCCTGACTAACAATTGGAATATAATTGTCTAAAGGAGCTTACTTTGAATGCAGGAGAGAAATAAGATGATATGTAAATATTTATGACAATTAAAAATAGAAAACCATCTTTAGGCCTAAGATGAACACTGGAACAAATTCAATATAATGATCATAGCTCTTGAGTTTTTGGGTTTTTTTTTTTTTGGTCTTAACACTCTTTGTCTTAGTCTTCCGATTTTTACACCTAAAAAAAAAAAATTCAGAAAGTAAATTTAAAAAGCAGTGCTTTGTCCCTGCTTCTATCTCTTCATTTCCTCTGTCTCTCTTCACTTTTACCATCTTTTATTTCAATACTAAATCCTTCTGATTTCACAGTAAACATACCTTAAACAGAATTAACAGATTCAGTGCTTCTGCTGATCATAGTTCTGAAAATATAAAGGAACTAATAAAATGAAATGCAAACGTAAGCAAGGGATTAGAGAGAGGAAGAAAAATGAAATTGGGAAGAAGAACAGAAAGAAGGCAGAATAAGTAGAAAACAGGTAAGACATCAAAGGAGAAAAAGAGAAAATCTACCATCAAGATCGGACTGTTCGTCAGACAAGAAAGTGACTTTTAATCAGCTCTTTGCTTCTTAACTGATATGTAGTCTGAGCTGCAGCAGAAGTGAAATTTGCCTCTACTGAGGAGAAAACAGGAAACATTTTTACTCTGATGATCAGTCACCAGGCAAGTGTTTAGACACTTGGAAGTAATATCAACTTCCCTAACACAATATGATCAGTCAGAAGCCAAGCTAACACAAATGGAGTTGATTGTGTGGTTGAGAAGTTATAAGTCCCATTAAGCTAAATGCCTTGAAATCTCCTCGTTATGAATATGTCCATCCCTTGAGGACAAATTTCCTCTTTGAAGACTTCATTATCAGTTATATTCTATGATAACTTCATTATCAATGATAAACATTATTAAACAATGTTTATAAGTCCATAGAGGATGCACTGATATACACCAAGGAATCAAAGAAGTCTAAGACAACATCCCTGACTATTGCAGTTTACCAATATATTCAGAAGAGAAGATACATGAATGAATATAACAATATATAATGTGGCATAAGCTTAAGGTAAATGGGGCTCATTTTTACCATGCGGTATTGGAGACTGAGAGATTTTTATGGTTCTTGGGGAAGTTGAGGAAGATTCATAAGAGAGGGTGATACAAGAGAAGATGGATCCTCACCTAGGCATTGGAAATACATTAGAAAGTACAAAGCATTTTAGGCAGGTTAAACACTGAACAGTGTACATAAGAATGAAAACTTTTTAATTAATTAAAATATATTACAGAAATATGAAAAATAAATGAGTGAATAAATAACCAGCTTTATCCAAGGATTATTTTAAGTTCTGGAGATTCTGGCTATTAATGACAAAGTATTGTTAATGGAAAAAAATCTGTAAAATATTTAAAGAGGTTAATTTTTAGCCAATATGTGTGACCATGGCTCAGGGAACAGTCTCAAGAGGTCCTGAGAAAGAGTGCCTGGGTGGTTGGGTTACAAGTTGGTTTTATACATTTTAGGAAGACAGGAATTGAGGTAAAATCATGAATCAATACGTGGAAGGTATGTATTGGTTCGCCCTGAAGAGGCAGGATATTGTGAAGCAGAGGAGGCCTGAGGGTGGGGGAATCACAAGTCATAGGTGAATTCAAAGATTTTCTGAAAGGGCCAATGTGGTAGCTCACACCTGTAATTCCAGCATATTGGGAGGTCAAGGTGGGAAGATCAAGTGAGCCTGGGAGTTTGAGACCAGCCTTGGCAACATGGTGAGAACTTGTCTCTCACATTTGCCAGACTTGGTGGCATGCACCTCTGCTCCCAGGTACCCAGAAGGCTGAGGTGAAAGGACCATTTGAGTCAAGGAGTTCAAGGCTTCAGTCAGCTATGTTCACACCACTGCCATTGCACTCCAGTCTGAGTGACAGAGTGGGACCTTGTCTCAAAAACAAAAAAAAGAAAAGGGAAAAGGAAAAGATTTTCTTATTAGCAATTAGTTGACGGAGTTAAGCTTTGTCTAAAAACTTGAAGTAAGTAAAAATAAATGTCTGAGTTAAGGTAAAGGGGTTGTGGAGACGGAAGTTCTTGTTACATAGATGAAGCCTCCAGGTAGGAGCCTTCAAAGAGAATAGATGGTAAATGTCTCTTTCAGACCTTAAATGTGTCAAACCCTCATTTAATCTCTCCTAGATCCCAAAAACACTTAGAAAGGGAAGACCTGGTTGCATTAATGAAGATTCTCTACAGATGCAAATTTCTCACATAAGAGATGGCTTCGCAGAGTCATTTCAAAATACATGAAGAAATATATTTTGGGGTAAAATACTTTGGTCTCCTTCCAGGTCTGCTATCTGTCATGTGATGTTATATAACAGCCAAGTTGGAATTTGGTATCTTTTCGCCATAAAGAGTGTTTTGTCTCTTGTGATCTCTATTTTAACTTTAATGCTTGTCAGTAGTACCTAAACTCCAAAAGGGAGAGGGTGTAATGAGGTTATTTCTGACATTCCTTTCCATCATGGCCAAAGATTCAATGTTTCAGGTGTCTCTGGGGTCCCCTGAGCCGAGAAAAAGTGTCCATTCAGTTGGCTGGAAGGTTGAAAATTTTGGTTTTGGTTTACAATATAATAATGTTTTCCTAGTATTTAAACACATTCTCCCAGCCTCAGAGAGAGTCTGAGGAAACTAATTGTATTAAAATGACTATAGCCTCTTGAGTCAGAAACAGAGCTTTGTTATCCCCACAAATCATAATTGTATCAAATCAGACCAAACATTTCTTCTTTTCTGCAGCTCCCTATATGTACCCTGCAATAGTGTATTATAATATGTATCACAAGCCTATCACTTTTATTTGTATTTATATTAAAAATGGAAATAATTGTTTTTCTTCTCTTAAAATGATGAACACAATTTTATTCAGTAATAGTGACATTTAATAAATTAATAAAATTCAGGTCTTCCATGATTAAATATGGTAATGTTCCATAAGCTTAAACAGAGTTACTAAAACCAAATCATAGTAATTTAAATCTATTAGAATAAAGTGTTCTTAGAGTTTTAGAGTTTTTATATTTTTCCAATAATATATAGATTTATAAACAATCTGAAAAATACATTAAAACTTAAAAATTGTTATTGTTAGAGTAGGTAGTCAGACATGAGCAGAGCAAGAGAGCACCCCCCCCCCCCATAGGAATGTCAGGCAACCATCAGGTGATGGTCAGGTGGTTGCTAAACTGTCTCCCTAAAATAATAATTGTTCATAGCCAGTGCCAGGGAAAGGCAGTCTCCCAATAGAAAGAAATCACCTGAAACTGGTGATCAGCAGCTTCCTGATAAGATCTCAGGAATTGAGCAAGTGGGCTCAAGCATGTACACTAAGAGGCAAAATGGCGGAGTTTAACTGGTATATGGTCTTCCCTAGGAACACTCAACTGGTAAGAGAAAAACACCTCCAAATGAGCATGTGTAGAACATTAGTAGACACACTGGACATGCAGCCCCTCCAAAGTACTAACAGGCCACCACATATCTGGACAGCCTGCCCTAGATTCTTCAAGGGAAGAATCAGGAGAGAAGAGATGCAAGAACTTGGAAGCATGCCAACATATAAAACCCCAAGTCAAAGGTCAAATTATGCATTTGAGACGCTCAGTTGCCTGCTTGACCCTCTTCCAAATGTACTTTATTTCCTTTTGTTCCCGCTCTATACATTTTAATAAACTTTCACTCCCGCTCTCAAACTTGCCTTGGTCTCTCACTCTGCCTTATGCCCCTCAGTCAAATTCTTTCTTTTGAGGAGGCAAGAACTGAGGTTTCTGCAGACCCAAATGGATCCACTGCTGCTAACATTATCCTTAAAAGTATATGAACAGAACTATTCAGCAAGAGATTTTGTTCATTGATGTTCACATTCTTTACATTCCTGCTGCAAGATAAAGCACTCAAATTACTTTTCTTTTTCTGTTCCCAGGAATCACACTGAAATGTGTAATTTTTTAATAAGTTCTAACACTTGTGAACATTGTGTGACTCTAGATAAGATTGGAAAATTAAACTTTACAAATTTCTCTTTGATTACTCATATTCAATATATTTTTAAGTTAATACAAAACAATACTAGAACTAATCAATTATTTATCTTATCAAGTGATTATGATTTGTTTACTTCCAGAGAAAGCCCTTAAAAAGATTCCATGTAAAATTCTGTTTTAGTCATCATGCACTCCTTTTTTTTTGCTCATTTACTTATTAGTTAATTCATTTCTTCCTTGAATATGTATTTATTGCATGCTTGCAGTGGCCCAGGCACACTTTTTTTTTTAATTGTACTTTAAGTTCTGGGATACATGTGCAGAACATACAGGTTTGTTACGTAGGTGTACATGTGCAATGGTGGTTTGGTGCACTCATTAACCGGTAACCTACAGTAGGTATTTCCCCTGATGCTATCCCTCCCCTCTCCCCTCACCCACTGACAGGCCTTAGTGTGTGATGCTCCCCTTCCTGTGTCCATCATTTCTCACTGTTCAATTCCCACTTATGAGTGAGAACATGCAGTATTTGGTTCTCTGTTCTTGTGTTAGTTTGCTCAGAATGATGATTTCCAGCTTCATCCATGTCCCTGCAAAGTATATTAACTCAACCTTTTTTATGGCCGCATAGTATTCCGTGGTGTATATGTGCCACATTTTCTTTATTGATGGGCATTTTGTTGGTTCCAAGTTTTTGCTATTGTGAACAGTGTCAGAATAAACATACGTGTGCATGTCTTTATAATAGAATGATTTACAGTTCTTTGAGTATATACCCATAATGGGATTGCTGGATCAATGGTATTTCTACTTCTAGATCCTTGAGGAATCACCACACTGCCTTCCACAATGGTTGAACTAATTTATGCTCCCACCAACAGTGTAAAAGCATTGCTATTTCTCCACATCCTCCACATCTGTTGTCTACTGACTTTTTAATGATCTCCATTCTAACTGGCGTGAGATGGTATCTCATTGTGGTTTTGATTTGCATTTCTCTCATGACCAGTGATGAGCTTTTTTTCATATGTTTGTTGGTTGCATAAGTGTCTTCTTTTGAAAAGTGTCTGTTCATATCCTTTGCCAACTTTTGATGTGGTTGTTGTTCCTTTCCTGTAAATTTGTTTAAGTTATTTGTAGATTTTGGATATTAGCCCTTTGTGAGATGGGTAGTTTGCAAAAATTTTCTCCCATTCTGTGGGTTGCCTGTTCACTCTGATAATATTTTCTTTTGCTGTGTGCAAGCCCTTTAGTTTAATTAGATCCCACTTGTCTATTTTGGCTTTTGTTGCCATTGCTTTTGGTGTTTTATTAATGAAGTCTTTGTCCATGCCTACATTCTGGCAGGCATTGCCTAGGTTTTCTTCTAGGGTTTTTATGGTGTTAGGTGTTATATTTAAATCTTTAATCCATCCCGAGTCCATTCTTGTAGAAGGTGTAAGGAAGGGGTCTGGTTTCAGCTTTCCACACATGGCTAGCCAGTTTTCCCAACACCATTCATTAAATAGGGGATCCTTTCCCCATTGCTTGTTTTTGTCGGGTTTGTCAAAGATCTGATGGTTGTAGTTATGGGACACTACTTCTAAGGACTCTTTTCTGTTGCATTGGTCTATACCTCTATTTTGGTACCAGTACCATGCTGTTTTGATTTCTGTAGCATTGTAATATAGTTTGAAGTCAGGTAGCATGTTGCCTCCAGTTTTGTTCTTTTTGCTTAGGATTATCTTGGCTCTACAGGCTCTTTTGTGATTCCATAGGAAATTTAAAGTTGCTTTTTACACTTTTCCAATTATTTGAAGAAAGTCGATGGTAGCATGAATCAATAAATTATTTTGGGCAGTATGGCCATTTTCACAATATTGATTCTTCCTAACCATAAGCATAGAATGTTGTCCATCTGTTTGCGTCCTCTCTTAATTCCTTGAGCAGTGGTTTGTAGTTCTTCTTGAAGTGTCCTTCATATCCCTTGTAATTTGTATTCCTAGGTACTTAATTCTCTTTGTAGCAATTGCGAATGGGAGTTCCCTCATGATTTGGTTCTCTGCTTGTCTGTTATTGGAGTATAGGAATGCTTGTGATTTTTGCACATTGATTTTTGTATCCTGAGATTTTGGCGAAGTTGCTTATCAGCTTAAAGAGAGTTTGGGCTGAGACAATGAGGTCTTCTAAATATACAATTATGTCATCTACAAATAGAGACAATTTGACTTCCTTTTAACCTAGCTGAATACCCTTTATTTATTTCTCTTGCCTGATTAACCTAGCCAGAACTTCCAATATTATGTTGAATAGAAGTGGTGAGATAGGGCATCCTTGTCTTGTGCCAGTTTTCAAAGGGAGTGTTTCCAGTTTTTGCCCATTCAGTATGATGTTGGCTGTGAGTTTCATAAAGAGCCCTTATTATTTTGAGATAGGTTCCATCAATACCTAGTTTATTGAGAGTTTTTAGCATCAAGCACTGTTGAATTTTGTTGAAGGCCTTTTCTGCATCGATTGGGATAATCATGTGATTTTTGTCTTTGGTTCTGTTTATGTGATGGATTACATTTATTGATTTGCTTATGTTGAACCAGGGGATCAACATAAGCAAATGTTGCATCCCAGGGATGAAGCTGTCTTGATAGTGATGGATAAGCTTCTTGATGTGCTGTTAGACTAGGTTTGCCAGTAGTGTATTGAGGATTTTCACATCAATGTTCATCAGGGACATTGGCCTGAAATTTTCTTTTTTGTGTGTGTCTCTGCCAGGTTTTGGTATCAGGATAATGTTGGCCTCATAAAATAAGTTTGTGAGGATTCCTTTTTTTTTTTTATTGTTTGGAATAGTTTCAGACTGAATGATACCAGCTCCTCTTTGTACTTCTGGTAGAATCCTGCTGTGAAACCATCTAGTCCTGGCCTTTTTTTGGTTGTTAGGCTATTAATTGTTGTCTCAATTTCTGATTCTGCTTTTGATGCTTGCTTTTTTCTTTTTAGGCTTTTTCGTTTGCCTAAATTACATGTATTGTATTTTTTCTTGCATTGTAATTTTTTTGAAATTGGACATGACATATGAAGTAATAGGAACTAAAGTAAATTGCCTTCAGTGTGAAGTTTTTTTTTTTTTTTTTTTTTCTATGTGACCGTAGGCTTTTATTTCTCTTTGGCAGATACCCAAGAATGAGATTGTTTGGTTATCTAGTAAGTGTATATTTAAAGTTGTAAGAAATTGCCAAACTGCTTTCAAAAATTGCTGTACATCTTACTCCCAGCAGCAGTGTGTTATAGTCCCAGCTCTTCCACATGCACTTGGTATTGTCAAATTTTCTTTTCTTTTAGCCACTACTAGGTGTATAGTTGCATTTTATGGTAGCTTTAGTTTGCATTTCCATAATGACTAAATCTCTCTAGGAGTTGGGTTGTACTTTCTGTTTTCTGTAGTTATGTTTCAATGCTTTCAAATTCTTCCAGTGTCCTATTTCGTGGCACCCCTGCCTACTCTAGATTCCTCAGAGTAAATCTACATTGTGCTGCCATAAAAAAGTATGAGTTCTCTCCGCTCTTTCTACCTTTCAGCTATTAGATATCTTTACTGGCTGTCATGGAGGCCTCTTGATTACCACACTTGATCTTCGATTAGTGGTAAATCACGTTCAGTTCTCAGCTATGCTTCTTGAAGGCTTGAATGCTCTCAGCAACAGGTATCCAATTTTGGGGTCTTCATTATTACTATATCCTTTGTACCTCCCCAAAAAGTGACAACTTGCACATGCCAGTGCAATTCCCTTCAACTACATTGCATTCCAATTCATTACTGATGAAATTTTATTTCTTTTATTTTTTTCTATTTTTATTGCATTTTAGGTTTTGGGGTACATGTGCAGAACATGCAAGACAGTTGCATAGGTACACACATGGCAGTGTGTTTTGCTGCCTTCCTCCCCTTCACCCATATTTGGCATTTCTCCCCAGGTTATCCCTCCCCAGCTCCCCCCACCGCTGTCCCTCCCCTGTTCCCCCCAATAGACCCAGTGTTTAGTACTCCCTTCCCCGTGTCCATGTGTTCTCATTTTTCATCACCCGTCTTTGAGTAAGAATATGCAGTATTTCATTTTCTATTCTTGTGTCAGTTTGCTGACAATGATGTTCTCAGATTCATCCATGTCCCTACAATTGACACGAACTCATCATTTCTGATTGCTGCATAATATTCCATGGTGTATATTTGCCACATTTTCCCAATCCAGTCTATCAACAATGGGCATTTGGGTTGGTTCCAGGTCTTTGCTATTGTAATAACTGCTGCAATGAACATTCATGTGCATGTGTCCTTATAGTAAAACAATTTATAATCCTTTGGATATATACCCAGGAATGGGATTGCTGGGTCAAATGGAATTTCTATTTGTAAGGCCTTGAGGAATCGCCACACTGTCTTCCACAATGGTTGAACAAATTTACACTCCCACCAACACCTATTTCTCCACATCCTCTCCAGCATCTCTTGTCTCCAGATCTTTTAATGATCGCCATTCTAACTGGCATGAGATGGTATCTCAATGTGGTTTTGATTTGCATCTCTCTAATGACCA
This sequence comes from Callithrix jacchus, assembly GCF_049354715.1. Taxonomy (NCBI): domain Eukaryota; kingdom Metazoa; phylum Chordata; class Mammalia; order Primates; family Cebidae; genus Callithrix; species Callithrix jacchus. The sequence goes on along the minus strand of NC_133510.1, from coordinate 64,380,240 downwards.
GTGATGATGAGCATTTTTTCATATGTTTGTTGGCCTCATGTATGTCTTCTCTTGTAAAGTGTCTGTTCATATCCTTTGCCCATTTTTGAATGGGCTTGTTTGTTTTTATCCTTTAAATCTGTTTGAGTTCTTTGTAAATTCTGGATATCAGCCCTTGGTCAGAAGGGTAAACTGCAAAAATTTTTTCCCATTCTGTTGGTTGCCGATTCCCTCTAGTGACTGTTTCTTTTGCCATACAGAAGCTGTGGAGTTTGATTAGGTCCCATTTGTTTATTTTGGCTTTTGTTGCCAATGCTTTTGGTGTTTTGATCATGAAGTCCTTGCCTACTCCTATGTCCTGAATGGTTTTGCCTAGATTTTCTTCTAGGGTTTTTATGGTGCCAGGTCTTATGTTTAAGTCCTTAATCCTTCTGGAGTTAATTTTAGTGTAAGGTGTCATGAAGGGGTCCAGTTTCTGCTTTCTACACATGGCTAGCCAGTTTTCCCAACACCATTTATTAAACAGGGAATCCTTTCCCCATTGCTTGTTTTTGTCAGGTTTATTAAAGATTGTATGGTTGTAGATATGTTGTGGTGCCTCTGATGCCTCTGTTTTGTTCCATTGGTCTATATCGCTGTTTTGGTACCAGTACCATGCTGTTTTGATTACTGTAGCCTTGTAGTATAGTTTGAAATTCGGTAGTGTGATGCCCTCCACTGTGTTCTTTTTGCTTAGAATTGACTTGGCTATGTGGGCTCCCTTTTGGTTCCATATGAAGTTCATGGTGGTTTTTCCAGTTCTGTGAAGAAAGTCAATGGTAGCTTGATGGGGATAGTGTTGAGTCTGTAAATTACTTTGGGCAGTATAGCCATTTTCACGATATGAGTTCTTCCTAACCATGAACATGGAATGTTTCTCCATCTGTTTGTGTCCTCTCTTATTTCATTGAGCGGTGGATTGTAGTTCTCCTTGAAGAGGTTCCTTATGTTCCTTGTGAATTGTATTCCAAGGTATTTTATTCTTTTTGTAGCAATTCTGAATGGTAGTTCATTCTTGATTTGGCTCTCTTTAAGTCGGTTATTGGTGTAAACGAATGCTTGTGATTTTTGCACATTGATTTTATATCCTGAGACTTTGCTGAAGTTGCTTATCAGTTTCAGGAGTTTTTGGGCTGAGGCGATGGGGTCTTCTAGGTATACTATCATGTTGTCTGCAAATAGAGACAATTTGGCTTCCACCTTTCTTATTTGAATACCCTTTATTTCTTTTTCTTGCATGATTGCTCTGGCTAGAACTTCCAGGACTATATTGAATAGGAGTGGTGAAAGAGGGCATCCTTGTCTAGTGCCAGATTTCAAAGGGAATGCTTCCAGGTTTTGCCCATTCAGTATGATATTGGCTGTTGGTTTGTCATAAATAGTTTTTATTATTTTGAAATATGTTCCATCGATACCGAGTTTATTGAGTGTTTTTAGCATAAAAGGCTGTTGAATTTTGTCGAATGTCTTCTCTGCATCAATTGAGATAATCATGTGGTTTTTGTTTTTGTTTCTGTTTATGTGGTGAATTACATTGATAGACTTGCATATGTTGAACCAGCCTTGCATCCCCGGGATGAATCCTACTTGATCATGATGGGTAAGTTTTTTGATGTGCTGTTGCAATCGGCTTGCCAGTATTTTATTGAAGATTTTTGCGTCTATGTTCATCATGGATATTGGCCTGAAGTTTTCTTTTCTTGTTGGGTCTCTGCTGGGTTTTGGTAACAGGATGATGTTGGTCTCGTAAAATGATTTGGGAAGGATTCCCTCTTTTTGGATTATTTGTAATAGTTTCAGAAGGAATGGCACCAGCTTCTCTTTGTGTGTCTAATAGAATTCGGCTGTGAACCTGTCTGGACCTGGGCTTTTTTTGTGAGGTAGGCTTTTAATTGCTGCCTCAACTTCAGACCTTGTTATTGGTCTATTCATAGTTTCGGCTTCCTCCTGGTTTAGGCTTGGGAGGACACAGGAGTCCAGGAATTTGTCCATTTCTTCCAGGTTTACTAGTTTATGTGCAGAGAGTTGTTTGTAATATTCTCTGATGATGGTTTGAATTTCTGTGGAATCTGTGGTGATTTCCCCTTTATCATTTTTTATTGCATCTATTTGGCTGTTCTCTCTTTTCTTTTTTATCAGTTTGGCTAGTGGTCTATTTTGTTGATCTTTTCAACAAACCAGCTCTTGGATTTATTTATTTTTTGAAGGGTTTTTTGTGTCTCTATCTCCTTCAGTTCTGCTCTGATCTTAGTTATTTCTTCTCTTCTGCTAGGTTGTGAGATTTTTTGATCTTGCCCCTCTAGCTCTTTCAATTTTGATGATAGGGTGTCAGATTTGGATCTCTCCCCTCTTCTAATATGGGCACTTATTGCTATATATTTTCCTCTGGAGACTGCTTTAAATGTGTCCCAGAGATTCTGCTATGTTGTGTCTTTGTTCTTGTTGGTTTTGAAGAACTTCTTTATTTCTGCCTTCATTTCATTGTTTATCCAGTCAAGATTCAAGAGCCAGTTGTTCAGTTTCCATGAAGCTGTGTGGTTCTGAGTTAGTTTCTGAATTCTGTGTTCTAACTTGATTGCACTATTTTCTGAGAGACTGTTTGTTATGATTTCAGTTGTTTTGCATTTGCTGAGGAGTGCTTTACTTCCAATTATGTGGTCAATTTTAGAGTAGGTGTGATGTGGTGCTGAGAAGAATGTATATTCTGTGGATTTGGGGTGGAGAGTTTTGTAAATGTCTATCAGGTTTGCTTGTTTCAGGTCTGAGTTCAAGTCCTGGATATCCTTGTTAATTTTCTGTCTGGTTGATCTGTCTAATATTGACAGTGGAGTGTTAAAGTCTCCCACTATTATTGTGTGGGAGTCTAAGGCTTTTTCCAAGTCATTAAGAACTTGCCTTATATATCTGGGTGCTCCTGTATTGGGTCCATATATATTTAGGATTGTTAGCTCTTCTTGTTGTACCGATCCTTTTACCATTATGTTATGACCTTCTTTGTCTTTTTTGATCTTTGTTGCTTTAAAGTCTATTTTATCAGAGATGAGAATTGCAACTCCTACTTTTTTTTGCTCTCCATTTGCTTGGTAAATCTTCCTCCATCCCTTTATTTTGAGCCTTTGTGTATCCTTGCATGTGAGATGGGTTTCCTGAATACAGCACACTGATGGGTTTTGGTTTTTGAACTAATTTTCTGGTCTGTGCCTTTTGATTGGTGCATTTAGCCCATTTACATTTAGGGTTAATATTGTTATGTGTGAATTTGATACTGCCATTTTGATGGTAGCTGGCTGTTTTGCCCGTTAGTTGATGTAGATTCTTCATTACGTTGATGCTCTTTAGCATTTGGTTGTTCCTTTCTATGTGTAGTGCCTCTTTCAGGAGCTCTTGTAAAGCAGGCCTGGTGGTGACAAACTCTCTGAGTACTTGCTTGTTCACAAAGGACTGTATTTTTCCTTCACTTACGAAGCTCAGTTTGGCTGGATATGAAATTCTGGGTTGAAAGTTCTTTTCTTTAAGGATGTTGAATATTGGCCCCCACTCTCTTCTGGCTTGTTGTGTTTCTGCCGAGAGATCTGCTGTAAGTCTGATGGACTTCCCTTTGTGCGTGACCCGACCTTTCTCCCTGGTTGCTCTCAGTATTTTCTCCTTTATTTCAACCCTGGTGAATCTGACGATTATGTGCCTTGGGGTTGCTCTTCTTGTGGAATATGTTTGTGGTGTTCTCTGTATTTCCTGGATTTGACTGTTGGCCTGCCTTGCTAGGTTGGGGAAATTTTCCTAGATAATATCCCAAAGAGTATTTTTCAGCTTGAATTTGTTCTCTTTGTCACATTCTGGTACACCTATCAAACATAGGTTAGGTCTCTTCACATAGTCCCACATTTCTTGGAGACTTTGTTCATTCCTTTTTACGTTTTTTTCTCTAATCTTGGTTCCCCATTTTATTTCATTGAGTTGATCTTTGACTTCTGATATTCTTTCTTCTTCTTGGTCAATTCGGCTGTTGAAACTTGTGCATGCTTCACGAAGTTCTCGTGTTGTGTTTTTCAGCTCCTTCAATTTATTCATATTCCTCTCTAAGTTATCCATTCTTGTTATCGTTTCCTCGAATCTTTTTTCAAATCTTTTTTCAAGGTTCTTAGTTTCTTTGCATTGATTTAGAACATGTTCTTTTAGCTTCCAGTAGTTTCTCATTACCCACCTTCTGAAGTCTGATTCTGTCATTTTGTCACAGTCCTTCTCCATACAGCTTTGTTCCCTTGCTGGTGAGGAGTGTTGGTCCTTTGTAGGAGGCGAGGTGTTCTGGTTTTGGGTGTTTTCCTCCTTTTTGCGCTGGTTTCTTCCCATCTTTGTGGATTTATCCCCCTGTCATCTGAGTAGTTGCTGACTTTTCGGTTGGGTCTCTGAGTGGACACCCAGATTATTGATGATGACGTATTTCTGTTACTTGGTTTTCCTTCTACCAGTCTAGCTCCTCCACTGTACAACTGCTGAGGACCACTCCAGGCCCTGCTTGTCTGGGGTATAACTGTAGCAGCTGCGGGACAGTGAGGGATGCTACCAGTTTCTTCTTCTGCTATCTTTGTCCCAGAATGATGCCTGCCAAATGTCAGTCTGATCGGTCCTTTTTGAGGTGACTCTTTGGATATACAGGGGTCAGAGAGCTGCTTGAGGAGATAGTCTGTACTTTATAGGAGCTCAAGTGCTGAGCTGTGAGCTCCATTGTTCATTCAGGGCTGTTAGGCTGCTACGTTTAAGTCTGCTGCAGCAGAACTCATAAAACTCCTGTTTTTCCTCAGATGCTCTGTCTTGGGGAGTTGGGGCTTCCTTTATGAGTGTCCGTTGCACTATCCTGCCCAGCTAGGAGGCAGTCTAGTCACTATTTGCCTGCCGAGGCTCCGCCCTGCTGGTGTGGGGCCCGCCCTGTTGCTAAGGGCTCTGCCCTGCAGCCACAGTCTCCGCCCTGCTGCCACAGGCTCCGCCCTGCGGTGGAGTCTCTCTGTTATGGCAGGTTGCCTCAGCGATGGCAGGCTGCATCAGCAATGGGAGTGTACCTCAGTAGGGGTGGATTGCCTCGGTAATGGTGGAAGCCCCTCCCCCACCAAGCTGCACTGTCCTGGGTTCAGCTGTGCCTGCAGTGAAACTCTTTACCTGGAGTGTTTGGAATCGCCATTTTGTTTGTCCCTGTGGGAGTGAAAACCACCAAGCCTGCTCACCTGACTCTGTGCCCCAGAGTGCCTCTTTTTTTTTTTTTAAGTTGAACGGTTGGCTCTCTCCCAGGTATTTTAGTTACCTGCTGTTAGTGCACCGAGATCTGTGTGATTTCCCATGCAGCTACCCACAGTGCTAGCTCAAACGCCACTTCCCAGGAATCTCCTGGTCTGGCTCACTGTCCAAGTCCCATTTAATCAGATGGATATGCTAATCTGCCCTCCCAAATCTCTGATTGCTGGTTTAACAGAGCACCCGGACCAGTGTGTTTTGTGCAGAGTGTTGTGGAGTGCCGCTGTGCTGCGGCGCTGGCTGAAGTGGCTATACCAGTCAAAACAGCTGCGCTGGTGTCCCTTGTCTCTCCTACACCTGGGAATTTCCCCTTTCTGTGGGCAACAAAGATTTGTCTGGAAATGCGCCTTTGACTCACCCTCTGCACGTTCACTGAGAGCTGCAATCCTGAGTTGTTCTTACCGTGCCATCTTGAATTCCCCCCTATTATTCACTGATGAAATTTTAACAATTTCACCCTTATTGTATTTTAGGGTTATCAATGCTTCTCCTACTAGCCAGTAGCAGTCTTATGGTTCATCCAGTGCTGCTTACATTCTGTTTTTGTGTCAGTTTGCTGAGAATGATGGTCTCCAGCTTCATTCATGTCCCTACAAAGGACATGAACTTATCCTTTTCTATGGCTGCATAGTATTCCATGGTGTATATGTGCCACATTTTCTTTATCCAGTCTATCATTGATGGGCATTCGGTTGGTTCCGAATCTTTGCTATCATAAACAGTGTTGCAACAAACATAAATGCATGTGTCTTTATAATAGAACAATTTATAATACTTTGGGCATATAAATGAAATTTCTATTGCTAGATCCCTGAGGAATTGCCACACTGCCTTCCACAATGATTGAACTAATTTACACTCCCACCAACCGTGTAAAAGTGTTCATATTTCTCCACATCCTCTTCAGCATCTGTTGTCTCCAGATTTTTTAATGATCACCATTCTAACTGGCTTAAGATGGTATCTCAATGTGGTTTTGATTTGCATCTTCCTAATGACCAGTGATGATGAGCATGTTTTCATATGTTTGTTGGTTGCATAAATGTCTTCTTTTGAAAAGTGTCTGTTCATATCCTTTGCCCACTTTTTGATGGCATTGTTTTTTTCTTGTAAATTTGTTTTTCTTTGTAGATTCTGTATACTAGCATGATACTGGGACCAAAACAGAGATATAGACCAATGGAACAGACCAGAGGCCTCAGAAGTAATGCCACACCTCTACAACCATCTGATCTTTGACAAACCTGACAAAAACAAACAATGGGGAAAGGATTCCCTGTTTAATAAATGGTGTTGGGAAAATTGGCTAGCCATGTGCAGAAAGCTGAAATCGGAACCCTTTCTTACACCTAATACAAAAATTAACTCCAGATGTATTAAGACTTAAACATAAGTCTTAAGACATGTGTTAAGATGTCTTTAGACTTAAACATAAGACCTAACACCAAAAAACCCTCGAAGAAAACCTAGGCAAAACCATTCATGACATAAGCATAGGCCAGGACTTCATGACTAAAACACCAAAAGCAATGACAACAAAAGCCAAAATAGACAAGTGGGATCTAATTAAACTTAAGAGCTTCTGCACAGCAAAAGAAACTATCATTAGAGTGAACCAACAACCAACAGAATGGGAAAAAAATTTTGCAATCTACTCTGTCTTTTTCTTATTCTGCCCTGCTGGCTGTGGATCTACATTCAAGATGGCAGTGTTAATTAGGTAGACTTTCTGAATGACTGCATAGAGTAAAACATCACCGTCTCACCTCTCCTAACAAACACACACAATCCCTGCCCAAATGCTTCATGTTTGACCTTAAATTTTCAAAAAATACTTTTTATTTTGTTAAAAGTGGCAAAACTATTCTGAATTATTGGAATTCAGGATAGTGATGAGCTTGAAGGGTGAATGGCCAGAAGGAAGTAAGAGCAAGAACTCTGGATGACTGCTAATTTTCTGGGGTTTTTTTGTTTTGTTTTCATCTGAATGCTACTCACGTGAATGTATTCACATGAAAGGTGACCAAACTGTATAATTAGGATAATTGCATTTTATACATCATTAAAATGTTTTAAAATGTGTGCTGTTTAAGCCTCAATAATTTAAAAATTTATCTGCTGTGGCAGCTAGCATTTAAGTACTCAGCAGTGGAAATGTTAAAAAGTACATGCATTTGAAATATAATTTTTATGGAGAACTGACAAAATTTTCCTACAGAATGGATGTGGACACTTAGCAGGTGCAAACACATTTGACTCACGTGTGTCTATCCTGAGAAACTCAACATTGGCCTTATTTCTATTCAATTCAATTTTTAAATACTTTTGACCCTGATGTAGTAATGTCACCTCACACACTATTTTCTTTGCTAAGGATGACATAGCCTAACTTTCTAGATTTTAAAGCTGATTATCTCTAAATATGCCACAGAAAAAGACAGCATTTAGAGTGAACCTAGGGAGGTGCAATATAAGTCTTTATTGAATTAATCAGAATCCAAAATTTTAGTAATGTCCTTATGTTGTTCCACACCACTATAGATTGGTGGGTTTAATTTTCTTTTTTGAAATGTATTTTTTATGAACATGTAAGCCAACTTAAGTGTTTTAAAACTGTATTATAGTTTACAACTTATAGCCACCTCAAAGTGTAGTTCTTTTCTGGTTGAGCTTATAAATCATAGAGTTTTGCCACTCAATAAAATGATTTTAATACCTCTTCAACATCCTAGTACAATAGTCTTCAGGGAAATGTTTCCTTCTGTTATAAAATTACTAAATCAGTTAATCCTCTTGAGACAAATGTATCAAAAGGATTATATTCTTCCAGTGTTAAAAACTGTACAATAAGCTATTGTATTCCTCATATAGGCTAGAAACATCTCAGAGTGAACAACAAGCTATAAATCTTCTCTTTGTTCTTCTGCTGTCTGTATTATATATACATATATATGTATATATAGAAGAGACATGATAAAGATAGATACTCCAAATTTAATTTAATACAGTGTAATCAGAGAACATTTCCTCTTATTAATAAAAATTGGGAGAAGAAATGAGCCAGGTAAGCTCATGTCATAATAAAATCTTCAAGCCTAAACACCCGGACTGTGTGTTGCTGGTGTTAACGCATTTTTGGATGAGAAATATGGACAAAAGCAACATAAAAATATGAGGATATAGAACATTCAGAAATTACCTCTATGCTGGGACTCACCTAAAAAAAGACAATTGGAAATCAAATTGCTGCTAAATAAAGGTTTGGAAAAATCATGTCTTATTTTTATCATAATAACTTTGTTGAATGAAGGTAGATAAAATAATTTCTTTGTAAAGATATTGAAACATTATGGCATGAAATTATAACCAATTTTGTTTTTGTTTTTACAAAGCAAACATCAAGCTGACCATTTGAGAAGTTATACTGAAAAATTAATTGTGTTATAAGACAGCTTTGAACCTTTCACTTTGCAGAAATCTAGTGTTGAAGCATACAATAGAATCCCAGAAATACGTTTTATTAAATGAGTGCATTTTCCTTTCTATAATTATAATTGCATATGCCTCTAGTATGCATAATCTTTGTAAATATTGTGAAATATGACACTGGACAAATAGATTTTTTCTGAACTTGAAAACAGTTTTCCCTATACATAGTCATTTTGCATTCAATGTTATTTAAACATTTCATGTAAAATCTACTTCTCCTATCCCAAAGGAATTTATCTTACCTGTAACTTGCCAAAACAGCCACAGTCGCCTCTGGGATGATAATGGTGGCTGGAAACATATGACTGTCACCCAGCAACCATTTTATTATGGGATTAAGTAGAAAATTAATGCTGTCAAGTAGATGATAATAGTTGTTGTCATTGCTGTTTTGCTTTTTATTTTTAGATTTTGCAATTTAAATTTAGGCCAGACAGTGTCCATATAAATTGCTTTCCAACTGTGTTCTCTGCCATATAACTCATCATTTGGTGATTGAATTTTTCCTGTGTTTTTTTGAGCTCTAATTTAAACTGTGATCTTTAATTTAAAAAAACTTCCTAATGAATATGGATTACATTTAAGTGACCATATATTTTTACAAAATAAGATCAATCAAAAATAATGGGAAAGTAAGGGGGGAAAAGTACAAAAGAAAATGAAGAGACGTTGGGACAAAATTTTAGTTATTTGTAATCATTTATAATCACTGGAAATGCTTGTGTTTGTGTTTCACCCCAGAGCTGGAATATACACAAGGGAATAAGGTTCACATGCAACTTAACGTATGTGAACCGCATTCTTCTTAGGTAAGTGTTGTCATTATTAAGAAAAATGTGGTGATGATAGACTTTTCAGGTGATAAACGTGGGGACCCAAGTATGATCTGGAAAAAGATAGAAAAACAATCAAAATGAAGAAGTTGACATAATTTTGAATTGTTATGTGCTGAACTAGGAAAAAGAGAGAGCATGTGAATAAGATACAGAAGAAAAGAGATGACCAGGGCAACAGGGAGAAACATGAAGATCAGTGACACTAATGAAAATTGCCAGGGATGTCCAGCTAATGTCCAGATTTTGATTGACTGATGGATTTAGAGGTGGGGTCTTGTTCTGTCACCCAGACTGGAGTGCAGGGCCATGATCATAGTTCACTGAAGCCTTGAATTCCTAGGCTCAGAGCAACCCTCCTGCCTCATTCTTCCAAGTAGCTGGGATTACAGACACAAACCACATTTTATTATTAAATAGTTTGCTTTGTAGGACCCTCCTCTGTCACTGCAAATATTCTGCAAATGTGCTACGTAAACAACATAAGCATTACGTATGAGGATATGTTTTATATCTGCTTGGGTAAATAGAGAAGAGAGAACAGAGTGAGTAAGATAAACGTAAATTCAAGTTTTCAGGAAAATTGGGAAAGCAGAGCTAAAAATGGTCACGAGGCTGTAGATATTGGAAAGTTTTTAGAAGTTTGGTGAGGGTATTGAATTCCCACTGTGGAAGCCAAGATATGTTTAAGTCAACTTTACTTTGATTTTAAAAGACAGAGTTCTCAGCTGAAATCTGAATTAATGAATAGAAAAGTCTGGGGAAAAAACTAATAAACACAGAAAAAAAATTATTGAACAAAGAATGCATCACCAGATGGTATAAAATAAATACTTCAGAAAAATTCAAATACAGAAAAGTTGAAATATTATGTTAGTTCTTGTGTTTGCTTTTACATTGACATGACTTTACTGATGCAACATATTATCCCTTTCCAATTTATGGCCATTGAGAAAACAGAACGAACTCAAAACGTTGCATTTATTTAGCAACATTTTGAGTAAACATCACATAAGCTAATTTTTATAGGCTGCTGTTAATGGAGGTTGGGTTTGGGTATGGGTAGCAATGTATTTATAGTGGATCTCAAGAAAAATGGGTATCTCATGCAGACCTTTCCTCATCTGTTCTAATTTTTCTTCTTATTTTTAAAAATAGAAATCAACTATGAGAAACCATACAACAGTAACAACCTTTATTCTTCTTGGACTGACAGATGATCCACAATTACAGGTGATCATTTTTCTTCTTCTTTTTTTCACCTACATGTTGAGCATCACTGGGAATCTAACCATCATCACCCTCACCCTACTGGATTTTCGTCTCAAAACACCCATGTATTTCTTCCTCCGAAATTTCTCATTTTTAGAAGTCGCATTCACAACTGTCTGTATTCCCAAATTTCTTGTTACTATGGCAACAGGTGATAAGACCATTTCTTACAACAATTGTGCAGCACAGCTGTTTTTCACTATTCTCTTGGGGGCAACTGAATTTTTTCTTCTGGCTGCCATGTCCTATGACCGTTATGTGGCCATCTGCAAACCCTTGCATTACGCCACCATCATGAGCAACAAAATTTGCAACTTGCTGGTCTTTGCTTCATGGATGGCTGGCTTCCTAATAATTTTTCCACCACTCCTTATGGGTCTTCAGCTTGATTTTTGTGCAGCCAACACCATAGATAATTTCTTCTGTGATGTTTCTCCTATACTTCAGCTCTCTTGCACAGACACTGACATAATAGAATTAATGATGCTTCTCTCAGCCATTTTGACACTCCTGGTTACACTGGTATTAGTGATTCTTTCCTATACGAATATTATCAGGACTGTTCTGAAAATACCTTCTTCTCAACAGAGGAAAAAGGCATTTTCTACATGTTCTTCCCACATGGTGGTCGTATCCGTTTCTTATGGCAGCTGCATCTTCATGTATGTGAAGCCCTCAGCAAAAGAAAGAGTGTCATTAAATAAGGGGATAGCTCTGCTCAGCACTTCTGTTGCCCCCATGTTGAATCCCTTTATTTATACACTAAGAAACAAACAAGTTAAAGATGTTTTTAAGCATATAGTCAAAAAGATTGAACTTTTCTCAGTGAAATGAGTCACTTCAATGATATTGTTAAGGTTATGAGTAAAATAAAACAAGAGTGGAGTATGTACACAGTTTTTCAATGCTTGTATTCAAAATAATATTACCTCTTTTTTGATTTATAATTTTCATTATAGCCTTCCTAATCTCCAAAGCCTAACCTTCACTCCCATTTCTCCCTCATGCTAAGAGCACATATAAAAGATACTTCTTGGTTTTGGTCAAAATCGTTTGCTCATTATTAGTGCCTCTTTCATTTCCTCTCAAAATTCTCTCAAAGGAAGATGAAGTGACACCTTATGCTTCTTTCCACTCTTCTGGAATTTAGGAACCCAATTTGTCACATATTCTTCATAGAGTTCAATGGACTACCTTGGTCTGACCACTTAATGAGTGTATTATTGGTGGATACAAAAGTGAAAACTGATTTCTTACTTAGTGTTTAGTAGAATCTTGAAGCAAATCAATTTAATGGCATTTCTTTAATCACACAGTTTAATAGCTTCAATTTTTTAACCAGGCTTAGAGATATAGTGTATTTTCATAAGTAAACGAAAGGAAATTCAGAGAGGGTAAAGTATTACTACGGTTGCAGCTATCACATAGAAATTATAGCTGGCATTTATGGATTGCTTACAATGTGCCAAATTTTATTAAATTTATTAGTTTCATCTTCAAAACACTAGAAGACAGGTATTTTATGCTCCATTTATGGATAAAAAATATAAGACATGAGGATTAAATAATTTGTTGATGATGAAAAACAAAAACAAAAACCCAAGGATGACAAAATAAAGCCTTCATGTCCAGTCACTGCAAAGACATTTTTGTGAAAATCTCTTTCCGCTCTTAAGTCACTTAGAATGCAAAAGAACAGTAAGATTTTTGTAGAACATTCTACAGATTTATGGATGACATAGATAAAATTAAAATTTTACAGGTCTACAGAGTCCCTTATTTTTCAAATTAAGTGATTTGAACATTAAAATTAATATAATGCCTGGTCATGTGCAAAGCAGAGTATTTCAAAACTTTTCCTTTGAATGGGATCATATATCAGTGTTACAAAACAAAAAAACTTTTTTTCTGAAAAACTAACGTCAGTTTCCTCAATAAATATTTGTCTGTTGGTTTCCAATAAGGTAACTGACAGCCTTATGAAAAATTCTGATAGGATTTATTTGTTTGACTTTTAACATTATTATATACATTTTATCTTAATATATTTCCAAGTATATGTAACTGTCAGATCCCCAGGCTAGCTAGAAATTTTATATGAATTTTATGAGCATTAGCGAGAAGCTGTGTACATATATTAACTGGGGATGTGAGAAGCTGAGAGGATTCAAATAGACATTTTAATAGTGGCCATATATGTGTAAATGGTTTCCATAATGCTGCAACACTTTAAGAATGTCTTGTTTGAAAATAGAAAATAAAATATCTAGGAAGTATTCTTCAGCTTTCACTATTTTGCTTTCTTTGCATCAGGAATTTAAGTTTATATAGACAAAAAATCATACTTTATAGATAACTACACTCAGGAAAAGTTGACTCAAAATGTTTGGAATATGACAAAAATTCTGATCTGGAATATCTCGGATTTTCCTGTGAACACTCTTCTCCACAATTTAAGTTGTTGCCAAATGCAAATATGCAACATATTTATTTTCTAAGTATTACATTGCTTAATTTTAAAACTTATTCCTCATACATGAACTCCAAGCTCAGCTCTTTTAAATATGTGATATATAGGTAAATCCATAAAATATTTGATGTAGATTAAAAAGTGTAATTTCCACTTTGGGAGGCCAAGGCAGGTGGATCACGAGGTCAAGAGATTGAGACCATCCTGGTCAACGTGGTGAAACCCCGTCTCTACTAAAAATACAAAAATTAGCTGGGTGTGGTGGTGCGCACCTGTAGTCCCAGCTACTCAGGAGGCTGAGGCAGGAGAATTGCTTGAACCCAGAAGGCGGAGGTTGCGGTGAGCCGAGATCATGCCATTGCACTCCAGTCTGGGTAACAACAGCAAAACTCCATCTCAAAAAAAAAGTATAATTTCTTCATTTTTCTTCATCCAAAAATGAATATTGACAACTCTGTGAAATTCAGAAACATACTTAGTAGACTTAACTACTTAGAATAGATGGATTTTTTTTTTCTATGTCTAGGCTGTTTGTAAGCAGATAATGGAAAATGCAAAAGGAAAGAAACTTTGGTCCTAATTTATGATGGGAAAAGATTAGTGAAGGTCATTTTTTACTTAATTTGAAATAAATCACTAGTAATCTGATTTATAGTGTAAATACAAGAGATCAGGGTCCATTATAGGAACTTATAATTTTTAAATTGTGCTAGACTTTTAAAAAATTATTAAAATCTCATTTGTTCATGTTTATCTCATGTCTAGTATTCATTTTTCTGGAACTGAAAAGGGAAAAAATAATCAGCTGTTTTTCACCAGTATTAGGTTGGTACAAAAGGAATTGCGATTTCACCATCAAAAGTAATTAAAATTTCACCATTAAAATTTAATTTCACCACTAAAGGTAATGGTGAAATTGCAACTCCTTTTGTACCAATCTAATATATACTGAATAAGGATTCAGACAAGCTAGACTCAAGGTACGTCAATTGTCTATTATATAGCCTTGCTGCCTTTGATCTCTAACTCATCCTCCACATTGCTGTTAGAATACTTTCTAAAATACAAATCCATCATGCCACCACTCTGCTAACATATTATTGATGGTTCTCTGTTGCCTGCAAAATAATAACAAAATTTCCCCAATATGTGCATTACCTGGCCTTTCCAGTTTTGTTTCTTATCTCTTCCAACTAGTACTTCCATAACTTAACCACACTAAACAACTAAGTATATTGCAAAACTTGTGTGCTGTCATATATATCAAATGCCTGCCTATTGCCCAAATCTCTGCTAGCTTCAATCATCAGTTAAAGTTAATTAAAATGGATACTTCTGTGGAAGGCTGGTTGACAAGTATGTGAGTCACTTCACACTCAACCTTTTGTAGTGCTTGTAGTCAACTCTAGATGGTGCTTACCAGAGGATGTGTAATTAACTGTATTTTTCTTGCAATGAACTCTAAATCTTACAGTTTTCTACATTCTCTTCATCTAACCCAGTGCCTAGTAAGGAAAAAATAAAATAAATAAGGCAGTGAATGATAGGAGATTAATATGTTTGCCAATAAAATAAGATTAAAGTATGGCATTTGATGGAGATTAATATAAAAATGTAAGCTTAGAGTCAGAATGTCTATTATAGAATAATTAATGAATTGGACTTGATGACTAGCAATATTAAAAAATGTTTAGGTGTTAGAAAACTACAAGTTTATTACATATATGGAGTGTTTATGAGCATTAAAGAGATAATTAAATTACATGAGACACTAAAGTCCCATTTTATCATACATATCTCAAAAATTCTGTTTAGTTTTATCCTTTAAAATGAGCTTTTGAAAACTGAAGTCAAAGAATAATCAACATTGTCATAAATTTAGAAATTATGTCACATGAGAAAATATTTAGAGTGCTAATAATATGGAGCTTGAGGAAAAATTGCTTATAAGAAAAATAAATGCTATCTTCAAATATTAAAATCACCATGCTTTCAAAAATTATGGACTTGCTCTTCTTTCTATAAGTATAGGTGTGCAACTGGTGTTTATCAATCATTCAATTAGTAAATATATATATATGTATTTTCATGGTATGTACACATTTATTAGTTCATAATTTATATATAAACAACAGTATAAATATTTTGAAATTTTAATAGAAAAATAAGAATAAAGGAAATTATATGTTTTGCAATATAACTTTAGAGTATAACTTTTAATTTTACTGAGGTACAAATATTTTAATTTAATTAAATATTCTTTATTATACTTGCAAATACTTACATAATTCTTATGTGAAATGATCTGCAAGTCTTAGTCCAAGTTTATTTTACCTAGTACTTAATTACGTGGGTTGGCATAGTGCAAAGTTAATGCTTCATAATAATGTGGATCCACCTTAAAGAAGTGAACATCACAATATGTATCCTTCAATCCCATTCAAATTTTTTTGAGTGACTACATTTCTGTTTTCTCTAATGTTAACCGTCTGTCTTGATTCTGCATTTTTATATAATTTTTATAAAGCACACAAATGTTTTATGGCCGAATAGGAACAGCTCTGGATTGCAGTTCTCAGCAAAAACACAGAGGGTGAGTGATCACCGCATTTCCAAATGAATTTTTACTGCCTACACCCAGGAGATTCCCAGGCGAAAAAGCACCACCAGTCTCCAGCACGGCTGTTTCAGCCAGTGCAGCGGGTCTCCACCCAAAAACTCATACAAATCCAGGCACCATTTTAACTGGCAACTGGAACACCTGGGAGACAGAGTTGCTCATTCAACTGAATAAAAGGAGGCTGAAATAGGGAGCCAGGTGTTCTGGCTCAGCTGATCCCACCCCCACAAAGACCAGCAATTGGAAACGCTCTGAATTGAGAGTTTCACAGCAAGCACAGCAGGACCCAGGACAGTCCTGCTCTGTGGATAGAAGGGTGTCTGCCATTACCGAGGCAGTCCACCACTACCAAGGCAGTCTGCATGTTTGATTTTCTGTTCTTGTGTTAGTTGCTGAGAATGATGGTTTCCAGTTTCACCCAAGTCCCTACAAAGGACACGAACTGGCTGGGCGTGGTGGCTCAAGCCTGTAATCCCAGCACTTTAAGAGGCCGAGGCAGGTGGATCACAAGGTCAAGAGATCCAGACCATCCTGATCAACAAGCTGAAACCCTGTCTCTACTAAAAAAAAAAAAAAATGCAAAAAACTAGCTGGGCATGGTGGCACATGCCTGTATTCCTAGCTACTCAGGAGGCTGAGGCAGGAGAATTGCCTGAACCCAGGAGGCGGAGGTTGCGGTGAGCTGAGATTGCGCCATTGCACCCCAGCCTGGGTAACAAGAGTAAAACTCCGTCTCAAAAAAAAAAAGGACATGAACTCATTATTTTTGATGGCTGCATAGTATTCCATGGTGTATATGTGCCACATTTTCCCTGTCCAGTCTATCATCGATGGGCATTTGGGTTGGTTCCAGGTCTTTGCTATTATAAACATTGCTGCAATGAACATTCGTGTGCATGTGTCCTTACAGTAGAAAGATTTACAATCCTTTGGATATATACCTAGTAATGGGATTGGTGGGTCAAATAGAATTTCTATTTCTAGGTCCTTGAGGAATCGCCACACTGTCTTGCACAATGATTGAACTAATTTACACTCCCACCAACAGTGAAAAAGTGTTCTTATTTCTGCACATCCTCTCCAGCCTCTGATTTTTTATCAGATTTTTTATCATCCACTCTTATAAGTAAACACACTGGCATTCTATTGTCATTGTAATTAAGATTAGCTCAGAAATGAGATTGAATAATCTCTGAAAAATCCATGTTTCATTGATTTCACTGTACACCTTTCTTGGGAAAGAACCATATATCTTTTGAAGAACACTAGTGGAAGATTTAGATATTAATATGCATGACAGTTTTGCAAAGATAACTTTCTTCATGGGTTCTGGTTCTATGAAACAATTGACATCTATAATTGAATAAGGAGCTTTAACTGCATTATGATGGCTAATTTATTCTTCCTTTCACTTATTCTAGATTTCTTTCAATTATATGGATCAGATAGAAATGTAATGGGCTGCCTATTTATTTTAGTCTCAGGAACTCCATGATCTGTTGTTTGCTGCTACCATACATCATGCAATTTTGATAACTACTTTGCCCATACTGATCAATAAGTAACCACAGTGAATATGCCCAAGTCATGTAAGTGCTATTACATAGCCTCTGCCTTCCCATGATCCATCATGTCCATTGAAATCAGGGAGTTCATTTAAACAAAAGTATCCTCCCTCTTCATTTCAAGCCAGTGAAATGAATAATTTTTAAAGCTGCTAGCAAATACCATTGTTAATATTTTAATATCTTGTCAAAAGGTTTTCCTCTGGGTCTTCTCCAGTTACATAGCTAAGGATATGTAAGTAAATTGCATACAATGAAGCTGTTCCACATTGCAATTTCTCTACATTTTAGCTTTATATTTACACATGTGGAACACACACACATACACACATATATGTAATTTCCAACTGGTATCTCTCCAGATTTCCAAACAAGTAACTTTCACAAAAGGTATCTGGTAAGGATGTAAATTTAACCAATATTGCTATATAATAAACTGCAAGATCAGAGCCTACCTTTGTTTTCAGCACCAAATGACATGAAGATTTAAGACATAATAAATTTATTCAGGACAGTTATGTGAATTTCATGGTTTGCTAATTATTATTCAATATAAGGTAATAATTTAAGGCTACAATCTTGTAATTTCTTTAAGAACCTCAATGTGGGTAGAAATAGCCTTCCCATGTTATAGCATGTGCAGTACTTGTATTTCACATGCTTATCACAGTGCTCTCTATCCCCTCTATCTAGTTTGAGAAAGCTCAGCCTTAAATATAAGCTTTTTTCCAAATGATAATATTCGATGCCATAGACTTGTAACATTTCATCTTCTTATGGTTGCAGCACTCTCCTCAGACACTTCAAGATGACATTAACTAATTCTAAATTCCCCTCCATACAGATCTATTTCGTGCAACCACTCGTAGTACCAATATACCAGTTATCACTGTTGGGTTGCAATTCTCCATGGCATTTCTACACATTTAATATTAGGCTTGGTCAAGATTTGTTTTTACAAAGATGTTTTTATATCACTCAGCTTTGAAAGATAGAAATAATACCTCCCTCCAGGGCAGAAGGCAGATTTGTTTCCTGACTAGGATTATAAAATTGATGTCTCCCAGTGTGGCCAGTTTGGGCAGGTTTTCTAGCTATCTCTTTAAAATAGTGGGAGTTCCCTAAGTTCAGGATTTTGCAGCTGTGTTACAGACTGATTGTGTCTGCCATACCCATGGACACCCCTCTGCATGGCACCCCCTGGGGATTGGGAGGCAAGAGGAACTGATGCAAACATTAAGCATATAGCATCTGCTATATTCTGAGTGATAACATCCATTGATATCATCTCTGACTCAGAAGTCTTGTACTTCCTGCCAGAACTTATGAACTATGGCTGGCTAACTTACTACATCACTTCCAGTTTTCTCAACAATTTTGGTGGAAAGGATGGGAATGCTGACAGGGGTATGGCTTTCAGAATGAGTAAAGGCACAAGGGTCTGGGCAAGGTTAGAGTAGAAAAGACTTTCCCAGGTTCCAGTGGTTAATGAAAAGTGAGTCCCCCACTGTCCTACCTATTAATGAGATTAATGAAGATGAGAGCCAGGAGGTAGAATTGGAATTAGCTATCTAAGAATTGCTTTTTGTTGTTTCTTTTTTTTTTTTTTTTTTTTTTTTTTTTGAGACGGAATTTCACTCATGCCACCCAGGCTGGAGGGCAATGGCGCGATCTCAGCTCACCGCCTCCTTGGTTCAGGCAATTCTCCTGCCTCAGCCTCCCGAGTAACTGGGACTACAGGCATGCGCCACCATGCCCAGCTAATTTTTTGTATTTTTAGTAGAAACGGGGTTTCACCATGTTGACCAGGATGGTCTCGATCCTTGACCTTGTGATCCACCCGCCTCGGCCTCCCAAAGTGCTGGGATTACAGGTGTGAGCCACCACGCCCAGCCCGCTTTTTGTTGTTTCTCACTTCTCTAAATGTAAGAAAGAAAGAAGGGTCAAGAATTTCTGAACCTGGTTTTAGATATAATAAAAATATAGGAAGCTTATCTGACTCACAAGCAGACACATGAAGAAAAGACATGTGCAAAGACTTGCAGTTTAAAGTCAGGCATATAAAGCTTGAACATTGTCATACCCTTCCACGTGATTAGAAAACCCTGGACAACTGAAAGACAATGACTTTACTTTTCTTGAATCTATAAGAAAACAGGTTGAAGGGGAAAAATGACAATATAAAGCCAAGAGAGAGTGGCAGCCAGAGAGTTACAGGCGACATCTGCTTACCTGGAACAGAAACCACTGAAGCAACAGACTAGTAGAAACACTTATGTGCAAATTTTGATGAATTGCTGAAGATTGAGTGTGGATGAGAATGAGAATGTGAAACTTCTGTGTGGCCACAGTCTTAAGGAATTTCAAACACATTAAGGGCTTTACCTCAAAAAATTCCACCGGGTTCTCATGGTCAATATTTCAGATATAACCTCTTGTGTCTCTGGCTAGAGTAGAGAAGAGTAACCACTGGGAAATATATCCAGAGCCTTCTCCATAGCAAAGAGTTCCACTATATGAGAAAAGATTTTGCTAGAGTCGAATTCCATCTAAGTGAAAGGCGTTCTTCTGCTCTGTCCCTTGGTAGCCTTCCTGCCATACCAAAGAAAGGACTTAGTCAATAAGTGTCATGCATTTAAATAATTGAATTGTCACTTTTGCAGCCTGTGAAAGAGGTAGAAGCCCGGAGGAAATAGACATGCTGCTGAAGAGACACCTGTGACGATCAAAGCCTAGGGTCGCAGGCCCACTAAAAGACTAAAGTCTTCTTAACATCATAAAAGGAGTGATCCAATAGAGTAATAATAATTTTTTAAAAAAGAAGAGCATTGGGGAAGGAACAAAGGACAGCAAGCATATATTTTAAATTTTTTTTCTTATTCTCAAGTGATCTAAAAGATAACCGTTTATTGAAAGCAGTAATAGTAATAATGGGTTATATTTAAAATGGATGACACCTGTGTTACTGTGGTACATCATGGCAGAAAGTGGAAGAGTAGGCCGGGCATGGTGGCTCAAGCCTGTAATCCCAGCACTTTGGGAAGCTGAGGCGGGTGGATCACCTGAGGTCAGGAGTTCAAGACCAGCCTGGGCAACATGGTGAAACCCCATCTCTACCAGGAAATAAAATAGTCAGGTGTGGTGGCAGGTACCTGTAATCCATGATACTCAGAGGCTGAGGTAGAGAGAATTGCCTGAACCTGAAAGACAGAATTGCAGTGAGCCGAGATCATGCCACTGCACTCCAGCATGGGCAACAGAGCAAGACTTCGTCTCAAAAAAAAAAAAGAAAGAAAAAGCGGAAGGATTAAAGAAAAGTGTACACAAGGAGAGGAAGAGAATAAGAGCCAAAAGGAGTCTGAACTCATCCTTTTATATGAATAGTTCCATGATAACAAACCCACTTCCGGGATAATGACATGAATCCGTCATGAGAGCAGAGCCTCCATAGCCTAATCACCTATTACCAGTCCCACATCTTAATACTGTTATAGTGACAACTAAATTTCAACATGTTTTGGAGGGGACACAGAAACTATAGAAGCTCTCATATCATGTAAAACTTACTTTAAATAAATCTGTGTGCTTTTGTTAATATGTCTTTTGTTTCAGTGATCTCGGACATGAACCTAAAGTGGGTGAGAAAAAGATATATATTTTTTCTCTCCTATGACACAGTAAGAAAGGAGATAAAGTGGGATCTTAAAAATATATGGTAGTACAATGAGAGAAAGTAGAAAAAGAGGAAAAAAAGGAAACAGAACATATTGATAGCACTCACAATATGTTTCCCACTGTACGGCACCCTGGCATTTCAGAAAACAGCAGAAGCGGGAAAGTCACTTTCACTTTCTCCTTACTGCTTTTCACCTGAAGCAGGCCACAAAGCCTAGCTGAACTTTCCCTGAATTTGGTCGTAAAACTTTCACTCCATAGATGCCATCCCTATACTCAAAGGAAAGAAACATTCCATCTTTGAAGGCACAGCTATGCCAAGAGGAACCTGAAGAAATAGGGCTCGCTAAGTTTGCTCAGTTTATTAACTTAGAGCTTACCTTTTGTCTCTAATCACAGTTCTGCAGAAGTGTCCCTGAACATGCAGGGTATTTCTATCCATAAAATGGGGTACTATTCAGCAATGGAAGGAATAAGCTATCAAGCCATGCAATGACAGAGAAGAATTTTAAATGCATATTTCTAAGTAAAAATCAGCAGACTTACAAGGCTATAAATTATTTAATTTCATTTATATAACATTCTGGTAGAGGTAAATTTATAGAGAAAGTAACATATTGGTGGTTGCCACGACTTTGGTGGAGTAAGAGTTAAGTGAGGAAGCATAGGGAATCTTTGGTTAGGTTAGCAGAACTATTCTATATAATAATGTAAAGATGAATACATAACACTGTGCAGTTGTCAAAACCAGTAGAACTTTACAAAACAAAGAATGTGTGAAAACTCTGTGTGAAAATTTAAAAAATAACATCTGTGTTATCACAATAGAATGTGGAAGAAACTGTATTACAAATGTGTGACACAGCTTCAATGAAGGGCACAGTGTGAAAAGTTGCTAACTGAGGTGACTTTGGAAATGAGTGGAGTCAGTAAGACTAAAGTCAAAAGGAACTATACATAACCAATGTAATCAAGTTAATAAAGTTTTCTCCCAATACACGTATATACTGGAGCTGAATGATTAAGCAAGTGGATGGCAGATGATGGAAGCCAGTATCTCATGGTTGCATTAGGAGATGACAGATAAGGAATGAGTCATGTGATGGCATTTTAAACATGGTGACAATATAAACTAAAGTTTAATTATATATATATATATACATACATATATATACACATACATATATACACATATGTATATACATATATACACATACATACGTATATATATACATACATATATATACACACACACACAGACTGGTACTATAAAATATTTATCATTGTGTGTCTAGACATGGGTTAGAATAAACACCTATCTTTCCTTGCTCTGTTACCTGAGAGGGTCGAGAAGCAAAAGTAGTTCAGTAGCAGTAAGCATAACCAGTGCCCAAATCTTAGTTTTTAACACCATTTTCTCAAAAGAAAAATAACTAGAATCAGGTTGCTGATTGAGTTTGGCTTTATGTTTCTAATGCAGATGCTATCACTGCATGATGTATTTGCAGCTCCCATCAAAAGTTGACCTGCTTTTCTCATGCTGGGGTAGGCCATATTGCAAGGAGTGTTGCTCTTGCTTTTGGCAACTTGACTGCCTTGGGTCTATTGGTAGTGCCTCACCAGGTAGATGCTGCTTCAGGTTACTGATTAGTTGACTATGGTACACAATTGTGATCTTTGACACTTGTCTGTGTCACGTCTTTAGATCCTCAGAAGATCTCGAGTTTGACAACTTTTATTGTTTAAGCTATTGAGCAAAGGACTAATAGTCTCTGCCTCAGTCGCCTCTTTCTGATTCATGTACCTAAGTAAAGCAATATGGTCATTGAATGCAACTGTCCCCAGATCTGGCCACTCATCTTCTTTTTGGTAAAGATCAAGATAAAAGTGGTTGGGAAATATATAGACTTACTTTGAAAATTCAAGATTCCATCTCAGTCATTCAAAGAATGATGTAACTTTCTTTTCCCTAGGATCAAATCTAGATAAACCTGGTGCCAAACCTTCCAGGTGGTAACTAGGACACAAGGAGGCCTAAGAAATGAAAGTTTAATACTTGTTAACATTTTTTTAAATGTCCTTTTTCTTCATTTATCTGACTCTTCTAGGTGAAAGATCTGAATATGAGTAGGGTATGATTGGGAGGGAACAAAAGGTGAAGCTACAGCTACAGGAGCGGAGAACTCAAATTTGAAGGAAGTATAAGTAGAGAAAAGGCTGCCCTCTGAGGAGAAAACACCTTAGATGTTCAGGGGCCATGGAGAGAGGTATTAGTAATCTTTGCCTCTATGAATCCTGGGCCCTTCCTCCAGGAGAAAACTTCCACTGTATGTCTCCCCAAGTGCCACAGGAGCCTTAATTTTAATTGACTGCTGGGTCTTCCATCCTTTACCAGATGGCTCTGTCAGGATAACAGAGACAATAAGGTACTATTACACCACCTGCATGTTTCTTTCTCCCACTTGATGGTGACAGGAGGCAGTCAAATGCCTAGGCAGATGGGGGTATGTCCCCAGTGAAACCCCACCTCCAAGCGGAAAACAGTTTAATGCCTGAAAAGCCAAGCTACAAGTTAAATCCTTGGACTGAATTGAGAACCTATCTTCCCATTTGGCACACTTTTCTCTGATTGATCACCCTTTACCTATTTTATATAAACTTACCCTTTCCAAATTGGTTTTCTACATTGTGCAGCCACCTTTGAGTGGTGTCTTCCTTTTTTACTGACCAGAATATTAATGTCTTCTAGTGGGAAAAAGTTAGGCAGGCTAACCTAAATCTCTAAAAAGATTGGCAATTTACCATAATTGGGGTTCCCCATTTGTGAATTGGGTGCATTGTGTGCACATTAGGGCCTCCTCTATATTGTCATCCACGTATAGGGGAAAAGGGATGCTAACAAGGACATGAAGGATGATTCCAGGAAATGGCACAAAGCATCTATGTTTCCATCACTTGGCCACAATTTAGCCACATGGTCACCATAAATTGCACCAAAGGCAAGGGCATGGAAACTTCTACTAATATGGAAGAAGTGGAAAATGGTTATCTATTGTGAAATATGTTTCAGACCACTAGACACTATCCCAAAGACTGCAGAAAATATAACTTGTAGAAAAGAAAGTCAAGTTTACATAGGACATGAAATGTTCAGTTGTACCTGATGAATTAGTGATGTGCATTTAGCTTGAGGTAGAATTTTGTCTATGACAGTCTGTGTTCTCCATTTTATATTCCCATGTTTTAGTCTCACATAGAATAACCTTTTTCTTTTTTGTGTCTGTCAATGGTTAATGTAATATTTCAATTAAGCTAAATAACGTTTATAAGCATAAGTGTACTTAGCTTCAATCTTCAACCTTTTAAACAAGAAAAGCAAGGCACAGTACATTTTTATTATTTGTGGTTGATGCACAAAATAGCCCCATTTCCCTTGAGAAACAGTATCATATTTAAAAATACACTTTGATGAATACTGAACATTAAAACATGATATAATACTATATAATGCTTCCAAATCCTCATCTATCTATCTGGGATTTCAAAACATGGAGATGGGAGGGCAAACACATATTGGGGCAATCGACACTGATTTCTCTGGAGACATAGTTTAAAATACTTATTTTTAAATATGTATTTTGTTTTTAAAGTTATGCAGTGCCTCAAGAGAACATCTGAATAGCATATAAAATGGTCATCCTTTGGGAAATGGTGTTCTTGGATCTGATATTTTCCTGAGAGTCCTTCATAATCTTTATTTTTCTTCAGGGCACAGAAAGCATTAAAACTCCAAGGAATCAAGAGTTGATTAATTTTATGTGGATTAATTTTATGTAAATTTTCAATTTTAGTATTACAGTGCAATACTACTTAGGAAAACATTCAATACATAGATAATTAACATATAGTCAAGAGGAATTTTAATACACTTGTCTAACTGCAATAAAATAGCTGAACAAACCGTTTTCCAAGATTGCCATTTAAGGTAAGAAATAACAATCATAGATTATGGGACAGAGAGATTCATTCAGAGAGAAATGTAGTATCCATATTCTTGATTCAGCCTAATGATAAAAAAGTTAAATATTAAAGCAGAGATGCTTTTGTCTACATAAATCTCTGTCTATACTTTAATAATTTTTTGTGTGTTTCAGATGTTTTTATTTTAAAATTTTGAAGACTTATATAACTCAAAATGATAAAAAATAATTAATATTTTTAAAAGCTAAAGGCAATATTTTCTTCTAGATAAGTTGTGACTAAGGTTTGTTCTAATTTTAGCATTAAAGCCTTAATCTTTTCTCTTTTTTCAACCTTTAAATTGCATTTGTAGACCTGACTTCTACTGGTTTTATAAAGTGAATTTCATTCTGTTCACAGTGTTCTTGGGGAGTAGTTGATATGTATGATTGTTGAAGTTGGTCAAAGGAATGGTCTAACATGATAAAACTCTGATTTAGGTGTTTTTGATATATGGATTCCTATAATGATGGCCCCTGGGGCAATTTGTATAAACAAGAAAAATTTTGTGACAGATTGTTTTATAATTATCTGAATGTGAAAGGAATGTCCAGGAAAAAATCACGGTCATTTCATTTCACTCATGTATGCCTGCATTATTAACATGCATGGTTTTAATAGCAGAATGCTACTCGTTGTTTCTAATGAAGTCATGCATGCTCCCTTTCCTTTGTTCCTGTTCAGGCTTTCCCTTTCCTGGGAATATCTTGTCTTAATTCCTTATCTCACTCTAAGATCTATCTTAGAATCCAAATTACTTCCTGTAAACTTCTGTAGATACTATTGGAACAGCTTTTACTTGTTTTTATGTGTTTATTTTTACTTATGTGTCTGTCTTCTTAATAATAACGTATGTTTCTGTGATTGGAAACAATTAAATTGATATTTTCACCACAGAAAACATAGTCCTATATAATGTCATGCATATCACAAAGGCTTATTTCATGTGTTTGATGATTAAAATGCCCAGGAAGAAAACTATCCTTAGATATATCATTAATCATTTTGTTTTAAGAAATGCACTATAGTCTGGTATACAATTGCTTGTGTACCAGAAGACAATTTGGAAAATAAACTCAATCTTAATCATGGATCTCAAATTTACTAGCTGTGTAAACCCGAACAATTTTGTTTCTTGATCTCATTTTCTCTCTTATCACATATACCGGATGTCGAAAAGTATTAACTGTTCTTATTATCTCTTTAACTGCATATTAGATGGATATTTGAACAATATTATATGCCTCCTAAAATTTTATGTCAACACTATTCAATAATTCATTATGCATTTATAATTTATCAAATATTCCTTGTATAAGGCCATGATGAACTCAAACCTTTTCATGTTTTCAATCTCCATTTTACACAATGAAGAAATGTGAGTATACAAAATAGAAACACAGAGAAATTTTATTGGTAAAAATTTCACTCATAATTTTTACTAATTTACATATTTTAATCTTCATTTAATTATTCCCTCTATTTCATTATCCTATCTCTAAAATCTTTCTTATCTCTCTAGGTTTTCATACAGCTTTGTCTTTACTTCTCCCACAACATGTAATTTCCTAAATCCATATTTATATATTTGTCTCTGCTTCTGTTTTCCTTTACCTCACTTTTCACTTTATCTGGTTCATTCTCAAGAGCAAAACCTCAGAGGAAAACTGCAGTGGCTTTCTACACACATTTACATTATTAGACTGCTCCTGCTGATATGGTATTTAGGTTCAGTATGAGAATAGACATTGAGGTGATGGAAATACTAGTAAGAATAGCAAATGAAATCATTCCCTGTGTCTCATTTTCACTTATCTAAGACTGGATCTTACTAGAAATGAAAGTAAATAAGACAGGACTTAAGCATTTTAGTTTGATTAGTTGAGTAAAATGATAAAGGTATACTAGCACTGGTTATCAATGATGGTTAGGTTTGTGTGTTTTTGTGTGTGTATGCGTGTGTGCATGTTAAATGCAGAATATGGACACGTGCTTCTAATGAGAGATATCATTTGGGGTTTCATATGCAAATTTTAAAAAAATTTTCTTCAATTAAACTTCTTTGAGCAAGAAGTGGCATGCCATCCAAATTCTTGCATGTTACCAAGAAAGAAAAAGCATTGTCTATCCTTTAACTTCCCTACAATTAATACACATACAATTAATGATCAATTACTATCATTATGTAGATTATTCTTGGGTGGCAAAGTTTTAATTCTCTATCCAAATCCTTTGGAACACAAATTATTATTCTTCCTGGCCTAAGCATCTGGAAAATATTAATGAACAATGTAATGCTGTATCTGAAACCTCACTTTGCTAACGTTAGCTTAAACACTGTGATCACTGTTATTTTTCTGTAGAGATAATTACTACTTTTTTTTCTATTCAGACCTGATAAAATTCAGAGGACAATAATGAGAAACCATACCAAAGTGACAGTGTTCATACTAGCAGGTTTGACTGATAACCCAGAATTAAAAGTTGTGTTGTTTATCTTTCTGCTTCTCACCTACGTGCTAAGCATCACTGGCAATCTGATCATCATCACACTCACCCTGATGGATATTCACCTTAAAACTCCCATGTATATTTTCCTTCGGAATTTTTCCTTCTTGGAAATTTCCTATACTACTACATGCATCCCTAAATTGCTAGTTACTATGGCAACTGGGGACAAAAGCATTTCTTATAACAGTTGTGTCACTCAAGTGTTTTTTGCCTTCCTACTTGGAGCATCAGAATTTTACTTGCTGGCAGCCATGTCCTATGACCGCTATGTGGCCATCTGTAAGCCCCTGCATTACACCACCGTCATGAGCAGCAAAATCTGCCTGCAGCTTGTGCTTGGGTCCTGGGTTTTTGGTTTTCTCGTCATCTTTCCACCACTCCTCTTAGGACTAAATCTTGACTTCTGTGCCTCCAACGTCATTGATCATTTCTACTGTGACACTACCCCGCTCCTGCAGATTTCCTGCACAGACACGCAGCTCCTGGAGAGGATGGGATTCATCTCAGCGTTGGTGACACTCTTAGTCACATTGGTAATGGTGATAATATCATATACTTATATTGCCCTGACAATTCTAAAAATTCCTTCATCTACTCAGAGGAAAAAGGCTTTTTCCACATGTTCTTCTCACATGATTGTGATATCCCTTTCTTACGGTAGCTGCATCTTTATGTATGTTAAACCATCAGTCAAACAAAGGGTATCTTTTTCAAAGGGAATTTCAGTGCTCAATATCTCTGTTGCTCCACTTTTGAACCCTTTCATCTACACCTTAAGAAACCAACAAGTGAAAAAGGCCTTCATGAATGTGATGTACAGGATTATCTCTTTCTCAAGGAAATGAGCATTCACTTGTATTATATAAAGGACATGAAGAAAGGCGTCTCAAATAATGTCATTAAATACAGTAGGAGCTTCAATGACATAATTCTCCCTTTTTTTCTTACTATTGCTTTGATATTTATCTTTATATCTTTTCAAACTTTATTTTTTTCATTTTTTTTGTTTTAGAGAAGCTAATTTTCTTTCACTTCTTTATGATAGGTAGTTTTTATTTCTATCTTACTTTCTTTTTATTTAGACATCTAAAAGAAATTGAGCTGCATTTTCAATGTATCTCATTTGACTTTTAAGCATCCCAGTTAATCAAGAGTATAAAGCATTATTTTATTGAAATTTAATTTGATATATCAAGATTATAGTTTTTTACTTGTGATTAGTTATAACCAAGTTAAAACTAATATTTATATTTTTGTCATACTACCAACTTATTGGTATATATTCTATTTAAGGAAATTAAAAGGCTATTATAACATATTTGATCATAAGTGTTGAGGCTCACTTAAAAATGTATATGATTTGTGAATGATTATTGAATAATATCAATGTTAATATGTTTTTTCAGAATTTATTTTCTAACATATATATCAAATATATGTACATGTGAACAATATACATAGATATAGATATTTGCATAGATAGATAATAATTCCAATCAGTGGGACAAGGGAAATAGAAGAATTAAAATTGTCTCGTAAGGAGACATTCTAGCTATAGGTCAGATTTGATTAGAAATTAATTTCTGTGTGATGACCAGAGAGTTTTTAAATAAAAAAATAGAAAATATTTTTACAGATATACATTCTATTTCATCAATTTTTCTCAAATGTGTGTGTATTAGGCCATATTCTTTTCATTTCATTTTTTTAAAATTGTGGATATTGACTAGAAGAAAATATGTCTGAAAAATGACATCTAAAGGGCCAGAACAAAATATAGTCAGGGAGAAAAATACATATGTAATTGTCCAGTATGTAATTAACTGGACAATTACACAGGTGTTTGTAGAATTTTAGAAATAAATTAGATCTTGAAAGATATTTGGGTTATAAATATGATTTTAGGTAAAATGGTTATTTAAACATTGATTAATTTTCTTCTGTCATTTAAGTATACTTACTTTTTCATTTCCATTTCCTATAGTGTTAGTTAACTTGTAGAATATATATATAGTGTTAGTTAACTTCTAGTACATATATGTATATATACATATATACATATATTCTGGAGTATAGTGGTGCAGTCCCAGCTCACTGCAGCATCCATCTCCAGGGCTCAAGCTATTCTTTGCCTCAGCCTACCTAGTAGCTGGGACTGCAGGTGCACATCACCACACCTGGCTAATTTTTGTATTTTTAGTACAGATGGGGTTTCACCATGTTGGCCAGACTGGTCTTGAATTCCTGACCTCAAGTGATCCACCCATCTCAGCTTCCCTAAGTGCTGGAATTACAGAGGTGAGCCACCATGCCTGGCCAAACTTTTAGAAATTGTAAGAACATGAAAATGAAAAATACACATATAACATTTTGCCACAATCTAATAAAAGCCAATCCTAAGGCTCTCTCAATCTTCTGATTCATTTTTACTGTTATGTGCCAAGGAGGATCAGTTTGCTTAAAATATCCTCCCCAAGTTAAATCACTAATTTATTACTGAGTTATTCTGAAATAGTTTATATGTTTTAAAATTTCTGTCATCTACTTTAGAACAGTGAATGATCTGTAACTCTCAATAAAGATCTACTACTCTAGAAGGAAAACTTCCCCATTCTTCCTGACTTCTTCCCATTCCAGGAGAATTAGTTATATCATCTGACATCTCTAGTGCTTCAAATGGTTTATGATGTATCACTTCACATTATACCTATCAGAATCACTAGCATTGACCTCTGAATTATTCATCTCCAGGTAGTTTATTACTACTGTTTCTTTGTTTTTGTTTGTTTTAAATTATTGGTCTTCAGCTTGTAGCACAGCTTCTTAAATACATGTACCTCTTATTTCTTGAGAGTTTCTACCTGAAATGTTGAAATGCTTAATTCTAAAATGCTTTCAGCCTTTCTTCTCAGGTGATGCACAAACCGTGGTATTAAAAATAAGACCTATATTTTGTGGACTACTCACTAAATTACAGGCAGTGCTTGATATTCTATATGAGTCATACAATTCTGGAAATAACAGTGTGCTATAAAAATTACCATTGGCATTAGGCATAGGACCAAAAGATATCTCAGTGAGTTTAAGATAGCTTTGATAGATGTGAAACTAAAAAGAATAGAAAAACGTAAGCTCAGCAAGGCTTAGTTTTCTTTATGCAATTGAAGACTTTGATGTCTTTTAAACTTTTATCTTCTGTCATTTCTGAGCTATGTGTTAGAGGACATTTATTTTCTTTGCATACTGAGCACTCCACGATAAAGACTAAAAGGATAATACTGCTATTACTTTTCCCTGGTTGGTAAAGATCCTTACATAAAGCTTCCACAGACTTTTGCCTCCTAAAACCTTGTGTTACCTTTCTTAAGAACATTAACTGTCTTTACAAGGCAGAGTTAATCATTCAATTCTTTGTGCAACTTTTTCATGACATTTAATTTTTGTGTAGCGACTCAATAGCAACTGTCCTACAAAGATCATTCTAGTCTGTCAGTTGACTTAGACATCAAATTAGTTATTTTACTTAGTTTGTTTCACAATACATTATAATAGATATGTGCTTCTCCACCTACCTGTGCACACAGACATGTTTGGTTAGTGCATCACATTAATATTTCCAAATTAAAATAAATATGCTTAAAAGGCATTCATTTGCTATTCAAAGGAGAATTGTCAAACTTTTATATTTTGTCTCAAGAATTAGCTCAAAATTTGATCAAACAGTAATATAAAATTCCTTCTCCTCCAAAATAAATTTTATTTGTAAATTTCTTAATAAGACTATACATTAATATCTTAATAAGTTAAAAATAATTTAAGGCTCAGTCACATTAGCTGTATTCTATGATTAGAACCTTTTAACATTTTAGGATATTTCTTATAAAAGTAAATTCTAGGCAGAGCCTGAACTTTGATACTGAATATTTCAAAAAGTATATATTTTTTATATCTTAGAATATAGTTCCTATCCTTCATGTTCTCTTTTCCTCAAATATGTAGATATATCCATAGTTAAATATTGTAACAAATCAATACTAATTTTTATTAGTTGGTAACAATTTTAAAAATTTTGTTACAGATGTCTTCTTTTATTTATTTATTTTTTTTTTTGCTTTATATTCATGGTATTATTTATTCAAAGCTGAATCACATTTTCCACTGTAATCAAATACTTGAAACATTCTACTCCTAATAGATATTTCTTGCTTGTTTTGTAATGATAATTTGGAAAGCATCATTGCCTACCTATGGCTACCTATGGCTATTATAGTTTTCCTTACTTTTTTACTTCACATTCTCTTCTCGATCTCAATCTCAATCCCCTCTCAATTTTTAGTCTGTAATTCACCAATCCTTCTTTTTACAAATTCATGAATCATATATTTAGTGATGGTAACGAATCTCAGTTTTTCACTGCCTTCTATTTGATTTAATTTCTTTGTCTAAGTTTAATAAAATATTACCTGGTTTTCTATGTAGCCTTATTAATGGTTCTTTCTCATTTCCTTTGCTGGATTCTCCTCTGAATGATTCCTAAATATTGAATTTATCAATCAACACTTGATATGGTTTGGTTGTGTCTCTTCTTGAATCTCATCTTGAATTATCATGTATTTTGGGAGGGACCTGGTGGGAGGTAATTGAATGGTGGGGTCAGGTCTTTCCCATGCTGTTCTCATGATAGTGAATAAGTCTCATGAGATTTGATTATCTTACAAGGAGTTATCCTGCACAAGCTCTTTCTCTCTCTCTGTGCCTGCTGCCATTTAAGATGTGACTTACTCCTCCTTGTCTTCCACCATGATTGTGAGCCCATCCAGTCATGTGGAACTGTAAGTCCATTAAACCCCTTTCTTTTGTAAACTTCCCAGTCTTGGGTATGTCTTTATCATCAGCATGAAAACAGACTAATACAACACTATACACAAAAATTATTATAGTTAAACTGTTTTTAACATAACATATACAGAGATATTTGTCAGAAAAATTCTCATTGAGCACAGTAAGATTGGCATCCAAATTTTCAACAGAAAAGTGAATAAAACAGTGTCAAGAGAAGTTTGGAAGATACTAGAAATGGAACACAACAATGCAAAATAAAAGTATTAAACTAATAAAGGCAAAAACGATAGCTCAAGAACATTAAAATTGACCCAAAATCGCTTTTTGAAAAATGGATTGTGTATATTATGGATTTGTAAACTGAAAAAGACAATGCAACAAAAAGACTCAGAGATCAATATATAACATAGATGTGCATGCAAAACTTCTAAATAAAATTTTAGTAAAAACATTCAAGAACACAATAAATAAAATAAACCAAAGAGAACTTATTATTGGGATACAAGATTCATTAATGTAATATGGCACATTACTAGACCTAAACTAAAAATCACATTATTATTCTCACAGAGGCTTAAAATGGTCTTAACAGTTTGAAAAATTCCTGATGAATAAAAAACAATAAAGAACTTGCATATTGGTCATATTTTCATAACACAGGTATACACACACACACATACCTTTATATTAAAACTAGATTTTTACTGATTGTGTAAATAGTTGATATATTTTCACTAAAAAGGCAAACAAGGAAAGAATACCTTATATATCCACTGCTATTTATCATAACAACAACAATTTAAATTACAACAAATTTATTTCAAAGATCTCAATTGGCTTTATTGCAATTCTAGAATCTGGCAACATTTCATTTCATAAAACAGAATACATGTTCCAATGAGTCCAGTGGAGAAGGCTGGCTTTCTAAACAGAAAAAGGGCTGAAGAAAGCAGAAACAAAGAACAGAAAGCAGTTTGGTCATTTCAAAGCCTTTCCTTCTAAGTTGGGGACAGGGAGACAGAACAGTAGAAAGATTACTAAGTGACTGACATCAGGTTTCTTCAGGTGACCTTTGGTTGTAAAGATCAAAACAGAGGGAACTTATCATGCCAATTGAAGATTAAACCTGGATTGTTTGGAAAACTGGCTGTTATCTTTCTCTACTGATTTCTCAGAAAGTCAAGTAACAATTCAGTTTCCCTTTGTTGATTTAGATCTTTAGTGTGAATGACTGCAGTTTCATTTGTAGTGGGGTCTGTTGGGGCCTCGTGTAAAGCTTAATCTAAAAAAGTAACTTCCCACAATTTTTAGTTAACCATTGTCATAGAAGTAGTAGCAAGTGTTATTAGACAAGATGAATTAATTAGAGGCAGTATTATTAAATAAGAAGCATTTTTTAATTTGTTTTTATTGTATATATTAAAGATATACAACATGATGTTTTATATACATAGTGAAATGATTACTAAAGGTAAGCAAATTAAAATATACATCATCTTTCACAATCATCTCTTGTTTGTGGTAAGACTACTGTCTTCACAAATTTTCAATATACAGTACAATATTATTAACCATAGTCCTGCTGTCCATTAGACCTCTAGATTTATTCATTCTACATACGTACCATTTGACCTACATTTCTCCATTTCCTTACCCTTACCACCTGTGGTAACCATTGTTCGACTCCATAAGTGTTAATAATATCATGCAGTATTTTTCTTTCTGTGTCTGACTTGTTTCACTTAGCATACTGTTTTCTAAATTTCTCCATGTCATCACAAATGACAATATTATTTCTGTGTGTGTGTAACCAATTTCTTTTTCCATTCATCCATCCATATTCACTTAGGTTGTTTCCATATCTTAGCTATTGTGAATAGTGTGGCAATGACCATGAGAGTGCAGATATCTATATGAGGTGTTTATTTTATTTATTTTGGTCTTATACCAAGAAGAGAGATTGGGGGAATCATGTGGCAATTCTACGTTTCAATTTTTGAATATCCTCTCTACAGGTTTTTATAATGGTTGCACCAATGTACATTCCCACAAACAATATACCATACCTTCACTGATATTGTTACCGGTGTCGATCTCTTGACCTCGTGATCCACCTGCCTCGGCCTCCCCAAGTGCTGGGATTACAGGCTTGAGCCACCGCACCCAGCATAGATTGTCTTTTCATTTTGCAAATTGTTTCTTTTGCAGTACAGATGCTGCAAAAAATTATTCGATCACAATTTCTAGTTTTGCATTTGTCAACTGTGTTTTTGGTGTCATACCTAAAAAATACCATTGCCAAGGCCAATATAAAGTGCTTTCCTCCTATGTTTCCCTATAGAAATTTAAGACTTAAGGTTTTTCATTTAGGTCTTGAATCCATTTTGAGTTAGTTTTTTGTAAGATAAGGGTCAAGATTTTTGAAAGATCTGTACACTGAATACTATAAAATGTTGATATTAAAAACTAAAGAAGAGACAAATAAATGAAAAGATGTCTCCTGTTCATGCATTGAAAGAATTCATATTAAAAATTTGCATAATACTCCAAGCAATAAACAGATTCAATGAAGTCTCTATTAAAATTCCAAAGGTATTTTTCATGGAAGTAGAAAAACTATTCTAAAAGTCTTATGGAATCACAAGACTCTAAATAGCCAAACCAACTTTTAGAAAGAAAAATGAAATTAGAGACATCACACAATGCCATAGTAATCAAAATGGTGAGAGTAGTCATCCTTGGCTTGTACCATATTTTAGAAGTAATCCTTTTAGGTTTTCCTCATTAATGATTAGGTTGGTGCAGAAGTAATTGCGGTTTTCATTACTGCTTTTAATGGCAAAAATCACAATTACTTTTGCGCCGGCTTATATCATAGTTGCTGTGGGTGTTTCACAAATGGGCTTTAATATGCTAAGTAAATTTTTTCTATAATTTGTTGAGAGTGTTTATCATGCAATGATGTTGAACTTTGTCAAATCATTTTCTTGCATTAATTGATATTATTGTGTGTTTCTTTTATCCTGCTTTCTGTCAGTATAATGTATTTTGATTATTTATTTGCATATATTTAGCCTTGCAGGTCACGGATAAATTCCACTTGGTTGAGGTGACCTTACTGATGTGTTGCTGAATTCAGTTTGCTAGTACTTTATTAAGAATGTTTGCATATACGTTTATCAAACATTGGCCTGTGGGGTTTTTTTTCATAATTTCTTCATCTGTCCTTAGTATCAGAGTGATTCTGGACTCATAAAATGACTTTGGAAATATTCTCTCCACTTCAATTTTTCTTTGTTGGGAGGTTTTTGATTAATGCTTTAATATAAAAATACTAAAAGACTTTTTTTTCCCTAAGTGGAGCTGGTTGAAATTACATTATAGGTAAAAAATTATACATGTACTGCCATAATAAAATACTGGGAAAATAAAAGCTAAAAGGAGAAACTACAATTATTAGGCATAAAAACATACCATAAAATATCTGCAATGAAAATATCAGGGTATAGAAGCATTAGTAGTCAGATCAAGTGAAATAGAATAAAGTTTAGAAATAGACATGTTGACATATAGAATTTTGCTTATGATAAAGATATCAAATCACAGGAACAAAGATAGACTTTCTAATAAACATTACTAAAAAAATTGATAAGCAAGTTGGAAAAAGATAAATTTAGGCCCATATATTGCATAATACATACAAATAAATTTCAAATTGATTGAGAAGCTAAATGTAAAAATTAAAAATACTATTAAAAGAAAATATGGGTGAATTCCTATTTTACTTAGATGTAAGAAAAGGATTTCCAGCTATGATTCAAAATCCATACACAGT
Source organism: Callithrix jacchus (assembly GCF_049354715.1). Taxonomy (NCBI): domain Eukaryota; kingdom Metazoa; phylum Chordata; class Mammalia; order Primates; family Cebidae; genus Callithrix; species Callithrix jacchus. The sequence continues at coordinate 64,343,807 of NC_133510.1, read as the reverse complement.
AAAACAAAAGATTTGACAGCATAAAAATAGGAGAGTTTTTTTATAGCACGCACACAGATACATCATAAAAATAAAATTCACTGTCAGACAAGGAGAAAATACTTGCTCATATATCTATGATTAAAGGTTGATATTCTCTGCATATAAAGAACCCTTAAAATGTAAATAATAGAAATCTGATAGAAAAATGAGCAAAAGATGTTGTATAGACAATTCACAAATATATCAGTATATACAAAATGGCTGTTCAATTTATGAAATGATATACAACCCCGCACATAGTTTTAGAAATGCAAAGTAAAATGATTCTGAGTTTCTCACCCATGAGATAGCCAAACTTTTTAAACTATAGAACTCCACTTTATTTTTGAGATTGTTGAGGAACAGAAACCTTAACACGTTGATAGAGATTGAAAGAATGCATGTAGAGAACAATTCAGCAGTAGCTAATAAAAACCATACAGGGTTTGGTTTTGGTTCTGCAATTACAATCTTAGGAATTTACCATAAAGGTCTAATATAACGTTCAATATTATAAAAATTATGTTTTATTAAAGCACATTATGAAAATACATATGCATTATTTTATTCATTGTTACATTCTAACTGTTAAAATTGGAAACAATTTTGACACACATGGGAGAGCAATGAAACTATTGTACATTCTCACAAAGAAGGACTATGCAGCCATAAGATATTTTGGAATATCTCCATAAATTGATATGGAGTATTTTATTGGGTATATTGTTAAGTGAATAAACCAAAAGGAAATAGGTATTTACAGTATAGCACATTCAAGTTCAGGTCAATTAGTCTCAAGAGACTATATTTTCCATCTTACATTCACTTTTTTATGCTCAGTTAAAATATCCCTTCTTAACTATGTATCTGGGATTTCAAAAGAAGGATGTGTGGTGAGCAATCAATATATACTGAGTTCTCTGGAGGCATAGTTAAAAGAAATAAAATGTATCTGTTGTGTGTGTGTGTGTGTGTGCATGCACACGTGTGTGTCTCTGTGTGTGTGTCCGTGTGTTTATGTCTATAGAGACCAGTTTTGTAATATCCAATTTGATGATTCCCTAGGAGATGATGTTCTTGGACCTCAGTTATTCTGAGAATTATTTATTCATATTCCATATTTTCCTGTAAGGCACAGAAGGCATAAATCTTAATATTATACAGAAATACTGCATACCTATTATACATGGATAACTAATTTTTTGACAAGTGTTCAAAAACAAATTAGTTAAGAAAGAACAAATCTGTTTTTATTTTTGTTTTTCCAAGGAATTGTTCTGATGTATTTCTTGTATAAGAGTAGTAGGGCTGGTCTGTATTTCAACTCTGAATTCTTACAGTAGACCTTAGACCTGACAATTTCTTAAGAATGGATGACAGTAACCATTTTTTGTTCATGTCTAAACATTAGCAACTAGTCATTTGGATTTGCTTTTGATGACATTTGTTTTGAGTCAAGTTTTGTGGTTCTTAGAGAGGACGTTGTTTAATAACCTTTAGAGCTTGCTTAACAAAGATAATATATACAACCAGTCCTTTTCTCTCATCTTGAGTATAGTCTTTATATTAATATGATCCACAGGCTTCAGATGTTCAAATTATCCTGCACCTGCATGTCACAAACCAAATGCAATACTATTTGTTTTTTCCAAATTTGTAAAAAGGACACCTTTAAAAATAATCAAACCCATTACACTTGCATACCCAGTGTCCCACCAGTACACAATTGAAACCTAACTTTAAGTTTGAATCTATTTGCAGTATTCAGGCCTGCTATATGCTTGGTCTGAATTTCTTTTTTTTTTTTTTAGCGAAAGTAACAGAAAGGTTTCTTTGTTTGTCTGAACAAACCAGCCCAGCAGATTTTCTCACATTGCCACATGACTGTGAAAACAATTGATATCTTGTTGCATATTGCCTAGATTTTGAAAACAGACAATACAGATTTTTTTTTAATTTTTTATTGGATTTTAGGTTTTGGGGTACATGAGCAGAGCATGCAAGACAGTTGCATAGGAACAGACATGGCAGTGTGCTTTTCTTTGCTTCTCCCCTTCACCCACATTTGGCATTTCTCCCCAGGCTATCCCTCCCCTCCTCTACCTCCCACTGGCCCTCCCCTTTTCCCCCCAATAGACCCCAGTGTTTAGTACTCCCCTTTCTGTGTCCATGTGTTCTCATTTTTCATCACCCGCCTATGAGTGAGAATATGCGGTGTTTCATTTTCTGTCCTTGTGTCAGGACGACAATACAGATTTTTATGTGCACAAATAAACTTTTTGAACGGCAGTCTCTAAGGAATTTTTTCTCTATTTTCTTTTGTTTTGTAGTTTCAACAGATTCCCTTGTGTCTTTACTGAGCAAAAAGATAAAACTGTAACTCTGGCTTAATTAGAATAATGAGATACCATACATTTCTCTACTTAAAATCTGTGCTTTTTCCTAGGCTTTTATCTTTGGTGTAACAAGTCTAGTTAAGTATTAATGAAAACTTTTAGAAATTTAACCAGACTGTAGAGAATGATAGAGACATATTAGGATTTGTGTGTGTGTGTGTGTGTGTGTGTCTGAATCCTGAGTTGTGTGGTGAATACGAACCTAAGTGAAAGTGGAAATATTTTTAAACAAAATGTTCTCTCATTTTATCTTTACATGGATCCTTCTAAAGAAAACGTGGCATTTAATATCTCTTTATTAATTGAACAATGTATTGAAATGATTGTAAATACCCATAATTGAGCCTTTGCATTCTACCGTGTACCATAATATAAAAACAAATCCAATATATCCTGTGAAAGGTAAGACAATTTTTAACTTATCTTTTTGTGCAACAGAAGTTAGGGCAAAGCTTTGGAAATCCAAGTCAGGAAATTAAATTTGCCTTTAAGTTGTCCTATTTGTTTTATTCCTTCTGATAAAGAAGTAAAACTTCCTAGTACATATATTAGATATATATCATTATATCTGTGTAGATAGCTTACAAATTCCTAATACATATTTCTACTATATATAAGATATTTTAACTTCTTCATCTATATTTTCATATTTTTATCTCTTATACATATTATATATAATGTAATAGAATGCCTTTTTTAATATACAAATGAGTCTAGTTCTTTTTCTTCTGCTTTTAAGTTCTGGGGTCCATGTGCAGAATGTGCAGGTTTGTTACTCCAATTCATTTTTTTAATCTATCTCTATGAGCTCATAGTTGTACTGAATGAATCATAGAGGGAAAATTAGAGAGCAGCTATACACAGTTTGAAAAAATCTACAGGGGAGGACTCAAGATGGCACTGTGAGAACAACCCAGGATTGGAGCTCTCCTTGAATCTGCGGAGAGGTGAGTCGGAGCTGCATTTCCAGACTGATCTTTGTTGCCCACAGAACGGGGAAATTCCCAAGTATAAAGGAGACACGGGACGCCTGGCAGTACCTCTACCTGGCAAAGCCAGCAGCTGGGGTGGCGACAGCCGGCCCGACCCAGCACTCCCCACAGTGCGCACTTGTCCAGGTGTCCCGTTGAACTGGCAACCTGAGACTTGAGAGGGCTGGACTTGAGACTGAACGAGACTTGGACAGTGGGCCAGCCCAGGGGATTGCAGGGACAGAGCGTTTGGGCTAGCCCAGTGGGACGAACGAAACCGCAATTTCAAACGATCCCTGTGCAGTCGGTCCGAGACGCTCTATGGGGGAGGGGGGTCCACCATTACCGAGGCAACCCGCCCCAACTGAGATACACACCGACTGATGACACAGCCTGCCGTTGCTGAGGCAACCCGCTACAACAGAGAGACTCCGCCTCAGGGTGTGGCGGAGACCACAGCAGAACAGCAGAGCCTGCCCCAACAGGGCGAGCCTCACAACAGCAGGGCGGAGCCTCAGCAGGCAAACAGTGGCTAGTCTGCCTCCTAGCTAGGCAGGACACCTCAACAAACATCCAAAAATAAAGCCCGAACCCCCCAACACAGAGCATTTGAGAAAAAAAAGGTTTTTTTAATGAGCTCTGTTGCAGCAGAATCAAACATAGCAGCCTAACAGCCCTGAATGAACAACAGAGATCACAGCTCAGCAATTGAGTTCCTATAAAGTACAGACTGTCTCCTCAAGCAGCTCCCTGACCCCTCTATATCCAAAAGACTGACATTTGGCAGGCATCATCCTGGGACAAAGATAGCAGAAAAAGAAACTGGTAGCATCCCTCACTGTGCCACAGCTGCTAGAGGTGCACACCAGACAAGCAGGGCTTGGAGTGGACCTCAGCAGTCGTAGAATGAAGGGGCTAGACGGGTAGAAGGAAAACCAAGTAACAGAAATACTTCATCATTAACAATCTGGGTGTCCACTCAGAGACCCAATAGAAAAGTCAGCAAGTATGCAGATGACAAGCAGATAAATCCACAAAGATGGGAAGAAACCAGCGAAAAAAAAAGGAAAACACCCGAAACCAGAACACCTCGCCTCCTAGAAAGAACCAAAACTCCTCACCAGCAAGGGAACAAAGCTGGACGGAGAATGACTGTGACAAAATGATGGAATTAGACTTCAGAAGGTGGATAATGAGAAACTTTTGTGAGCTAAAAGAACATGCATTAAATCAATGCAAAGAAACTAAGGAACGTGAAAAAAGATATGAGGAAATGATAACAAGAATGGATAACTTAGAGAGGAATATGAATGAATTAAAGGAGCTGAAAAACACAATACGAGAACTTCACGAAGCATGCACAACTTTCAATAGCCGAATTGACCAAGCAGAAGAAAGAATATCTGAAGTCGAAGACCAACTCAATGAAATAAAACGAGAAACCAAGATTAGAGAAAAAAGCGCAAAAAGGAATGAACAAAGTCTCCAAGAAATGTGGGACTATGTGAAAAGACCTAACCTACGTTTGATAGGTGTACCAGAAGGGGATGAAGAGAACGAATCCAAGCTGGAAAATACTCTTCAGGACATCATCCAGAAAAATTTCCCCCACCTAGCAAGACAGGCCAACACTCAAATGCAGGAAATACAGAGAACACCACAAAGATATTCCGCAAGAAGAGCAACCCCAAGGCACATAATCGTCAGATTCAACAAGGTTGAAATAAAGGAAAAAATACTTAAGGCAGCCAGAGAGAAAGGTCAGGTTACCCACAAAGGGAAGCCCATCAGACTCACAGCAGATCTCTCGGCAGAAACACTACAAGCCAGAAGAGTGGGGACCAATATTCAACATTCTTAAAGAAAAGAACTTTCAACCCAGAATTTCATATCGAGCCAAACTGAGCTTCAGAAGTGAAGGAAAAATAAAATCCTGTGCGAACAAGCAAGTACTCAGAGATTTTGTCACCACCAGGCCTGCTTTACAAGAGCTCCTAAAAGAGGCACTACACATAGAAAGGAACAACAAGTACCAGCCATTCCAAAATCACACTAAATGCTAAAGAGCATCAACATAATGAAGAATCTACAACAACTAACAGGCAAAACAGCCACTTAGCATCAAAATGGCAGTATCAAATGCACACATAACAATATTAACCCTAAATGTAAATAGACTAAATGGACTAAATGCACCAATCAAAAGACACAGACTGGCAAATTGGATAAAAAGCCAAAACCCATCAGTGTGCTGTATCCAGGAAACCCATCTCACATGCAAGGATACACAAAGGCTCAAAACAAAGGGATGGAGGAAGATTTACCAAGCAAATGGAGAGCAAAAAAAAGCAGGAATTGCAATTCTCATTTCTGATAAAATTGACTTTAAAGCAACAAAGATCAAAAGAGGCAAAGAAGGCCATTACATAATGGTAAAAGGATCGATACAACAAGAAGAGCTAACGATCCTGAACATATATGGACCCAATGCAGGAGCACCCAGATACATAAGGCAAGTTCTTAATGACTTACAAAGAAACTTAGACTCCCACACAATAATAGTGGGAGACTTTAACACTCCACTGTCAATATTAGACAGATCAACCAGACAGAAAATCAACAAGAATATCCAGGGCTTGAACTCAGACCTGGAGCAAGCAAACCTGATAGACATTTACAGAACTCTCCACCCCAAATCCACAGAATACACATTCTTCTCAGCACCACATCACACCTACTCTAAAATTGACCACATAATTGGAAGTAAAGCACTGCTCAACAAATGCAAAACAACTGAAATCATAACAAACAGCCTCTCAGACCATAGTGCAATCAAGTTAGAACTCAGAATACAGAAACCAACCCAGAACCGCACAGCTTCATGGAAACTGAACAACTGGCTCTTGAATGTTGACTGGGTAAACAATGAAATGAAGTCAGAAATAAAGAAGTTCTTCGAAACCAATGAGAACGAAGACACAACATGCCAGAACCTCTGGGACACATTTAAAGCAGTCTCTAGAGGAAAGTATATAACAATAAGTGCCCATATGAGGAGAATGGAGAGATCCAAAATTGACACCTTATCATCAAAATTGAAAGAGCTAGAGGAGAAAGTTCAAAAAAACTCAAAACCCAGCAGAAGACAAGAAATAACTAAGATCAGAGCTGAACTGAAGGAGATTGAGACACGAAAAACCCTACAAAAAATCAATAAATCCAAGAGCTGGTTTCTTGAAAAGATCAACAAAATAGACAGACCACTAGCCAGATTGATTAAAAAGAAAAGAGAGAACAACCAAATAGATGCAATAAAAAATGATAAAGGGGAAATCACCACAGATTCCACAGAAATTCAAACCATCATCAGAGAATATTACAAACAACTCTATGCACATAAACTAGTAAACCTGGAAGAAATGGATAAATTCCTGGACTCCTGCATCCTCCAAAGCCTAAACCAGGAGGAAGCTGAAACTATGAATAGACCAATAACAAGGTCAGAAGTTGAGGCAGCAATTAAGAGCCTACCACACAATAAAAGCCCAGGTCCAGACGGGTTCACAGCCGAATTCTACCAGACACACAAAGAGGAGCTGGTATCATTCCTTCTAAAACTATTTCAAACAATCCAAAAAGAGGGAAGCCTTCCCAAATCATTTTACAAGACCAACGTCATTCTGATACCAAAATCCGGCAGAGACCCAACAAGAAACGAAAACTTCAGGCCAATATCCATGATGAACATAGATGCAAAAATCTTCAATAAAATATTGGCAAGCCGATTGCAACAGCAAATCAAAAAACTTATTCATCATAATCAAGTAGGATTCATCCCGGAGATGCAAGGCTGGTTCAACATACGCAAGTCTATCAATGTAATTCACCACATAAACAGAACCAACAACAAAAACCACATGATTATCTCAATCGACGCAGAGAAGGCATTTGACAAAATTCAACAGCCCTTTATGCCAAAAACCCTCAATAAACTCGGTATTGATGGAACGTATCTCAAAGTAATAAAAGCTATTTACGACAAACCAACAGCCAAGATCATACTGAATGGGCAAAAACTGGAAGCATTCCCTTTGAAATCTGGCACTAGACAAGGATGCCCTCTTTCACCACTCCTATTCAATATAGTACTGGAAATTCTAGCCAGAGCAATCAGGCAAGAAAAAGAAATAAAGGGTATTCAAATAGGAAAGGTGGAAGCCAAATTGTCTCTATTTGCAGACGACATGATAGTATACCTAGAGGACCCCATCGCCTCAGCCCAAAACTCCTGAAACTGATAAGCAACTTCAGCAAAGTCTCAGGATATAAAATCAATGTGCAAAAATCACAAGCATTCGTCTACACCAATAACAGACTTAAAGAAAGCCAAATCAAGAACGAACTGCCATTCACAATTGCTACAAAAAGAATAAAATACCTTGAAATACAACTCACAAGGAACGTAAGGGACCTCTTCAAGGAGAACTACAAACCACTCCTCAACAAAATCAGAGAGGACACAAACAGATGGAGAAACATTCCATGTTCATGGTTAGGAAGAATTAATATTGTGAAAATGGCTATACTGCCCAAAGTAATTTACAGAATCAACGCTATCCCCATCAAGCTACCATTGACTTTCTTCACAGAACTGGAAAAAACCACCATGAACTTCATATGGAACCAAAAGAGAGCCCGCATAGCCAAGTCAATTCTAAGCAAAAAGAACACAGCGGGGGGCATCACACTACCGGATTTCAAACTATACTACAAGGCTACAGTAATCAAAACAGCATGGTACTGGTACCAAAACAGAGATATAGACCAAGGGAATGAAACAGAGACACCGGAGGCAACACAACATATCTACAACTATACAATCTTTGATAAGCCTGACAAAAACAAGCAATGGGGAAAGAATTCCCTGTTTAACAAATGGTGTTGGGAAAACTGGCTGGCCATGTGCAGAAAGCAGAAACTGGACCCCTTCCTGACACCTTACACTAAAATTAACTCCAGATGGATTGAAGACTTAAACATAAGACCTGGCACAATAAAAACCCTAGAAGGAAATCTAGGCAAAACTATTCAGGACATAGGAGTAGGTAAGGACTTCATGAACAAAACACCAAAAGCATTGGCAACAAAAGCCAAAATAGACAAATGGGACCTAATCAAACTCCACAGCTTCTGCACGGCAAAAGAAACAGTCACTAGAGTGGATCGGCAACCAACAGAATGGGAAAAAATTTTTGCAGTTTACCCATCTGACAAAGGGCTGATATCCAGAATTTACAAAGAACTCAAACAGATTTACAGGAAAAAAACAAACAAGCCCATTCAAAAGTGGGCAAAGGATATGAACAGACACTTTACGAAAGAAGACATATATAAGGCCAACAATCATATGAAAAAACGCTCATCGTCACTGGTCATCAGAGAGATGCAAATCAAAACCACATTGAGATACCATCTCACGCCAGTTAGAATGGCGATCATTAAAAAATCTGGAGACAACAGATGCTGGAGAGGATGTGGAGAAAAAGGAACACTTTTACACTGTTGGTGGGAGTGTAAATTAGTTCAACCATTGTGGAAGACAGTGTGGCGATTCCTCAAGGCCTTAGAAATAGAAATTCCATTTGACCCAGAAATCCCATTACTGGGTATGTATCCAAAGGACTATAAATCGTTCTACTATAAGGACATATGTACACGAATGTTCATTGCAGCACTGTTTACAATAGCAAAGACCTGGAATCAACCCAAATGCCCATTGATAATAGACTGGATTGGAAAAATGTGGCACATATACACCATGGAATATTATGTAGCAATCAGAAATGATGAGTTTGTGTCGTTTGTAGGGACATGGATGAATCTGGAGAACATTATCCTCAGCAAACTGACACAAGAACAGAAATTGAAACACCGCATATTCTCACTCATAGGCGGGTGATGAAAAATGAGAACACATGGACACAGAAAGGGGAGTACTAAACACTGGGGTCTATTGGGGGGTAAAGGGGAGGGCCAGTGGGAGGGGGAGGTGGGAAGGGATAGCCTGGGGAGAAATGCCAAATGTGGGTGAAGGGGAGAAGCAAAGCAAAGCACACTGCCATGTGCGTACCTACGCAACTGTCTTGCATGCTCTGCTCATGTACCCCAAAACCTAAAATCCAATAAAAAGTTAAAAAAAAAAAAAGAAAAAAATCTACAAACACATTTACATCCAGTTTAAGATTAAAGAAAGATGTTGTGTTTAACACAGCTCAGATTATGACCAGTAGAACAATGATGAAATTCTAAAAAGTCTTCACTAATTATATTTAGTTTACCACATCATAAAAATTTCACAGATAATACACAAAAAAGGTAAATTTATACTTATTACATTACATGTAATAATAAATATTGCCATATGTAAAGTATATATATACATATACATATAAACTGCATGTATTTTGTTATAATAGAAAAGGAGCGATTAATGAAAAACCCAGAGATAACACAAATAGAAATTTTTTTATGTTGCAAGTACTATTATGCATGCATTAACAAATTAAGAAGAGTAGAGAGCAATCATTGAAAGAAACATTCTAGGGATTCATTAATTAAAAGCGAAGGTTTCATAGGGATTCAGTAATTTTTAAATGAGTATATATAAATAAGACAATATTAAGCTCTCTAGAAAAGCAAATAAATATATTTAAATATTTTAATAAAAATTTAAAATTAATTTACATTGTATTTGATTTTTTTATTATAGCTTGTATGTTATAAAAGGAAGCAAGAAAATGAAAAAAACAAAATACCTTTTGAATATTGTCTGGGTATGCTGAAAAATATCTAAGACAAAGCAGGCTTTCTTTAGCAAAAATAAAATAATTAACTAAAAACAAATTATAATCAGTTGCTATGGAATATAACTGCAATACTACTCTGTAAGAAGGCCTGCAATTAGTACTTAAAATCATTTTACATTTAACATAAAACAATATATAGCTTCTTACTGTATTTGCAAAAGAAAGAAATAATAAATCCTTATAAATAGATTAAGAAAAAATGGAAGATAAAATATAGAAAGACCAATTTTAGTTTTTCTGTTTGATACATTTCTGTCATACAGAATTGAGGCATTGTTGATGACTTACTGGAAAAGTGGTGAATCTAAAGGCAATTGATATAGTACAAATAGGCACGTAAATGGAGCTAGAAAAACTGTAGGGGAGTAACCACAAAAACCAAGTAAATAGAATTTAAAATTGAACTTGATAGATAAATATATATCAATGAATAAATATAAAATGGAACTTGATGATGAATAAATTAATCTCTTAAGTAACAAATTACTTGAGGCATTAGCTAAATTCAGAAGTTTCAAAATGACAAATATTTAGACTGCCTTTTGGAATAAAATGCTTGGAAGATGAATCGAAAGTTAATACTAACCAAAGTATGAAACTTATTTCAAAGGTCTGAAAAGCCTTTTTATAAACATGATTGATGAAGTGGATGATATGTTCATTTTTATGAACTCTAAGTTGATTTGTAAAAATATTTGCACATGAGTAATTTTCTAAATATGAAACTTTCTATGGCTGAGAATGAAGTAACATTTTCTTTTGATATCAGTTTTTATTTTCTGTAGATTTCACAGGACAAAAGAAAAATGAAGAATCAATCAATGGAGATAGTGTTCACTCTGCTGGGACTGACAAATGACCCTCTACTACAGATTGTGATTTTTCTGTTTCTATTATTTAGTTATGTCCTGAGCCTGATGGGAAACTTAACCATCATCCTCCTCACCTTGCTGGATCCACGGCTCAAGACTCCAGTGTATTTCTTCCTCCGAAATTTTTCCTTCTTAGAAGTTTCATTAACAACTGTTTGCATTCCACGATTTTTAACAAGCATTCTGACTGGAGACAAGACAATTTCCTACAATGCTTGTGTAACTCAATTATTCTTCTTTGTTTTAGTAGGAGTTACTGAGTTTTACCTCCTGGCTGCCATGTCCTATGACTGCTACATTGCCATCTGCAAACCGCTGCGTTATCCAATCATTATGAGCAGCAAAGTGTGCTACCAACTTGTATTCAGCTCTTGGGTTACTGGATTCCTAATCATCTTTCCTCCTTTGGTCTTGGGACTCAAGCTGAATTTCTGTGCTTCCAAAAGTATAGATCACTTCTTATGTGACTCTTCTCCTATTCTGCAGATTTCTTGCACAGATACATGTGTTATAGAATTAATGGCTTTTATCTTAGCTGTGGTGACACTCATCATCACGTTGTTGTTAGTGATCCTCTCTTACACATACATCATCAAAACCATTCTAAATTTCCCTTCTGTTCAACAACAAACCAAGGCTTTTTCCACTTGTTCCTCGCACATGGTTGTTGTCTCTATTACTTATGGGAGTTGTATTTTTATGTATATTAAACCATCGGCAAAAGAAAGGGTGACTTTAGCTAAAGGAGTAGCTGTACTCAATACCTCTATTGCTCCTTTACTCAACCCCTTCATTTACACCCTAAGGAACCAGCAGGTGAAAGAAACTCTCAAGGATATGCTTCAAAGATTTTGTTATTTTTGAAACAAGACAAAATTTGGATATAAATAATATGCTGTTGGAACATGGATGGGAAAATTGAATACAGTCTTCAATAAATTACATTAGTTCAGAGTTATTCCATTTCTCCATTTGAATATTAATATCATAATAAGTTTACTCCATCTCTGTGCTCTCTGCAGCCCACTGTGTTGTTTTTTCTGAGTAGCTCTTCCTACTCCCTGGTGATAAACAGTCTTCTTCAATCCAGAATATTAAATACCCTCTATGCTTAGAAATATCGCTTCCATAAATAATAGTCTTATATACTGAATGTTTTGTACCAGTGAACATTGCTAGATATACTGAGACCGTTATTTCAATATGTATGTTAACTGGTAAGCATTGCATCTGCTTTTAAGTATTTTGCATTCCTGAAATAGTCAAAAACACAGAACCTGATCATTATTATATTATGTAATTGATGCTGTGATTTAAATGAGGTAGAAAATCTGATTAATTTTGAAGATCAAAATAGCCCTCCGAGAGATCATTGCTTATGATGGACCTTAAAAGATGAAGAAAAAAATTAAAGGTTCAAGGATGCTGTAATTAGAGCATAAAATATATGAATAAGTAACTCTACTGAAGAAAGTTCACCTGGGAATTACAATGATTAAGAATATTAAGAATATGATATTTGTAAACATTTTTGGTTGTTTTGAGGGATAAAAATAATTTAACTTGGCCAGGTGTGGTGGCTCACACCTGTAACCCCAGCACCTTGACAGGTAGAGATGGGTGGACCACTTGAGGTCAGGAGTTCGAAACCACCCTGATATGGTGAAACCCTGTCTCTACTAAAAAATACAAAAATTAGCTGGGTGTGACAACATGCACCTGTAATCCCAGTTACTCGGGAGGCTGAGGCAGGAGAATCACTCGAACCCAGGAGGCAGAGGTTGCAGTGAGCCAAGATCCTGCCATTGCACTCCAGCGTGGGCAATGAGAGAGATCATGTCTCAAAAATTGATTAATTAATTAATTAATTAGCTTAAGACTTTGTTTCCAATTATTTATATTGCCTTACAATCTCTGAAGTCTGCATGTGATAGTAACCCGTGAAAGAAATTCAAGGTATAATTTACTTATATTTGAGTTTGGGAAACTTTTCACATATTTTTAAGTAAGTTCATAAACTAAAAGCTCTTTAATCAATTCTGCTTGTGTGAATTTTTACCAAATTAATTAAGTATATATTTTATACGTAAAACAATGTGTTTGGACAAATTATCATATTCATGTAAAAATATAAAAATATTTGCAACATATTAAATAGTTCCCTTTTTGTCTTTCCAGTCATTTCCATCTTCCACCTCTAACCCCATCTGTCATTGAATTATCTACTGGTGTTCTTTCACTCACTATAGACTTGTTTCGTCTTTTCTGGAATTTCTTTTTTCTTTCTTTTTTTTTTTGCATATATATATATATATGACAGGATCTCACTCTGTCTTCCTGGAGAGAGGTTGGAGTGGAGTGGCATAATCATGGCTCACTGAAGCCTCAAACTCCTGAGCTCAAGCAATCCTCCCATCTCAACCTCCCAAGTAGCTGGGACTATAGGTATGCACCACCATATCCAGCTAATTTCTTAATTTTTGTAGAGATGAGGTCTTGCTCTATTGTCTAAGTTGGTCTTAAATTCCTCACCTCAAGCAATCTTCCTGTCTCTGGCTCTCAAAGTGCTGGCCTTACAAGTATGAGCCATGGTACCCAGCCTGGAATTTCTTGTAAAAGAGAGCATATTGTGTGAACTTTATGTATGGCTGCTTTTGCTCCACATAATATTTTTTGAGTTTCAGTAATGCTATTGCATGCATACATAGTTAATTCCTTTTTGCTGATATAGTTTAGCAGAATATCTAGTGTCCTTTTGTGATAGCTAGCATTCTCTCCCTTATTCCAATACTTTGGTATTTTTATTCTATGAGGAATATCTTCACATGACTGAACCATTTAGTTTGCTCAGTGTGAAAACTAATTACATTCCATATTTTGGATTGCCAATCCCTGAAGGCCTTTATCCTCCTATAATGTCTTTTAGAAATAAGCTAATCCAACCAATTGGTGTTAATGGAAGGAGTCTTTGCCCCATGTCTTGGTGACTCTACTTCTCAATTCCTATTCTCCAAGGCAGTGGAGCTTCAAAAATTGTTTCTGGAAAAAAGAAAGAAAGAAAGAAAAAGGATACACATGGAGGATCTCCATTTCTCATTTCAGTGGCCCATTTCAGCTCCAAATTAACTTATACACTTTCGTATACAGTAGGCTCCAAGATTCAACCTTCTTTTGAAGATCGGGAGGGAAGCAAAATTCTGAGCACCAGAGATGAAGGAGTAGAAAACTAAAACTAGAGATTTCAGGTCAAAGCTTTACAGAGAATGATTCAGGAAAGCTCAGAGGGAAATGGCAGTGACTTTCAGTAATTTCTGAGAAAGTTCTAATCAGTAGTCTTAGCAGTAAACTATGTAGTTTTTAAACAGTGAGAATTTACTGTGGATCTCACCTTGCTCTCCAGTTTGACTATAATACCTCTGAAAAATGACAGCCTCTGATTCTCTTACAACTTCCAAATTTTAAGCAAAGTACTCTCACTGAAAAACTTTACGTTAGAACTATACTGATAAGGGGATTCTGGAAAATGGCCTCCCAGTACCTCCTCTGCATTTACAGAACATTAATAAGGTAAAATATGGGAATACTATGCAAGCATTTAAAAAAGAATTAAATCATGTCTTTTGCAGCCACACAGACTCAGCTGGAGGCTGTTATCTTAAATAAACTAATGCAGGAACAGAAAACCAAATACTGTATGTTATCACTTACAAGTGAGAGGTAAACATTGGGTACACATGGACATAAAGATGAAGACAGTAGCCACTAGGGACTACTAGAGAGGGAAGGGGGAAAAATGAGTGAGTGTTGAAAAATGACCCCTCAGATACTATGCTCACTACCTGAGTGATGTGATTATTTGTACCCCAAACCTCAGCAACATGCAATTTACTCATGTAACAAACCTGCACATATACCCACTAAAACTAAAATAAAAGTTGAAAGAAAAAGGCATATGTGATATTGAGTTGGAAATACACAATTCAGTTTCTTTGAAAAGAACCAAGGTCATAGTCCCAGAAATTGTATTCCATGGTATATATGAACCACGTTTTCTTTATCCAGTCTATCACTGATGGGCATTTAGATTGATTCCATGCCTCTGCTATTGTGAATAGTGCTTCAGTGAACATACATGTGCATGAATCTTTATAATAGAATGATTTATATTTTGGGGGATATATACCCAGTGATGAGATTGCTGGGTCAACTGGTATTTCGGCCTCTAGGTCTTTGAGGAATCACCACACTGTCTTCCACAATGATTGAACTAATTTACACTCCCACTAACTGTGTATAAGTGTTCCTTTTTTCTCCGCAACCTTGCCAGCATCTGTTATTTTCTGACTTTTTGGTAATAGCCATTCTGACTGGTGAAAGACGGCATCTCATTGTGGTTTTTATTTGCGTTTTTCTAATAATCAGTGACGTTCCTATGCTTGTTGGCTGCATATATTCTTCTTCTGGGAAGTGTCTGTTCATGTCCTTTGCCCACTTTTGCTTCTTTTCTATTTGATATTTTATTTGGTAAATTTACTACTTAAATATTTGCCCATTTTTATGTTTTTAAAAATGGTTACTGTTATTTTTTTACATTTTTAATGTATTCTAGATACATGTTCTTTTTCAGATATGTGATTTGCAAATATTTTTCCTAGCCTGTAGCTTATCTTTTCATTCACAAAGCAATGTCTTTTGAAGAGCAGATGAATTTTTATAAATCATGCTTTTCACCTTGCCCAAGGTCAGAAGTATTTTCTCTTATTTCTTTTTCGGGGGTATTTATACCTGTATGCTTATTTGAATATCTATGACTCACTTGGATTACGTTTTATATATAGTATGGGATATGAATGGTGCTTGATAATTTTGTACACAGTCATTTTGTTTTGTCGGCATCACTAGTTGAAAGACAGCAAATAAAACAAGAAAATGTCCATAGCATTATGATGAGAAACTTCAATCTACACACACGGTTTTTTCAGCTAAAAGCATTTTCAAACTTATACAAGCATGTAATCTGTAGAGCCCCTAAAGTCTTGGTTGTCTTTCAACTAGTAAATTCTATCTGAGCATTTGCAAGGTCTAATCTAAATCAAAACTACCTCATACATCACCAAGGATAGAGAGAGTTACAGATCTGCAATTAATGCTTTCATTCTCAACAATTATGATATTGTACAATGCTCATTCCCTTTCAAAACTGATAATTTGTTATATGGAAAAGTTATGTTTGGAATCATTAGAAATGTTACAATTGAACATTTAATTTTTTCTTTAATTTTCAAGATGCCAGTTTGATTCTGTAATTGAAACAGAGCCATAAAAATAATTTATTAAATGTCATTATCTATATGATTAAGATGTTATAACTATCACTTCATAATTTGATAGCAATGCATTATTAAAACTGCACGGTAGAATAAAAGAATTGAACATAAATTAAGATTTAATATAGTATTGTGGTAAACAGGAATAGCTTTTGCTTGCTTTTGTCTACATACATGAAACCAAAGAATGAATAAAGATGATAACAACATTTTTATGTCAATAAGAAATATAAATCAGTTCTGTTCACACATTTGAATGTCTCAGTTATGAGATCACAATAATGATGACAATGACAAAGAAGATGAAGATGGTGATGGAAATGAAGACACAGTGATGGTCCTGGGGATGAAAGCCTTATGTCATTAACCAATTACATCATCTGAGGAAAGTTATCTCAGATCATGAGGCCTGAGTTTCCTCAGAGATAAATGAATACGTGAAAGGATATTTTCATACTGAAAATCAAAGATACTATAATTTTATATTATGAAGATATATTATAGGGTTTCAGAAAGTGGAGATGAGATTTGTTTAAAGAATGAGAAGAATTAATGCCTGTTAGAATTAGGTTGTTTCAGAATTTCTGGAAAAAATCTCATTTAGTTGGGATCAAATTTCTCTCTCTCTCTCCCTCTGTGTGTGTGTCTCTCTCACTATCTTCCTCTCTCCCTCCCTCCTTATCTCTCCCTACACTTTTTTATCCAGATACATGAATGTAATAAGAAGATTAAAACTTGTGGGCAAATTGTTTCTCTGGAGGACATGAAAGCATTCTCTCAATTCAAAAGCAAAATGCAATTGTCAGAATTTCTATATACTGTGGAGTGACAAAGGTCAAAATAATGATAGATCTGAGATCTCATGCAATTCTCTTTTGATATTTGGAATATAGTGTTGCAAAGTCCACTTGAAAATGTACAGTGGTGAGCAAATTTACTAAGGACGTGAAAATATAACTCTCCTAATCAATTTAACCAGGGAATACTCCTTGATAGAGTTACTGGGAAAGTGGATGAAATCCCATGGCCTGAGATACGACAACAATAGCATTCAAGGTTCTCACTTAAACAGAGTAAAGATTCTATGTGGTAGAGAAAGACTTCAAAGATTTGAGGACTGAGAAGCAGGAAGCTCTGATTATTATGTTACAGTAGTTAATAAAATATTTAAAAATAAAAATCTGGGTGAAGGGGAGAAGGGAGGCAAAGCACACTGCCATGTGTGTACCTATGCAACTGTCTTGCATGCTCTGCTCATGTACCCCAAAACCTAAAATCCAATAAAAAATTTAAAAAAAAATAAAAAATAAAATAAAAATAAAAATCTGGAGCATTTATAATTAATTACTACTTACAGACCTGTGGCACAATTCCCAATGCTTATATAAAATAACGTATGAAATCAGGTAAGTATTTTAAAGGCTTGCATCCATATAGATTTTTTTAACATTAAACTAGCACCCTAGAAAATTTTACTGATAGGAGGGGAGAAAGTCCGTATGGAAGAGGGAATATGAGAGGCTGAGGGTAAAATATGGCATTGGAACATTTTCCCATGGGATAAGTGGATGACTTAAGAAACTGTAAAAATCAAAAAAGAAATGAAATGAAATCTAAGCCATATCTATCAAGCCAGAAATGCAGCAGATAATAATTACAACAATAATAAATCATCCTAAATTATCTGTGTCTTGTTTCATCTTGATTCAACTAGACTCTCTATTTGTTTGTGAAATCTGGATCTTTGGATAACTATTCATTTCAGTGATTTCTGTGTGCCTGAAACTTTTTATTAGATGATTATAGAACACTTCCTTAAAATCATTTACTGTATATGTGCTGGAAGTAAAACTGGAAAATTAAGCCCAATCTCACACATTCAATTATTCTCACAACTCAAAAACTTATTAAAATCTCTTCTTTCTTCTAAATATCTTTGACTCTTTACCTGGATCCTAGACCCACTGTCACATTTATACACTAAGATTTAAAATTTATAAATAGTTTAAAGCAAAGGTCCCCTCGCCTGCTCCCTGATAATAACACAGCCTATATCCATACCATTTCCAAGAGTAATCTCCCTAAAAACAAAAGATTAACATTAAATTTTTCATCTTAAATAAATTTTCAATGATTTCTCTCTAGTTGGAAGTGTCAATGAAATTGTAGTCTTTACTTGACATTTAACATAGAGGTTATCTACGATAACCTGGGGTTCATATTAAACAAAGGCTACGTTAACTCTATCTCAAAAATATTGACTCAGAAGCAGTAAGAATGATAACTCAAAAATACATTTACAAAACTATCTAGGTCAAGATTGTCCAACACAGTCATGGGCCATATTTGACACAGGACAGCTTTGAATGTGGCCCTACACCAGTTTGTAAACTTTCTTAGAATATTACGAGATGGTTTTGCGATTTTTTAAAACTTCATCAGCTATCATTAGTGTCAGTGTGTTTTATGTGTGGCCCAAGATAATTCTTCTAGAGTGACCCAGGTATGTCAAGAGATTGGACACCCCTGATCTGGGTGATTCTTGAAAAACCGAACCTTTGAAAATTACTGATATGACAAATTTAAGTCCGAAATACTATTCTGGCAAACAGGGCCCTTTATGCTTTTACCCTTCAACCTCCCCAAACTTATTGTTGACTTTACTTTCATCAGCACATCAAAAATATTAGTTGTACCACATTCTTGAATTGTTCAAAACTGTAAGTGCTATCTTTTATTGAATGGTAAATAGTTCTAATAGCATATATTCACTGAGCAATGAAGTATGGGTTTCATTTTTCCCACTTTACATATGAAGAAACTAAGGCATAAAAAGGGTGCATGATCTGCACAGTGTTCCAGAGTGTGTAGCAAAGCTTTTACTGAACTTAAATGAATAACTTGAAGGTATTTTCTAATGGAGATATACTAATTCTCCAAATGCATGTGGTTATCTAATACTTCTGTGTTATTTACATATATTTGTTTCTCAGTCACCTTTCCTTATGCATATTTTTAGTCTTAGAATAATTATTACTTTCTCCTGAAAGGCCTCCCTTATCTACAAAATTTCATGGAAGCCATCCTTTCTGCCCCATAAATGCTTTTGTAGCCCTTTATTACAACACTAATTCCACACTGTTATGTCAATACAGTCATGCGCCACATAATAACATTTTGGTCAATGACAGATCACATGTACAACGATGGCCCCATAATATTATAATACCATATTTTTACTGTACCTTTTCTGTATTTAGGTATGTTTAGATGTATAAATACTTACCATTGTGTTCAATTGCCTACAGTATTTAGTACAGTAACATGCTGTACAGATTTGCCGCCTAGAAACAATGGGCTACAATATATGGCATAGATGTGTAGTAAGCTATACCACCCAGGTTTCTGTAAGTACCCTTGTATGTTTGTACAACAGATTGCCTAGCGATACATTTCTCAAAGTATCCCCATTGTTAAGTAATGCATGATTGTATTTTGTTTATGTGTTTGTGACCTTTAAAACATGAAATCTTCTTAAAGGTAGTGATTGAACCCTTCACACTGTCTGTAATAACATAGATTACAATAAATATATGGTGAATAGTTATCGAATTACATACACCAAATTACATTTATACAAGTCATATTTTATTCAAAATCATGGTTTCTGGAAACTGATATGCTATAAAGAGATTCTATTTAAAAGTTGGGTTAAAGAATCAAAGAAAGTTATTGTAGTAATGTGAAACATTTCATGAGAAAGAATATAATGTAAGAGTGGAACTGAGCTATCAAGTTCTTCAAGAGACCATCCTATATGAGATAACTGATCAGGTAGGAAAACATGATCAAAATAAATGTATAAAACATGTTTTCCAGATTTTATGGTAAAGTTGTAACTTGTAGCAGATTCTTAAAATGGTCTTTTAGAAAAACACAAATTCTTTTGTCATATATCCCAGAAGACCTCTTTTACCTGCTGGTTTCTGAGAGTATAAATGAAGGGATTTAGTAAACGGGCAATTGAGGTATACAACAAAGCTACACCTTTGGATACAGTCACTCTTTCCTTTGCAGATGGTTTAATATACATAAAGATACAGCTACCATATGTCATGGAGACAACAATCATGTGGGAAGTGCAGGTGGAAAATGCCTTGCTCCTTTGCTGTGCAGAAGAGAATTTTAGAATGGTCTTAATAAGGCAAGTGTAAGAGAGAATCACTAATACCAATGTGATCACAAGTGTCACCACAGCTAGAATAAAAGACATCAATTCTAGGACATGTGTATCTGTGCAGGAGATCTGAAGAATAGGAGAAGTTTCACACATAAAATGGTCAATAGTTTTGGAAGCACAGAAATCCAGCTTGAGTCCCATGACCCATGGGGGAAATATGATTAAGAGTCCAGTTATCCAAGAGCTGAGTACAAGTTGGTCGCACACTTAGCTGCTCATAATGATTGGATAAGGCAGTGGTTTGCAGATGGCAACACAGCAATCATAGGACATGGCAGCCAGGGGGTAAAACTCAGTAACTCCCGGTAAACGAATAAAAAATAATTGAGTTACACAATTATTATAAGAAATGGTTCTGTCTCTAGTCACAATGGTTATCAAGAATCTAGGAATGCACACTGTTGTGAATATTATTTCCAAAAAGGAGAAATTATGGAGAAAGAAATACATTGGAGTCTTGAGCCTAGGATCCAGCAAGGTGAGGATGATGATGACTAAGTTCCCCATCAGGCTCAAGGTATAGTTGAGAAATAGAAACAGGAAAATCGCAATTTGCAACTGTGGGTTATCTGTCAGTCCTAAAAGAATGAACTCTATTTCCATCGATTGGTTCTTCATTTCTTTTTTGTAATCTTTATCAAATCTTCATAGAAAGGGAAAAACAAAATGTATACATATACATACATATATGTATTCATAAAGCAAAATATATATATATATATATTTAAATTTATCCATGTGCAAACAGTTTCTCCAGACTGAATTTACAGATGACATACATGCCATAGGTAAATTCAAAATTTGTTTTAATTTACTAGTTCTCTTTATAATATTCCTCACAAATCTTCCAGAACTTGAATAATATATACTTTTGGTAAATATGAATTTTAGCTTGCTACTGTCAGACAAACTCTAGTCACCATGTGTAATTTAAACAACATTATATTAATATTTTAAAACATTTCTCTATTATGTCTATCATATCTGTACAAGTTATAGCAAGTTAGTTTGTATTTTTATAATGAGTATGAGGGTAATGAATCAAAACCAAGATTTAGGCTTACATTACAATTCTATGCTGATCAATGATCCAATAAATAGTTAAAGATCTTCATTTCATTAGTTTTGAAATTTTTTTCGCACTGAGAATACACCATATTATTAACAGTTTTTTTATTGGCTCTTTTCTACATTCAAATGAACAGTTGTTTACCAGCTTATGGGACAAGAAAATAAAAACATGATAAAATAAGCAAGTTATATATTTTAATTAAAAATTGTGTTTTCTTTTTAATTACCCTTTTTGAAATGTCATTTTATTAGTGTGGCTACATAATTTTGGCTATTTTTTTACTTCCTCCATATTCTTTATAAAACTATTGAAACTCCCTTTCTATCATTTCTATATATAAGAATTCTATTTAGTCCCAGTTTGTACTATTTTTCTGTTATCTTAAATGTGTCAGTCTACTTCATTATACTGATGCAACCATATATGAATAAAATAGATTACTTATTAGTATATAAATATGAAATTAATGTACTATAAAACACATTTATAAAGCATAAAATTTCAGTAGCCAAATTTAATTACCTGAATTGCACTTACTGTGCATTTGCCTTAATTTCTGATTTTAGACTAAGTTAAAATTACAGTTGACTTACCTTTTCGGATCTATTATTCATTTCTTTCTGTGTGCATGGAACAGATACATGCTAGCATAATTAATGATGATTTTACTCATTTATGACAATATTTTATTATCCAATAGGCAGATTTATTACCAATGATTTTTGTGGGGAGAGGCAATGTGTACATATTGCGTTTCTGTAGAGAATTTCCACATTTCCTCAAGTTCATCCTCACTATGAAGACTGAGACTCTTAGGTATTGATAATTTTAATGGACTTCTATCTTTCATTCCATATAAGTTAAACTTGCAAAATTGTGTCATTGCAATTGAGATTGCCATTGCTTGAAGCCTCAAACTAGATAGATATATATTCTTTAAAATAAAATAAAATTGGGAAGTGAAAATTAAAATCAAGAAATTATTTGACGAAAGATAACTCTTATAAGAAAGAGATATTGTATTACCAATTGTACATTTACAAAATGCGGCAGTTTTATTGATTTTTACTTACTTCAGACTCAAGAGCATCTACTGAAATAAAACAAAGACAAATTTTTCTCTAGGGATTAGTGTTACAAGAACATTAGTGTTACAAGAGCACTAATTATTGGCAATAAAAGGCACCACTCTGGGCTACTTTAAATAAAAGCTGAAGAGAAGGTATCCCCGAAGAGTATTGTAAGTGATTTAGGAAATCAATGAGATATTTAACAGTAACATCAGCAATTCACTGTTCAGGACAATATCAGACAATCTCAAACTGATTTACACTATAATGAAATAAACTACTGTTACATAAAAAACAAGAATCTTAAAAATGGTATGATAAGTGGAAGAAGCAGATACAAATGATTTATAATCATATAAAAGTACTATATGGTTTCATTTATATGATTCTGGAAAAGACTAAACTACAGGAACAAATATTTGATCAGTAGTTCCAGAGGCAGAAAATACAAAGAGATTAGCTGTAAAAGTGTCCTAAAGGATCTTTTCAAGATATTGAAAATTTTTTTTGTCTTGATTGTGGTGGAATTGCATGACTATATATATTTGGCAAAGTGCATCAAATGATGTACTCACAAAAGGTGAACTTTTTCATTAAATTCAACCTCAATCATTAACCATTAAAATTATTTTGATATTATTTGTCTCTTTTTTAACAGGCTATTTAGAAGACTACTTAGGTCTACACTGGCCCATAAGATAGATATAGACCAGAACTAAATATGTAGATATAGCTATATGGAGAGACAGAGAAAGAAGAGAGTTAATTTTATACATGCTATATAAACAGTGATGCAATGAGCACAAGAGTGCAGCTATCAATTTGAGATCCTGGTTTCAATTCTTTTGGATGTATACCCAGAAGTGGGACGGCTGGATCTTATGATAGCTCCATTTTATTGTTTTTCCCCATGGCTGCACTGTTTTACATTCCCACCAAGAGTGTACAAGAGTTCTAATTTCTACACATTCTCATGAGCAATATGTTTTATTTTTTTTTTATTTTATTTTGGGTTCAGAGGTACACCTGCACGTTTGTTATACAGGTAAATTGCATATTATGGGGGTTTGGTGTACAGACAATTTTGTCACCCAGGTAATAAACACAATACTCAATAGGCAGTTTCTCAATTCTCACTCTCCTTCCACCCTTCACCCTCCAGTAGGCCTTGGTGTCTGTTGTTCCCTTCTTTGTGTCCATGTTTACTCAATGTTTAACTACCACTTATAAGTGAGAACATAAGGTATTTGGTTTTCTGTTCTCGCATTAGTTAGCTTAGGAAAATGACCACCACCCATATTGCTGTAAAGGACATGATCTTGCTCTGTTTTTATGGCTGTGTAGTATACCATGGTGTATATGTACCACATTTTCTTCACCCAGTCTACGTTAATGGGAATTTGGATTGATTCTGGTATTTGCTATCAGAAATAATGCTACAATGAGCATGCACACGCATATGTCTTTATGGTAAAAAACAGTTTGTATTCCTTTGGGTATTTACCCAATAATGGGAATGCTGGGTCGGTGCTGGGATAACTGGCTAGTCATATGCAGATGGAAACCAGATCCTTTCCTTACATTATATACTAAAAACCACTCAAGATGGATTAAAGACTTAAATGTAAAACCTAAAACTATAAAAATCTGGAAGATAATCGAGGAAATAACACTTAGGACATAGACCCTGGCAAAGAATTAATGATGAAGACACCAAAAGCAATTGCAACAAAAACAAAAGTTGACAAGTGTGACATAATTAAATTAAACAGCTTTTGCATAGTAAAAATAAACTCTCTTGCTCTTTAATAATAGCCATCCCAACAGATGAGAGGTGATATCTCATTGTTGCTTGGATCTGCATTTCCTGATGATTGTGATGCTGAAGATACTTTCAAATATTTCTTGGTTATTTGTGTGTTTTCTTTGGAGAAATGCATAGTCAAAACCTTTGCCCATTTTTAATTGAGTTTTTTTTTATTTTTGGTTTTCTACTATTCAACTGTAGAAGTTTCATATATTTTTTGAAGATTAATATTTTATCAGGGTTTTACAATTCACAAATAGTTTCTCCAATTCCATAGGTTGCCTTTCCACCTTATAGATTGCTTTGCTGGTCAGAAGATTTTTATTTTGGTGTAATTCCACTTGTCTATTTTTTTTATTTTAGCACCTGTGCTTTTGGTGTCATAGCTAAGAAATTATTGCCAAGACCAATATCACAAGCCATCTTCCATGTTTTCTTCTAAAAAAGATTCAGGTTTTATGTTTACATATTTAATTTGTTTTGAGATGGTTTTTGTGTATGTGTAATATATAACTAATTTCATTTATTTCTATGTGGATATTCACTTTTCCCAACACTATTTTTTTAAGAAACTATCCTTTCCACATTGTGTGTTTTTGGCACACTTGTCAAACATTGACTGTATATGTGTGGATTTAGATCTGGGCTCTCTATTCTGTTCCATTGTCTACATGTCTCATGTCTGTTTTTATGCCAGTCCCATACTCTTTTAATCACTGTAGCTTTGTAACATATTTTAAAATCAAGCAGTGTGACATCTCCAGCTTTATTTCGTTTTCTCAACAGTGTCATGACTATTATTTGGGGTCATTTGTGGTTCTATATAAAGTCAAGGATTGTTTTTTCTATTTCTGCAAAAACTGTCCTTGAAATTTTGATAGAATTTGTTTAAAATGTATAAATAATTTTGCATTAGTATAAATCATTTGATGAAATGGCCCAGAGAAGTTATCAGGCCCTGACCTTTTTTTCATTGGAAGGGTTTTGAATACTGATTCAATCTCCTTAATCATTACTGTTCTGGTCAGGTTTTCAATTTACACTAAAAACTATGATGAAATTTACATGGGCAATAAGCACGTGAAAAGATGCTCAAAATCATTAGTTATTAGGGAAATGCAAATCAAAACCACAATGACATACATACCACTTTACAGCTACTAGAATGGCTACTACACACACACACACACACACACACACACACAGACAAACACACATACTCATATAT
The DNA here is from genome assembly GCF_049354715.1 of Callithrix jacchus. Lineage (NCBI taxonomy): Eukaryota > Metazoa > Chordata > Mammalia > Primates > Cebidae > Callithrix > Callithrix jacchus. The sequence continues at coordinate 64,317,937 of NC_133510.1, read as the reverse complement.
ATATAATGTCTTGTGTGTGTACATATATATGTATGTGTGTGTATATATATATATATATATATATATATATATATACAATTTATCTACCAACAATGTATGAGGGTTCCAATTTCTCTACATCACAAATGCATGTATACACACAAACATATACAAATATATATTACATATATGATTAGCCATGTAATATATGAACATACATTATATATATGATTATATGTACCTGTGTGTGTGCATGCACTGGTGATGTAGAGAAATTGGGACCCTCATACATTGCTGGTGGCATTGTAAAATGGTGTTAATGCTATGGAAAACTGTTTGACACCTTCTTAAAAAGTTAAATATAAGGGTCAGGCATAGTGACTCACACCTGTAATCCCAGCACTTTGGGAGGACAAGGCAAGAGGATTACTTAAGCACAGGATCTCAAGACTAGCCTGGGCAACATAGCAAGACCCCCATCTCTACAAAAAATGAAAATAATTAGCCAGGAGCATTAACGTGAACCTGTAGACTGTTACTCAGAAGGCTGGAGTGGGAAGATCCCTGGAGCCAAAAAGCTTGAAGTTGCCAGGAGCTGTGATCACACCACTGCAGTCCAGCCTGGGTGACAAAGTGAGACTCTGTCTCAAGACAGAAAATCCAACAAAAAGTTAAATGTAAACTTACCTATGTCCCACAAATTGTATTTCTAGAAATTGAAAACATAAGTTCACACAAACATTTGTACATAAATATCAATATTAGTATTGTACATAAAGGACAGAAAGTGGGAACACCCATCAAGTGATGAATGAATAAAAATTCTGGTGTGTGTATATGTATAGATATATATTCATGCATATACACCCAATGGAATGGTTTTTACCCATCAAAGGAAATGAAGTACTTATACATGCTACACACATGCTTCATATAGGAAACAAGGTTCATACATACATGAACCTTGAACATATCGCTAATGAAGAAAGATGGAGGTAAAAATTCATATATTGTGTAATTCCATTTCTGTGGAATGTCCAGAAAAGGCGAGTCTGTGGAGATAGGAAACAGATTAGTGGGCCTGAGCTGGGGTGAGGGGAATGGTTGTTTACTGAGCACAGGGTTGCTTTTTGAAGTGATGGAATTTCTCTGAATCACATAGTGGTAATGGTTACGCAATATTGTGAATATACTAAAAACCACGTTTTACATTTGAAAATAATTAAATGCTGAATTTTATGTCACATGGATTTTATCTCAGTTAAAACAAAAAGCACTGCCAAAGGGAAATAATCAAGCTTCCTTTTTACTATGGTATTCCCAAGCAAATATTTCAGGACATTGATACAAAACAAAAAACAGAAGAATATACATTAAAAATTTTTCTTGCTTGGTTCAGGAGAATTTTTAGCCATAAATGGGTTCTCAGCATACATCTTTCTTGTTTATTACACTCTACAAAACTCATCTCATTCTCTCTTTCAATGGTGTTAAGTTTAGCCTAGATTTAAATCCTTAATCCACCTTGAGTTGATTTTTGTATAAGGTGAGAGATGCGGATTCAGTTTCATTCTCCTACATGTAGCTAGCCAATTATCTCAGCACCATTTGTTGAAAAGGCTGTCCTTTCCCCACTTTATGTTTTTGTTTGCTTTGTCAAAAATCAGTTGGCTGTAAGTATTTGGGTTTACTTCTGTGTTCTCAATTCTCTTCCATTGGTCTATGTGCCTATTTTGATACCAGTCCCATGCTGTTTTGGTGACTATGGCCTTATAGTATAGTTTGAAATCAGGTAGTGTGATGCCACCAGATTTGATCTTTTGTCTTAGTCTTGCTTTGGCTATGTGGGCTCTTTTTTGGTTCCACATGATTTTAGAATTGTTTTTTCTAATTCTGTGAATAATGATGGTGATATTTTGATGGAGATTGCATTGAATTCGTAGAATACTTTTGGCAATATGGCCATTTTCATAATATTGATTCTACCCATCCATGAACATGGCATGTATTTTCGTTTGTTTGTGTCATCTGTGATTTCTTTCAGCAGTTTTTGTAGTTTTCCTTGTAAAGGTCTTTTGACTCCTTGGTTAGGCATCTTCCTAAGTATTTTTTGCAGCTATTATAAAAGGGATAAAGTTCTTGACTTGATTCTCTGCTTGGTTGCTTTTGGTGCATAGGAGAGCTACTGGTTTATGTACATTTATCTTGTATCCAGAAACTTTGCTGAATTCTCTTATTAATTCTAGGAGCTTTCTGGAGGAGTCTTTAGGATTCTCAAGGTAAACAATCATATCGTCAGCAAACAGTGACAGTTTGACTTAACTCTTTTCCTATTTGGATGCCCTCTATTTCTTTCTCTTGTCTGATTTCTCTGGCTACAACTTCCAGTACTATGTTGAAGAGGAGTTGAGACTGGGCATCCTTCCTTGTCTTGTTCCAATTCTCAGAGGAAATGCTTTCAACTTAAATCTAAGACCTGAAACTATAAAAATTCTAAATGATAACATTGGAAAAATCCTTCTAGACATTGGCTTAGGCAAGGATTTCATGACCAAGAACCCGAAAGCAAATGCAATAAAAAACAAAGATAAATAGTTGGGACTTAATTAAACTAAACAGATTTAGTTTAATTAAGCAAAAGGACCAGTCAGCAGAGTAAGCAGACAACCCACAGAGTTGGAGAAAATCTTCACAATCTGGACATGTAACAAAGGACTAATAGCCAGAATCTACAACAAATTCAAACGGTAAGAATAAAATCCAATCAAAAAGTAGGCTAAGGACATGAATAGACAATTCTCAAAAGAAGATATACACATGGTGAACAAACATATGAAAAAAATGCCCATCAATGATAGACTGGTTAAAGAAAATGTGGCACATATTCACCAAGGAATACTATGCAGCCATAAAAAAAGGATGAGTTTATGCCCTTTGCAGGGACATGGATGAAAATGGAAACCATCCTTCTCAGCAAACTGACACAAGAACAGAAAATGAAATACCATATGTTCTGAGTCATAAGTGGGTGTTGAATAATGAGACCACATGGACACAGGGAGGCGAACATCACACACTAGGTCCTGAGGGGTGGGGGACCAGGGGAAGAATAGCAGGGTGTCAGGGTACTGGGGAGGGATAGCATTAGGAGAAATACCTAATGTAGATGAAGGGGCAATGGATGCAGCAAACCACCATCATGGTACATGTATACCTGTGTAACAAACCTGCATGATCTGCACATGTGCCCCAGAACTTAAAGTATAATAAATAATTTTTTTTAAAAACTGTCCTCAAATAAGGCTAAAGTTGACTGTAACCAATCCAGCTGTTTCTGTACCCTGCTTCTATTTTCTGTACATCACTTTCCTTTTTCTGTCCATTAATTTTATTCGACCACCCAGAAGTGCTCTGAACTTATTCGCATTCTGAAGTCTACCCAATATTCAAGTTATTCTTTGCTTAATTAAATGCTATTAAATTAATTAATGTAAAGATTTTTTTAAAAATACTAGAAATCATTGGCCATTTTAAACCATGCCATTCTTTCCTTCACTAAGTGCTGCTATACACTTGGACATGGTCACCTTAGCTCCTTCCTTGCTTGATGACTCAAACAAAACTAATTTTTTTCATATTTTGGTCATAGTAATCAATGGATAAAGTCACAAGGAAGTTGTAAAACTTAGAAAATATATTTCATTTGTTATGAGAAATATCTGTGAGATCGTCCTGAGATTGCCAGTTAAAATCTCTGTGCCTCTTTTTCTTCATCTGTTTAATGGGAATAAGTGATAAAATTACTAAGTTCATGGGGTTTTATTTATGTCACTTAGAAAAGTACCTAAATATGAATAAAATATGTAGAATATAAATATAGCTTTCACAATGTTTGGCACATTGTCAGTGGTTACTAAATGCGAGCAACTGATGTTGCTATAACTTATCTCTTTCTTAATTGACATAAATCTTGAAATGTCTTCTCTCATGAAGAAAGTAACAGAAATTTAAAAATAATTTTATTTAACCATTTTTTATTATTCCCCATGATGCAATCATTCTCTATAATGATTTGTATGTATAGAAATAATAATCTTTGCTTTTTATTGAAAATAGCATTCAGGGTGGATTATTTTTATCTGAAATATAATTTCCCAGGTTCTTACTCTGATAAATACTTAATTTTCTTTTAAACGTGTATGACACTCTAAAACACAGTGACTGAATCCTTCCCCTGGGGTCTAATTAATTATATACTATATCTGTATATAAATGTCAAATGTAATTTATTCACTGCAAAATTAAATGATCTATACAATTGTTAAGATGACCTTCTTACTTGTATTTACCCCAGTGTACACTTGGGCATCTTGCAGAGTATATATATTATTTATAATTTAATAATTCAACATAATTTATTATCATATTAATAAAGTGATAAAATGAAACCACAAATCTATGAATACACTTATTACCAAATAAAAATATAATGGAATTAATCAATGATTAAATGAATCTTCACCACCTTTTAGTCTATCACCCTAAACATTTCCACTGATGTGACATAGGTAATGTTCCCAGAAAATAATTTAGTTAAAATACATATGGATACAATTAATAATTAATTATAGTTATCATAAAAACAATATTATAATTAAGTAATATTACATTACTTATCATTAAAAGATATAATTAATGTAATGTTACTTAAATATATGATATCATAGTTAAGCAACCATTAACACGTGCTTCAGTGTTTAAATTAGTTTGAAATAAGGTGCTATTAAAGTTGTTTAACACTTTTAGGCAAAATGACTGAGGTATTAGTGAAATTTGGGATTAATTAAAATGCTTAGCCATTACCAATAGAATAGAATAAAATCAGAGTGAAGGGAAAGTAACAAAGTTCTTTATTCATTTCATGCATTATATGACTTTATGATAAATAATGTATATGTGTTTTACATGTGTATATAAGAGACAGTGATGTTAAGTTTATCATATCGTGAATGGGGATCAAATAAGTTTGAAATTACAGACTATCAAGATTTGCATGATTTTGCATGTTATATTTTGAATCAAGTTGGAACTCTTCATAAGGGCAAAAAAATAAATTATCTTAGTCGATAATTCCTATGCCAAACAGGAAAGAGACTGGTCAAAAGACTCTATTTTCTCTTTTGTATACAGACGGCTATATATCCTAAATTCTTAAGGGGTTTTGATAGGAAATAAATAATCAAGGATGAAATATTTGATAATGAAATCATAATGATAAGAAGAATGTGTCAGCTGTCTCGTTGTATTTTAAGAAATTTTAGAGCTTTAGTCATTGTGAATTTAGGAATATGATTCTACACAATTACATCATGAACAGATGACCCTGTTTTGCACAATACAAAGAGAAAGGTACATCTTACCATTTCACCAAAATGTTTGATTATGATAAAAACAACCCTGGACTTTCAGCCAATGAACTCGGTTAAACATATTGATTCCCCAAATTTTGGGGGGCAATTATTACTAAAGTTAAGACCATTTCCTATAACAATTGTTTAGCTCAATTATTTTTCTTCATCTTCGTGGGTGCATCTGAATTTTTTCTTCTGGCTGTCATGTCTTATGACCGTTATGTGGCCATCTGCAATCCTCTCCATTACACCACCATCATGAAACAGAAAATTTGCATCCTCACTGTCTTTAGTTCATGGCTGGGAGGATTTCTGACCATTTTCCCACCACTCATGCTTATCCTCAAATTAGGTTTTTGTGCTTCCAATGTCATTGACCACTTCTCTTGTGACTATTTCCCCATTTTGTTAATTTATTTTTTATATATATTTTATTGCATTTTAGGTTTTGGGGTACATGTGAAGAACATGCAAAATTGTTGAATAGATACATACATGGCAATGTGGTTTTCTGCCTTCCTCCCCTTCACCTATATCTGGCATTTCTCCCCATGTTATTCTTCCCCATCTCACCACCCCATGCTGTCCCTCCCCTAGTTCACCCCCACAGATGCCACTGTGTGATGCTCCCCTCCCTGTGTCCATGTGTTCTTGTTTAACACCTTCCTATGTGTGAGAACATGTGGTGTTTGATTTTCTGTTCTGGTGTCAGTTTGCTGAGAATGATGGTCCCCATTTCACAACTCTCATGCTCAGACACATGGCTTTTAGAGATGACTGGTTTTTACTTTGCCTTTATTACTCTGCTGTTCACCTTGGCATTAGTAATTCTGTCCTATGTATGCATCATTTGAGCCATTGTGAGAATCCTGTCTGCCAGTCAGCCAGTCAGAGAAAAAAAGCTTTCTCCACTTGCTCCTCTCATATGATTGTCATCTCCATCTCTTAAGGGAGCTGCATATTCATGCATGCCAAGCCTTCAGCAAAAGAAAGAGCATCATTGACCAAAGGAGTAGCTATTCTCAACACTTCAATCGCCCCCATGCTGAACCCTTTTATTTACACCCTGAGAAACCAGCAAGTAAAAAAAGCTTTTAAAGATTTGGTCCACAAGGTAGTGTTCTATAGAAACAAATGAAAGTATTTACTAACATGAATGAATGTCATCATAAAGATACAGTAAAGGAAAAATAAAATTTTAACTTGTCCACTATCCTCCTATACCCATCTCACAACTACCTGCAATGCTGAGTTCATTTGCTTCAGTTTTCTTTCTAACTGGAAAGTGACCATATTGTGTCTTCCTTTAAAACTCTATAGGTTTCTTGTAACCATTGATTTCCAATTTTGGTTAAAAAACCAGTGGCTACAGCACATAAATCACCTTGTTGATTATTCTGAATAATAAAAATGGTTTATACCTTAATGACTTAAAGAAGCAAACAGTTTTAATCAACTTACTCTTAAAATTTCTCTTCTTGGTTACTAATATAACAGTTTCTTTTCAAATTTTCTATATATGATATATGAAGTCATATGTGAAATAAATATCTACAAGAAACTTTTTTTGCATGCAGTATCTGTCCAATTCTTCCCACTCATCTGATGGACTTAAGTACATATTTTCCTACTCACAAATAATTTGAGGTTCATAATATTTTCTATTTTCTAGTTACGCTGAAGGTACGCTCTATGTGTAGTTTATATGTTCTCCTTATTCATCATGTTTTTGTTTTTGAAAATGTATAAAAAGATATGTATTTAGGCAGCCCTCATTGCTCTTAGGAACCCTGAGAGTCTGATAAAAATTTCCTAAATATTAATAGCTCCTCTTAGAGAGTACTTACAATGTTCCATATGCTGGGGTAGGTATGTTCTATCCCGTATCTTATTTAATCTTTATAGCTACCTGGCAAAACAGACATGGTTATCTGCTTTGTACAATTGTGTAAATTGATGCTCAGAAAAGTTGTATAATTTGCCTAAGGTAACAGTTACAGTAGATAACATAGTAGCCTATTTTAAGAAACAAACCAAAAAATTAGTCTTTGCTCTATATTTACACATGGTGGAAACTCCACTAAGGTCTGAAAATTTTGCATAGCTTTTACTAAGAATCTACACAATTTTATTTCCTTTTTCAGTAACATTATCTCATTTGGGCATGATTATACTATTATAGTCTAGAAAGACCTAACTTCTAAAAACATATTTGGTGTGTAAATTGTAATAATCAATGCAAGAAACTCTTCAACTGCCATTGCTGGTGAGCAATACAGTGAGCAGAGGAAAAATAGTGTAAAGTGTGAGCAGTATTACAGTAGTAAAAGTTATCAGAAGGCAGATTAAAAATAATGAAGGTAATGAACGTATTTAGGACAATGTAGTAGTTTCCCAGTTTTAAAAATGGCGTACTGAGTAGAGATCTGCATTAGGAATTAAAATATTTGATTGCTATCTCTATATGACAAATAATGTCAAGGGGAAAAATCTTCAAACTTAGTATTATTTGTTTGTTGTTATTTTCTTTTCTGTCTCATTGGACACTGTCCCCCAAGCTTCTTGCTCCACTTTAAATACTAATGTGTATTATGTTTCATATTCCTTAGTGTTTTGTGTGTATTTCTCTTCCAACAATTTTGATTCATGGAATTGGTCCCCTTGAGCCAGTGGCAAAGAGACTAGATAAAACATTAAGTAACTTGTGCCATCTAATATCTACATAGAAACCATGCCAGACAGTTCTAAAACGTTTTCAGATACTTTTTCTATTTTATATTTTTGCTTCTTTCTCACTTTCTACTATCAAAGAAACATATCCCCTCGGATAAAATGGGAAAATTAAGACAAAAACATTGAAAATAGGAAGAAAATGTGTTCAGTGAGAAAGTTAATGTTTTCAGAAATCCTGGTTTTAGTGGATAGCAATGGTATTTGCTAACATTTTTACTAATCCAGCCATTCTGAATGTTAGTGAAACTATATGAAAATCAGAGGTAAGTAAAACTTTTATGAAAGTCTCTCAAATCATAGCATTGAATCATTACTTAACAGCTCGACTTTTAATCAAAGTAAATAGGTGTTATACTTTGAAGTTTGACATATTAAAATGTATAAAAAGGATTAGCATGTCCTATTATATCAGTTTATTCGTTCTCTAATAATTAAAAGCAGGAAACTACTATCTCTGTCTCTGTGTTTTTAATCAAATATAGCTATATAGTACTGTGCTTAAGAGAACAGATTTTAAGCCTAAGTAGTCTGAGATTCTATTTAATGTTTGCTAGCCACATATATTAAGTTACATAATTTCTTTGAGCCTCAGCTCTTCATTTGGGAAGAAGGATAAAAATTTAACAAGTATGTTACAAAGGCTAAATTAAGTAAAGAGAAGAAGTCCCTAGTTTAGTATAGACAGTGCCTGTAACAAATCACAACTACTATAAAGATTTTCCCCAAATTAATTTCTAGTAAAGGAAAAATAAATAATATAGCTATTCCTAGAGACTACTAAATGATGCATGATTTATGGAACACTTATTTTCAGTAATTCAATTAATTCTCAAAAACACCCTTGAAATTTCAACTCTGTTTTAAACAGAGAAAGCTGAAGTTTAAAGAAATTAAGTAACTAATCCAAAGCCACAAATCCATTAAATGTCTCATTTGTATCTGTCTAATCTTAAAGTGCATATACTTTCTGTGATAATAAATTGGTTTTATATGTCATAAATAAGAAATGAATGGTGTGTTAATACCACAATTTTCTGTTAATTTATTTCCTTTTCCTATCTTGTTTAAATTATAAATGGGCTAGTTAATTAACTGAAGGCATGAGCTTATGAGTGTTTATTTTCCAGAAACCTTTGCAGAAATCAGTATTACTATTTATGAATTATTATTAAGTGTGATTTGGTGACATCTCTTTTCCTTTTATTTGCTTCTTACACACTTGTATGAAGGTTGAGAATTAAAGCTGTCCATCATTATTGAAATGAAGAAATATAAATTATTCATATTTCTCCAGGGAAATAGTTGTCTATAATTATTATAAAAACAGTAAAAAACAAATCTAATAAAATAATTATTTCAGTCACTCGATGAATTTTCCTGAAGAGCTTCTGTTTTATTCAGGCCTACAGAAGTTCTCAAAGCAACCCTTGTGTCATGGCCCACAGGCTGGAATGACTGAATATACCAAAGTGTATTTTAGTATAATTATAAAACTGAGCTATATATTGCCCACAACATTGAACTAGACAATTTTCTTTTTCATTAGTATATTAAGCTAAACTCTAAAAAAACTTAAAATTTATAAAGTTTTAAAAAGCCAGGATGATACGATTAACATAGTTTTTGAGGATACACTCTGCGAGATTTTTTCAGTTATCTCTATTAAAGTAAAGAAAGAACTGAGTAAACATAGAAAAATTTTAAAACTAGATTTTCAAAGTATTTGCATTACTAAGGAGGTCTCAACTCGGTGTAACAATACCTTATTAAAAAGCACACAGACACACAGACACACACATTCATACACACACACAAACACACGCACACAGAGAGAGAGAGAGAAATAAAATGGAACCAGTCAGTCTCTTATCTCAGTCTCTTAAAGGCACATTCCTAGATTCTTCAAACTGATTTACTCTCTAATAGTCCCTTTCTTACCATGTACATCAAATAACTGCCAATATTTAACCTGGTTTATTCAAAGGGTCATCATTAATATTTACTTGACGGCAGGGCAAGATATGTGGTTATTTTAGAAAGCTCTGAAGATGCTTTGTAGCCATTTTATTTAATAAATATTAAACATCACTGTCAATTTTCATTTTAAATGGCTCAAAGAATCTGTTGCAGGAATGTTTAGAAGACAAATAAGTAATTTTGTTGAAATGGTGGAAGGAAATAAAAACTTAACAATCTCAGCCATATTCTCCCAGGAGAAAATATGGATTTGTATTCAGATGTAAAAGTCCAAGATGAGTTAAATGCTTGGAGCTGCTCCTCATTATCTGTATAATATGTCCTGAGATCCTCAGATTCTCTAGGAATTGATTGCAACTTGTTAGACATTGAAGTTCAGTCCTCTCAAAGGACTATGGATGCTGATAAATTTTATCAAGCTTGTTTTATGTTGACAAATGAACTCAATTCATTAAAGTTTCATAACATTTCTACATAAAAGCATAATATACCACACCCAGTTCTTATTATTGGATCACATACTACTAGAGTTTCTTTAAGCCTGTTTCCATTGTCTTTGAAGACCAGCTATAGAAGTGTCTTAGTTTTTTGTGAAGTCCCTAATGAACCCTTTAAGTAACAAATTATACCTTCCCTCACAGCTTTTCCTACGTTTCCTCACAGTTTTCATCTGAAGCAAAAGAATGAGTCATGGTATTGTTATTGACTAAAGAGTTAAAAATTAGCAGAGAATTTAAGAGAAAAAATAAAGATCCAAAAATGTTGAAATAAGGTGAATAATACAGGGAATTGATACATCATTCACTGTGGACCAGTAGTAATATAATATATATTTTAAAAGCCTGAGTCTCTCATGTCCATAAGTTGCTGAATAAACTTGAATCTTCAGATTGAATCCAAATCTTGTATGTTTGATATGAATGTATTTTGTGACTTCAAAGCATTACAAAAAACTCATGCTTTTAATAAAAAGTAAACCCTGATGAAATAAGAGTGAGGTTGCTGGAGCTGGAGTAAAGTAAATTGAAATGATTAATAGTAAAAAAAATTTTTTAAAGTAATACAGAAATACTGATTCATGAAGTTTTCTCTAAACTTATGCATCAACGAAGTGCTGTTCACTTGACATGTCTTAGGTTTAAAATTTAGTCAATACAGGAAATGTAATCCAAATATATAAATGGTAAAATATGTAAGAAAATACATCTAAATGGTAAAATATGTAAGAAAAATACATCTTCTAAAACAAAGATAAAAAAACGAAGTAACATCCAGGCTAGAATATCAGCATAAAATAGCAAACTGCACTGATGGCAGCATATGATGCAATAACAAACTCAACATTAATTAATTAACTGGATGAGTATTTCCTTTAAACCTACTTAACTATACTAAATACTGGATTATGTTGAAATAGCTTTGAAGATAAGAGACTCTTCTAACTCTCAAGAATGCATAGAGTAATGGAGGAGTTAACAGGAGATTTCAGCCTGTTGTAACTGTGATGAGTAGGGAAGAATGAGCATAAGATTCTCATGGAATGCAACAGTGGGTATTAAACCTAGTGTTGTAGAAATAAGGACAGGTAATTTGGGATGTCATTATAATATATTACCCACAATGCTAGTGTGCTAGTATATTTATTTATGTAAATATGTATATATACACACACACATACACACATAAATACACATGCACATTTATATGTAATATATATGCACATATAATTTACTGCAGGCCTCAATCACTTTCAGGAGGGTTATTACTAATGAAGAGCAGGGAAAATAACTGGCTATGAGTAGCCATGTTGACAAGCTATGAACATCACAATGACCAAATCCTGGTTGAAGATAAGGGAAGTGGAGCGTGTGTGTGTGTGTGTTCATGTGCATGTGTGTGTGTGTGTTCGTGTGCATGTGTTCGTGTCTGTTTGGTGGTGGTAATGCAGTGGAAGAGGCAGACACACCATCGTGGGAGAGGTCGGCACCATGTAGACAAAGAACAGGAACCATGTAACGTGGTGACTTTTTCCTTCTTTTTTTTTTTTGTTGTTGTGTTGTTATTGTTCTTATGTGAGTCTCTTGGTGCCAAATATAGTTATTACTATTTATATAAGACATAACCTTTTGGATAAGACACCATTCCATTCCATTCCCAAGGATTTTCAGCTCAATAGTTAGGAAATACTTTCTCCATAGAACAAAGCCTCACACAGCTTTCACTTAAGCATTTAGGAAAGTTATAAGTAAGTTTATATATTAAATTATATAAAAGTTAGTAAGTTAATATATATTAACTTAATGCTCAAAACAACTCTATGAGATAGACTTGTATACAGTGGAAGAAACTATTTATAGGTGAGGATACTGAGACATAGAAGTGTTAAGTGATTTTCAGATGTAGTAAATAGATTGGATTCAAAACTAGATAACCTCACTCTTTTCTATAGAAATGTTTATAATATCATTTGAACTTTATTTTTAAAAAGAAATAATTAAAACTTACTATTTCAAAGTATGAATAAATAAACAAATCTTCTTGGAGAATACTTATCTATCATCTCTTTAACTGATGGCATCCTTCTCAAGTTAATAATATTTTATTATTTATTTATTTCAACTAGAAAGCAACATGGCTTCTATAGAAATAAAAGTCATAAAATGACACATAGGTAGGCTGAACTATCATGAAATATTGCAAGAGATTCACACGCAATAAACTTCAGTGTTGGGCTCTTTCAGCTTACATTATTCTATACTTCTTCCTTTCCTCTATTCCAAACATCTGAAGTTGTTCATGGCAACGGCTTAAGTATTTCTGACTTCCAATAAAGTGGACATGGGAGTTGGAAAATCTGAACATTCACAGAAGTTAATTGGTGGCATTAAGGGTAAATAAAATATGAAGACAAATCTCTAAAATTTTAAAACATCTTACTTGGTAAGCAAAAACTTCAACTCAGGGCATACACACAGACCGAGTGGTTTTTCAGTATTTCCAAAGAACAAAGAGAAGGTTAGAAGTTGTTTAGGGGAGCTGGCAAGTTTTGATTGGTAAGTGAAGGCATGAGTAAAACTATCCACAGGATCACAGCAGGTGATTTCAGCAGCTATTAGATAACATTGATTTCAGGTTACAGCAGGCAACTTCAGCAGTCAGGCTTACACAGAATTACATCCTTAGGGCAATATTCTGTGCCCTGTGTGCTTTTTTGCCCCTGGCAACATGACCCTGTGTTAGCTGGGTATGACAAAAAATGACTCAACCCAATCCATACAATCAACTTTCACAATGGCGAAGGAAAAAGTACTCACTTTAAAAAAGAAAACTAGTCCAGGCTTGGTGGCTCACACCTGTAATTCCAGCACTTCTGGTCGGGTGGATTACCTGAGGTTCGGAGTTCGAGACCATGCAGGCCAACATGGCGACACCCCGTCTCCACTAAAAATACAAAATTTAGCCAGGCATGGTGGAAGACACATGTAATCCCAGCTACTCAGGAGACTGAGGCAAGAGAATCACTTGAACCCGCAAGATGGAGGTTGCAGTAAGCCAAAATCGTGCCACTGCACTCCCACCTGGGCGACAGACTCCACCTCAAAAAAAAAAATAAAACAACTAATGTATCTTCCCCATATTGAGAATTATCAAAGTAATCAAACTTTTACATAAACAGAAACCTTATATAGGGATTGGTGTAAAGACACAAAGGTGGTTCTGATTAGGAAGGAAACTTGTAGGAATGTCTCTGAAAGATAACAGGTATTACATGGAGTCAGAAAAGTCTGGTGGCAAACTCCTCCTTACCACTTCCAACTATGATACCAAATTTTTATTTTTAACCTGCCTAATGTGAAGAGTTTTCACCTGTAAAAGAGTGGAAATTAAAGGACCACTGTTATCATCAAGTGGCATTAAATTTCCCCTTGAAGTAGAAATGGCATACTATGTCAGCCAAACTCCAGCTCCATATTTCGATATTTGTTCATCCACAACTCTTCAAGTTTGTTCTTTGTGCTTTCTCCTATAGATCTGGTAGGAAGAAAGTGATAAGCAACTGAAGAATGAGAAACCATACAGAAATAACAGAGTTTATTCTTCTGGGGTTGACAGATGACCCAAAGTTTCAGGTTGTGACCTTTGTCTTTCTGTTCATCACCTATATGCTCAGCATCACTGGGAACCTGACCATTATCACCCTCACCCTGCTGGATTCCCACCTGCAGACCCCCATGTATTTCTTCCTCAGAAATTTCTCCATATTAGAAATTTCATTCACGACTGTCAGTATACCCAAGTTTTTGGGTAACATTATTTCAGGAGATAAAACCATTTCCTTTAATAATTGCATAGCTCAGTTATTTTTTTTCATTCTCTTGGGAGTCACAGAGTTTTACCTTCTGGCTGCCATGTCCTATGACCGCTATGTGGCCATCTGTAAACCTCTGCATTACTTGAACATCATGAATCAAAGAGTCTGCACACTGCTTGTTTTTACTTCTTGGCTGGTTTCATTCTTAATCATATTCCCAGCACTCATGTTGCTCTTAAAGCTTGATTACTGTCGGTCTAATGTTATTGACCATTTTACCTGTGATTATTTTCCCCTGCTACAACTTGCTTGTTCAGACACAAAATCCCTAGAGGTGATGGGATTTTCTTGTGCTGTGTTTACTCTAATGTTCACATTGGCATTAATATTTCTGTCCTACATATACATCATCAGAACAATTTTGAGAATTCCTTCTACTAGTCAGAGGACAAAGGCCTTTTCCACATGTTCTTCCCACATGATTGTCATCTCCATCTCCTATGGCAGCTGCATTTTTATGTACATTAAATCCTCAGCAAAAGATAGAGTGTCCTTGAGCAAGGGAGTGGCAATACTAAACACCTCAGTAGCCCCCATGCTGAATCCCTTTATTTACAGCCTGAGAAATCAGCAAGTCAAGCAAGCTTTCATTAACATGGCAAGGAAGACTGTATTTTTCATAAGCACATAAAATGGTATATAGTGATGAATTAGTCAATAAAAAACTGAAAATTATTATTTTTAAAAATCCAGTTACATCTCAAGATGTGTAATTAGTTTTGATTATTTGACCTTGGGCAAATATTAGTATTTCATCATTACAAATGCATTAATTGTTTTAAAATTCCTGAAAAATGAAACTTAAGTGAATTTAATATAATAAACTGTATATTAAGTTGGTGAAGTAACCACCTGAACAGCATTATTCCAATTGGTTTTAAATACATCAGTTGGTCTGTACTTCCATGTGGGATTTAATCTAAGGGCACAAAGAGAAGAGCTGAAAAAAATCTGAAACTGTTCTCTGGAATAACATTGTAGGTGGCAGTGGCATCATTGTTATTCTAATACTGTTGTATGTGCAATGTGAGGAAAAGAAAAAAAATGAAAATGTATCTGATAGCCAGGGTTCTCAATATGAAAGAAAGAAGACACAAATGGATGGAAGATAGAAGGGATTATGTAAAACTCATGTAGTCCTAAATTTGAAAACATTAACATGTTTTCGTGATACAGGACCTAGAAATTATTTAGGTAGTGGGGGTAAGAGAGTCCTTGGCAAGTTTCCCTTTTAATAAAAAGCAGCCCCCAAGTCATTTCTTTTCTCACAAAGAGCAGCCTGAAAAATCAAGTTGCAGACATAGAAACTCAGTCTCCATGCCTGAACAGGTGAATGCCAGCCACTGTGCCAGTGGGAAAAGCCTACCTGGGGACCAGGCATATTCAACATGGCAGCCCCATCTTCCCTTTTGTTTCTCAACCACATGTGCAGTAAAGAAGCAGGCAGCATGGCCAGATAGAGAACCCATCTGCATAATAAAAGATTAAGGTGGGGAGGCCAGCTTCTTTGTGCGCTATGCAAAATGACGCATGTGGTCTGACCAATTTCTCATCCTCTATGTAAATCAGACACTGCTTCCTCAAGCTCATCTGTAAAACCCTGTGCATTTCACCATGAGGCCAGAAGACCCATTCAGGAGCCCCTCTCTCTGCAGACAGGGAGATTTTCTCTTTCATCTATTAAACCTCCACTCTTAATCTCATGCCTTATGTGTCCACATCCTTGATTTCCTTGATATGAGACAACAAACCTCTGGTATTACCCCAGACAAGTAATGTTGTTTCATTACTACGCATTTGTAAAGATTTTTTAAGCAACCTGTTGTCCAAAGAATATTGTATGTTAAAAAAATAAGTGTGCTTGTCCTTTCCACTGAAAATACCTAGAAAAGATGGTCAACTTCATGGCAGTTATTATAACTAGTGCTCAGATTCTTATCTTGATTTAATATTTTCCAATCAATGCAAATAGAACTTTTTGGAGTAATGATTGATTCCAGATTTAATACAAGAATGTATAAGTAACATAAGCCTGTAAAAATATATTACTTAAGAAGGAAGCAATCTAAAAGTATAATGTCCATTAGAGTAAGAAGCCAACTTGAAGACTTTCTCCCTGGCTAAATAACTCCAAAGAGGTAGGGATGTTAATTTAAATCTTCCTTGAAATACATATGTCAAACACTAACATGACCTAAAGCTAATATAAAATTGTGATTCTGACCAAGTGTGGTGGCTCATTCTGGTAATCCCAGCACTTTGGGAGGCCAAGGTGGGTGAATTGTGAGGTCAGGGGATCAAGACCATCCTGGCCAACATGGTGAAACCCCATCTTTACTTAAAAAAAAAAAAAATCAAAAAATTAGGTGGGTGTGGTGGTGCCTGCCTGTAACCCCAGCTACCCAGGAAGCTGAGGCAGGAGAATCGTTTGAACCTGGGAGATGGAGATTAAAGTGAACCGAGATCGTGCCACTGCACTCCAGCCTGGTGACAGAGTGAGGTTCCTTTTCAAAAAAAAAAAAAAATTGTGATTCTATGAGTTTATAATGATATCAACAAAAAGATACTGGAGAATCAATTTGGAATACTGAAAGAAGAACAAAGTAAACATTTATCTGAGATTTTCTATATAATTGTAACAATGTACAAGGAAATGGTAAATGTTAGATTAAGAAGATAAGCATTTTGCAGCACATAGTGAACAAATGAATCCAGCCATTGGTCACCAATGAAACCACCACTGCAGGATTATAACCGAGACAGTGAAGGAGACCTGAGCTAGCCAATTCCATCTTGCTTTTAACCTCCAGGCTATCCTTGTTCATTCTGGATGACTCAACTGACTTTGGGAGGAACTTGGTTTTCCAGAGCAGATCTTCTGCTTGCCTGGGGACTGGACTGCCTTTGTAGCCACAAGATTAGCAATTATGTTTAGGAGTCATGGAGCTGGAGGCTACAGGATTCGGACCCTCTCTAAACTACTCCTAAGATAGTGCTTGAGATATTTTGCAGACCCTGCACTTGATAGATCAGCTGGCACCACCCAGATCTATAAAGTGGCTCATCTGATCTTGTGGTCCCCACCCAGAAACTGACTGAGTGCAAGAAAACAGCTTCGACTCCCTGTGATTTCTTCTTGATCCTGACCATTCCGCACTCCCAGCTCACTAGCCTTTCCCCACCCACTGAGTTATCTTTAAAAACTGATTCCACACCTTGGGAGGCTTAGGCAGGGGGATCACCTGAGGCCAGGAGTTTGAGACCTGCCTGGCCAAAGTGCTGAGACTTGGTGTCTACTACAAATGCAAAAATTAGCCTGGCACGGTGGTGCACGCCTGTAGTCCCAGCTACTTCGGAGGCTGAAGCAGGAAAATCGCTTGAACCTTGGAGGCAGGGGGTTGCAGTGAGCTGAGATCCTGCCGCTGCACTCCAGCCTGGGTGACAGAGGGAGCCTCTGTCTCAAACAACAACAGCAGTAACAACAACAAAAACTCTGATCCCTGAATCCTCAGGGAGACTAATTTGAGTAATAATAAAACTCCGGTCTCCTGCACTGCCAGCTCTGCGTGAATTACAGAATTTATTCTTTGGCTATTGCAGTTCTCCTGCCTTGATAAATCGGCTCTGTCTAGGCAGCAGGCAGGTGAACCCATTGGGTAGTTACGCTAATAGCTGCTACTTATTTTGGATTAGTTTTGAAAAGAAAAAGAAAAAGCCTAAACCTAAACCTCAATTAAGCCTTTAAATCTAAATAGCAACAACAGAATATTAATAGGACAAGGATGCCATCAAGCGAGGCATTATTGCATGTTTCCCTCCATGAATAATGATAAAATATCCTGCGTATTAGTTGAGCTTTTATAATAAGAACATAAAATAGTGACAAGTGATCAATAAAAATTAAGTGGTTAAGGGTAACACTCCCTATGATGTGGAAACATATCTGCCAAAATGTTCTTTACTAAATGAGCCTCTATAATAGTAAAATAATTCACAAATTTGCATCCCAGCTGTGATTGATACAGTTCTGTATTGGCTAGTGTATTATTTTTTAATGCAAAAAAAAATTTATATCAAAAATCATATTGTATGTCTTAAGTATGTAGCATTTTTGATTTCTTAATTATATCCCAATAAAGATGGAAAAGATAAAATAAAACATTTTTAATTATATAAATTTATTGTTGTGTTTTTATACATTAAATATACATTTTATAACTGTATTAAAACATACAATGCTATTTTGTGTTAAATAATCTGTATTATATAATATGCATTGTTAGTTTAAATTATGTATTAAATATATGGCTTATCAGATTACATATTTTTATGCCAAAATATTTGGGACACATAAAGAAGAACATTAAAGAGAATAATTAGTTATAATTCACTAACCAGAATTTCACATAAATAAGAGCATATTTTGTGATATTTCTTATTAGAACGTTGAAGGGATAATAAATATAAAGGCCAAGATGAACAATGAGATGGACAAATTGACACCGAAATTAAATGTTGCGATTTATAATGAAAATTGAATTAACCTGATAGCATTTTTTAAAAACTTGTGAGCTCAATACTTGCATTATAGTAGTTATTTTTTACTTAGCATTATGAAATAACCTTTTGCTTCTTTATGCCCTAACACTTAACAAAGCCTAAAGATAAAAAACAAAACCTATATAGCAAACCTGCACATTCTATACATGTACCCCAGCACCTAAAGTATAATTTTTTTTTAAAATGGGATATGTAGAGAACTTTCTATCTTAAAAAAATGATTAAATACCAATTAGATTGAGCTCTAGTTTTGTAAGAAAGTAGATGTCATAGCCATTTTTATTACTCGTGAAATATTAAGTATGCATAAAATACTAATTACAATAATGGAAGTAAATATTTCACAGAAGACAATATTTGAGGTCCCCTTTGGGCTAAAAGATGAACCTAATCACTCTCAAGGGAGACCAACTATAGATAAGAGTTAGGAGGCTACTGAGAAATCCAAAGGCAGCTTCCAGAAATCTCTCATGGTCTATAATACAGCCGAGATGTGGCCTGGACTTTTCTTTGTTCCCAGGAGATCAAATCTTTCAAGGTCAAAACAAAAAACTTGAAATATTTTAGATATAAGTACAACCAGAGGAAAGCCAGATACCACAATCTAACTCATAATACTCAGTGTGTCATATATTTACCTGTTTTTTCTTTAGATGTTATTTTTTGAACTTCTACCTCAACAATATTGCAGAGGAATATAATGTATTTCCACAACTTCCAAAGGTTTCCAGCATTCCACTTTTATTTTTCAAAATATTTCCCTTAAACCATTATAAAATAGAATTTGATTAGTGTGAATTTTGGTAGTGTCCAGAGGAGAAGCAATAATTTTATATTCTATCCTTTATAGCAGAAATTTGATTATCTAAAACATGGAGGAGACAACTTTCAGGATTTTAGCAGAACCCATCTGTAGAATAGAATATCCAGCAGCGTTTAAATAGCTGGAAATTGACTGGGTCAGAATAAGAGAGGGTTTCCTATACAATTCTGGATATCCTTATGAATGAATGATTGCATAACAATGAATGGTCTTATGTGGGACAAAATTAACTAGGAAATAAAACTTTTTTTCATGAAGCATAATAGCTCAGGAAGGAAGATTTTTCAAACAGAAGATGCACTATGCTATAATACAAGTGAGAGAGCTGCTGAGATCTAAGGCAAGTAATCACTTTTCCAATTTATGCTTCAGAGCAAAATGAACAATAGATAAATAGCACATGTTCCCTCAAGCTCAAAATTTAAAAGTCTGTATATATGATATATATATGTACAGATATGTACACACACATTTCTTATGAGTCATAGATAACATCAAACATTAAAGGTTTTGATGGAATTATGAGACAAACCAATAAGTAAGTGAACATGTTCCCTATTTGTTAAGTAAAATGGTTACATTATTTACTCTATCTTATAGTAAATATACATCATATATATAGGATGTTCTTATATTATCTTGACAATTAGACCAAAATATTAATATTAAAAATAAAATAACATCATTAAAATAAAAATATATATTTTATTTGCTAAAAATCTTTGTTTCTTATAAAAAGAATAATGGGTTATTAACAATGTTCTAATTTTCACTTTTATCTTTTGATGCAATTAAGAACACCCATTTTGTTTTCAGGTGGTAATATCCTTTAATGTATAGATGATGGAAAAAAGAAAAATGTATGTTTCATGTGATTGTTTCAACGAAAACGATAATGATATTTTGCATTAATGGGACATAAAGCAGGAATTATACATTTTATTAGCTGTTTCTCAATGATGTGACTTACTGTATAAAGATATCCTAACTTCTGCTAGATTTAAAGTAAGAGAACTAATAAATAGGCTGGATTTAGAAAAAAAATACTAAAGCATCATTCAAACAAGGTAGTCAAAATAAAAGTTATTGTAGAAGATTTTTAGAATTGTATTAATGATGATTATATGGGTCAGAGTGATTATATGGATCAGGATGAATTATATCTTTTATCTATTTTTCTTAATTACCTTTCCACCAAAATATCTTTAAAAGAAGATAAAAGGAGAGTGGAAGGAAGAGAGAGAAAGGAAAAGGCATGAACCACACAATGGTCACAGAGTTTGTCCTCCTGGGCCTTTCTGACGATCCCGACCTTCAGATTGTGATTTTTCTCTTTTTATTTATCACGTATATATTAAGCGTTAGTGGAAACATGACTATCATCACCCTAACCTTTGTGGATTCTCATCTGCAGACACCTATGTATTTCTTCCTCCGGAACTTCTCTTTCTTAGAAATCTCATTTACAACTGTATGCATCCCCAGATTTCTGGGAGCAATTGTCACCAGGAATAAGACTATTTCCTATAACAACTGTGCAGCCCAACTCTTTTTCTTTATCTTCATGGGGGTGACTGAATTTTACATTCTCACTGCCATGTCCTATGACCGCTATGTTGCCATCTGCAAGCCCCTTCATTACACAACCATCATGAATGGGAAACTCTGCACCCTACTCGTGCTATGTGCCTGGCTAAGTGGGTTTCTGACCATTTTCCCACCCCTTATGCTTCTCCTCCAACTGGATTACTGTGCTTCCAACGTCATTGATCACTTTGCATGTGACTATTTTCCCCTTTTACGACTGTCTTGTTCAGATACATGGCTCCTGGAAGTAATTGGTTTTTACTTTGCTTTGGTTACTTTGCTGTTCACTTTGGCATTAGTGATTTTATCTTACACGTACATTATCAGGACCATTCTGAGAGTTCTGTCTGCCAATCAAAGAAGGAAGGCTTTCTCCACTTGTTCCTCTCACATGATTGTCATTTCCATTTCTTATGGAAGCTGTATATTCATGTATGCTAATCCATCTGCAAAAGAAAAGGCATCATTGACAAAAGGAGTAGCTATTCTCAATACATCTGTTGCCCCCATGCTGAACCCCTTCATTTACACTCTGAGAAACCAGCAAGTAAAACAAGCCTTCAAAAATGTGGTCCATAAAATTGTGTTTTATGCCAATAAATGAATTTTTTGGTCAAAAATAAATAACACTATTAAAAAGCAATTAAGTAAAAATTTGAAATTTCTGAATATCTCTGTAAGTATCCTTGGTCTCCTATATTCTTTATATGCTGTGTTATAGTTAATTTTATATTTTTACCAGTCCATTTCTTCCACTTCTATACAAGTTTCTCCACTGCATTGTTTATTGACTTACTTAAAAATAAAGTAAAATTTGTTTTCTTTACAAAACTTTCTGGAAATTATATATTTATTTATTTAAAACTGAATTTGTGCATAATTTTATAGTAATTTTACTATAGTAAAATAATTTTAATTCTGTATATCAGTTCCTAAAGGGCATATATGTCATCATGTTATACTTCAAATGTAGTTTCAAACTTTAATTTCTTCTGTATATTCAAGATAAATATCAATAATGTCATAACACTTTTAGACTCTACATGCTTTCTGTCACTGTTCATTAAATTCAGTCCCTAGAGGTATTATGCTCTACTGCATTGTACTTTAAATGTAGAGCTTTACTTCATGAAATTTAGTGCATTCCACTTTTATTTTCTTTGTAAATTAAGTTCCTTATTTAAAATACAAGAATAAATTTAAGAAGCACTAAAATTCTTTTATTTATACAATTATCTATTCAATTATTAATCATTTGGCTTGAAGTATAAGTCACTGATTAATGGCTGGACTATAGGGGAATTTCATCCTCAAATTTAATTTTACTTTCATATTCTCCCAAATAATGTTGATAAGAAAACTATCGGTAGCACACTTTATTTGTTAATTTGTATACTGCTATCACTTACAAAGTAAAATGTAAAAAGAAAAAGATTTCAAATATTTGTAAAATAATGAAAACTTCAATTTGACAGATTTTAATATATTTCAAATACTGTTTAGTCTTTTACCACTCAATGATTTTCTGGTAAAATCTGGAAACCAAAACCTTCCGATATAGGCGATTAACATGGAAGCGTCTCTGAGGACCTTAATCTTTAGAAATCTGTGCTACTTTAAAAGTTAACCTGTGCCTATGTTTTAAATAATTTTAAATACCTTTCACGCATGCCTTTCTTTTGTTATTTATTCATTTATTTATTTGTATACGTGTCTACTAAAGAAATGATTCCGTGATTGAAAAGATTTGTTCTTCCTTTCACACAGATCTAGTAAGAGAAAAAAACATAAGCAATGTTGGTGGGAGTGTAAATTAGTTCAACCATTGTGGAAGACAGTGTGGCGATTCCTCAAGGCCTTAGAAATAGAAATTCCATTTGACCCAGCAATCCCATTACTGGGGATATATCCAAAGGACTATAAATCGTTCTACTATAAGGACACGTGCATACAAATGTTCATTGCAGCACTGTTTACAATAGCAAAGGCCTGAAACCAACCCAAATGACCATGGAAGATAGACTGGACAGGGAAAATGTGGCACATATACACCATGGAATATTATGCAGCAATCAGAAATGATGAGTTCCTGTCGTTTGTAGGGACATGGATGAATCTGGAGAACATCATTCTCAGCAAACTGACACAAGAACAGAAAATGAAACACTGCATATTCTCACTCATAGGCGGGTGATGACAAATAAGAACACATGGACACAGGGAGGGGAGTACTAAACACTGGGGTCTATTGGGGGAAAAGGGGAGGGCCAGCGGGGGGGGAGCTGGGGAGGGATAGCCTGGGGAGAAATGCCAAATGTGGGTGAAGGGGAGAAAGGAAGCAAAACACACTGCCATGTGTGTGCCTATGCAACTGTCTTGCATGTTCGGCACATGTACCCCAAAACCTAAAATTCAATAAAAAATTAAATAAAAAAAAACATAAGCAAATGGATGATCACACTGCAATTTTATTTGTTATGTCTTTATGAAGAATATGTTGTATAGACATGTACATATGTTGAAATCTAAATGATAATAGACTTACAACATTAATGATATTAATAATATAAAAAGACATACTAATAAGTAAGTTAGAATAATTGTTATTTTTATTTCTTTTATTAGGATAGCCATGATGAAGATAACAGGTAAAGAAAAAATACAATGTCAAAAAGCCTCAGATAAACAGATATACCATACAGATCTAACAGTTATTACTTACAGTATCAGACATATTACAAAGTGCATAAACCTGATTATTTCTTTGTACCCTTATGACATATATAGTCCTATTTTTTTCAGTTACTAAATGACTTGATCAATGTTGTCACATCAATGATAAGAATAGATTTTATTCTTTTAAACGCTCTTTTCCAAACAAAAGCTGTGATTCTGATCAACTTCGTTACATTACAATATTTTTATAAGTGTAATATTTGGTCTGTGCAACTCTAGCAAAGGGAAAAAAATGTTTATATATGTGTATTTTGGTGCCATCAAAATACTAGATTTTCATATTGTGGATTCACATCTATAATTACCCAATGAATTATAACCAGTGAGAAACATGTTTCTCATTGGTTAAATGAGTTGAGGACCATTTGCTGAATTTTTGAGTTATGAGGCTTGACTTTCAATTTGCGATCAGTAAGAATTTAAGAAAATTAGACATGCTAGCTTTTTGAAGCTAATACTTCAGTTTTGATATTATTTTCTAGTTGTGAGATAAATTACAAAATACATGGAAACTATTTTATTTTTACCAAGAACTGTTATTCAAACGCACCATTAGTATCTGAAGAGTGTATGATAGAAACTCTTAGATTTTTTTTTTTTTTTTTTTGAGACGGAGTTTCGCTCTTGTTACCCAGGCTGGAGTGCAATGGTGCGATCTCAAGCTCACCGCAACCTCCGCCTCCTGGGTTCAGGCAATTCTCCTGCCTCAGCCTCCTGAGTAGCTGGGATTACAGGCATGCGCCACCATGCCCAGCTAACTTTTTGTATTTTTAGTAGAGACAGGGTTTCACCATGTTGACCAGGATGGTCTTGTTCTCTTGACCTCGTGATCCACCCGCCTTGGCCTCCCAAAGTGCCGGGATTACAGGCGTGAGATTTTGTTGCAAGTTCATGGCTTTGTTTGGCTGTCAGGAAGGCGGAACTGCCTCTCTAACAGGTAGAGACAGTACTCCTTGCAAGCAGTCATCAATCAAGTTGCCAATGAAATTTTTGGATAAAATAAATATTAACAGTAAAGAGAATAGTGCCAATTAAATTCATATTGAAACAATGTGTCTTCTTTCCCATTTATTTGGGTATATACCAAGATAATTTGTCCCTCAACAAGTAATTGAAGACGGATTCACTGAGAAAATGATGCCTTCACTCTGGTGTGGGTGTTTCATGTTAACATGTCAAGTTACTCCTGCAGTAAGAACTTTGGCTATCAGGAAAAACTCTGTCTCCTTGAGAAAGTTATTTTCTGTCTCGTTTTCGTCATAAACTTATGAATGTTTCATGGTCTAATACATATAGGAAGCTTCCCCTTATATGCAAGGCAGGGTGGTTTTTCTGTTGTTATCAGTTTTGGGGGGGTTGTTTGTTTTTTGTCAGGATCCGGCTCAGTCCTCCAGGCTGGAGTGCAGTGGCACGATCTCCGCTCACTGCAACCCACGCCTCCTGGGCTGAAGCAATCCTCCCACGTCAGCCTCCAGAGTAGCTGGGAATATAAGTCTGCCAGAGCCACCACACCCGGCTAATTTTTGTATTTTTTGATAGAGACCGGGTTTTGCCATGTTGCCCAGTCTGGTTGAACTCCTGGCTCAAGGGATCCAACTGCCTCGGCCTCCCAACGTGCTGCGATTACAGGAGTGAGCCCCCGCGCAGAGCCTCAACTTTTAGTCCTTTCTAAAATGAGACTAAAGAGAATCCGAATTTTAAATTCTTGCTAATTTCGTGGATTTTATGCTATCTGTAATTACTGAAATAAATCCAGTATACCAATCAAATAAAAAGAAACCTTCTTGAAAGTAGATCCTTTTCAAAAATTAGCACCATTACTGTTATGGGCGAATAACTTCAAATGGTTCTTGAAAAAGATTAAAGTGTTCAATGGCAACTTAATAAAAACATTCTCATAACTTTCAATAGGAATTCACTGAGTATTGAACTCTATCTCATTCTTGTTTTTATTGCTGTATAATCAGTGCTTTTGAATAATTGTTTGATATATAATAGTTCAGTCACTTTTATGAAAATATTTTTTGTGTGTGGGGGGAAGGAAAATGTAATGGTTACATATAAAATAACATCATCCAGTATTGTACTCAGGAAAAAAAAAAAAGTCTGTTCTTCCCAGAAATACTGATTTAGGAAATTCAGGAACCCTCTCCCAAAACCTATTCACACTTAGACTTTTTAAAATTTGGGAGAATATGAATCTTCTTTACCCTCCCGACCTACCTCCTTTCTACAGCTTTGGACATTGTCCCGCAAGTTTCCTGTTCCAATTTTGGTACAAATGTTGATAACGCTTTTGTAAATCTTAGTATCTTTTTCTCTCAGCCCTTGGTGGCATGTTTGTTTTCCATGTGAGCCTTAGGCAGATAGTGTAGATAAAATGGCATGTGGCTTATGCTGGTTAAAATCAATGTAGAAACCAAGCCTAGAAAGGTCCAAAGCGACTCTTGCTTCTCTTCACTATTTTCCAAAGGATATCTGATACTAACAGATCTCTTCAGAAAAAAAGTTAAACTTCA
This sequence comes from Callithrix jacchus, assembly GCF_049354715.1. NCBI lineage: Eukaryota > Metazoa > Chordata > Mammalia > Primates > Cebidae > Callithrix > Callithrix jacchus. Next base: position 64,291,240 of record NC_133510.1, on the reverse strand, counting down.
GCATATGTATCCAAACTAATTCTTCTATTTAATTAATGTTGAGAGACTGCTCATGTATTAATTTCCTATATTGCCTTCACAAATTACCACAAACTTGGTTTAAAACAGCAGAGATGCAGTCTCTCACAGTTCCAGAGCCCGTAAATTCAAAATAAAAATGTGAGCAGGGCCCTGTCTCCCCTGACAGCTCCAGCAGAGAATTCTTCTCTCATTGATGGGCGATTATGTTGATTCCAAGTCTTTGCTATTGTATATGGTGCTGCAGAGAACATATGCATGCATGTGTCTTTATAGTAGAATGATTTATATTCCTTTGGGTATATATCCAGTCATGGGATTGATGGGTTGAATGGTTTTTATGTCTTTGAAGAGTCACCACACTGTCTTCCACAATGGTTGAATTAATTTACACTCCCACCAACATTGTATAAGCATTCTTTTTTTTCCACAACCTTGCCAGTATCTGTTACTTTTTTTTACTTTCAGTAATAGCCATTCTGACTGGTGTGAGATGGTATTTCACTGTGGGTTTGATTTGCAATTCTATAACGATCGGTGATGTTGATTTTTTAAAATAATGATTGTTGGCTGCATGTGTGTTTTCTTTAGAGAAGTGTCTGTTCATGTCCTTTGCCTACTTTTTAATGAGATGGGTTGTTTATACAGTTTTTAAGTTCCTTACAGATGCTGAATATTAAACCTTAGTTGCATGCATAGTTCACAAAAATTTTCTCCCATTCTGTAGGTTGTCTACTCATTTTGTTGATAGTTTCCTTTCTTGTACAGAAGCTCTTCAGTTTAATTAGATCCTATTTGTCAATTTTCGCTTTTGTTGCAATTGCTTTTGGCATCTTGGTCATGAAATCTTTGATCATTCCTGAATGATATTGCCTAGGTTGTCTTTCAGGGTTTTCGTAGTTTTAGGTTTTACACTTAAGTTTTTGATCCATCTTGAGTTAACTTTTGCATATGGTGTAAGAAAGGGGTCTAGTTCCAATCTTTTGCATAAGGCTAGACAGCTAACCCGGCACCATTTATTTGACTGGGAATCCTTTCCCCATTGCTTGTTTTTGTCAGGTTTGTCAAAGATTAGATAGTTGTAGGTGTGATGTCTTATTTCTGAATTCTCTATTCTGTTCCATTGGTCTATGTATCTGTTTTTGTACCAGCACCATGTTGCTTTGGTTTTTGCAGCCCTGTAGCATAGTTTGAAGTTGGGTAAAGAGATGCCCCTAGCTCTGTTCATTTTGCTTAGATTTGTCTTTGCTATTTAGGCTCTTTTTTGTTTTATATGAATTTTTGAATAGTATTTTCTAATTCTTTAAGGAATATCAATGATAGTTTAAGAGGAATGGCACTGAATCTATAAACTGCTTAAATTGCTTTGAGCAGTGTGGCCATTTTTAGAATACTCGTTCTTCCTAACCATTAGCATGGAATGTTTTTCCATGCTCTTGTGTCATCTCTGATTTTTTTGATCAGTTGTTTGCAGTTCTCCTTGTAGAAATCTTTTACCTCCCTGGTTAACTGTCTTTAGGCATTTTATTCTTTTTATAGCAATTGTGAAAGGGATTGCATTCCAGATTTTGCTCCTGACTTGGCCGTTGTTGGTGTACAGGAATGCTAGGGATTTTTGGACATTGGTTTTTCATCCTGAGAACATGCTGATGTTGTTTATCACCTTAATGTTATTTTGGTCTAAGACTATAGGATTTTCTAGATACAGCATTATGTCATCTGCAAGCAGGGATATTTTGACTTCCTCTCTTTGTATTTGGATCCCCTTTATTTCTTTCTCTTGCCTGATTGCCCTGGCCAAGACTTCCAATACTATGTTGAATAGGAGTGTGAGAGAGAGCATCCTCATCCTGTGCCAGTTTTCAAGGAGAAAGTTTCCACCTTTTGCCCATTCAGCATGATGTTGGCTGTGGGTTTCTCATAGATGGCTCTTATTATTTTAAGATATGTTCCTTCAATACCTAGTTTATTGAGAATTTTTAACATGAAGTGTGTTGAATTTTATTTTATTTTGTTTGTTTGTTTGTTTGTTTTTTAATTTTTTATTGGATTATAGGTTTTGGGGTACATGAGCAGAGCATGCAAGACAGTTGCGTAGGTACACACATGGCAGTGTGCTTTGCTTTTCTTCTCCCCTTCACTCACATTTGGCATCTCTCCCCAGGCTATCCCTCCCCACCTCCCCCTCCCACTGGCCCTCCCCTTTTACCCCCAATAGACCCCACTGTTTAGTACTCCCCTCTCTGTGTCCATGTGTTCTCATTTTTCATCACCCACCTATGAGTGAGAATATGCGGTGTTTCATTTTCTGTTCTTGTGTCAGTTCGCTGAGGATGATGTTTTCCAGATTCATCCATGTCCCTACAAACGACACAAACTCATCATTTCTGATTGCTCTTTTCTGCATCTATTGATATAATCATGTGATTTTTCTCTTAGTTCTGTTTTTGTGATGAAACACATGATAGGTGCATGTTGAACCAACCTTGCATCCCAGTGATAAAGCCTACTCGATTGTGGTGGATTCGCTTTTTGATGTGCTGCTGGATTTGGTTTGCCTGTATTTTGTTGATGATTTTTGCATTGATGTACATCAAAAATATTGGCCAGAAGTTTTCTTTTTTTGTCATGTCTCTGCCAGGTTTTGGTATCAGGATGATGCTAGCCTCATAGAATGAGTTAGGGAGGAGTCCATTCTCCTGAATTTTTAAAAATAGCTTTGGGACAAATGGTACCAGCTCTTCCTTGTACATTTGATAGAATTCAGCAGTGAATTCCCCTGGTCCTGGGCTTTTTTCATTGATAGGCTATTTGTTACTCACTCAATTTCAGAGTTTATTATTAGTCATTTCAGGGATTCAATTTTTTCCTGATCCAGTCTTTGGATGGCATACGTGTCCAAGAATTCATCCATTTCTTCCAGGTTTTCTAGTTTATGTACAGAGGTATTCATAATATTTTCTGATGGTTTGTATTTCTGTGGGTCAGTGGTAATATCCTCCTTGTCATTTCTAATTATGTTATTTGAATCCTATCCCTTTTCTTATTTATTAGTCTAACTAGTGGTCTATTTTACTAATTTTCCCATAAAAACATCTCCTGGATTTGTTAATTTTTTGAATGGTTTTTCATGTCTCCATCTCCTTCAGGTCAGATCTGATTTTGGTTATTTCTTGTCTTCTTCTAGCTTTGGAATTTGTTTGCTTTTGGTTCTCTAGTTCT